>NW_028274810.1:6509174-6812204 GCF_037043125.1 Eumetopias jubatus
CTTTTGACGTGTATTTGTATTGAGAGTATGATGCCTTGACAACTGTATTCACCTGGATTTTTAATTAGTCTGGTGGTTGAATACTACTGAAGCCTTGGAAAACCCGTACTGATAAGCTGTGGAGGTACCCCATCTCAAATACCAGGGAAAAAACTGGTCCCTTTGAAGGTCGATGTCTTTTCAAAATCCCTTATACTGGAGTGAGAGAGAGAGAAAGAAAGAGAGAGGGGGGTTGGAGAGAGATAGCCTCTAAGGCTCATGTCAATTCTTAGAGTGATGTTTTCAAGGTAACATGTGGGCCAAATTTGTCCCCTTCTCAGCAACTTATTTTAGGCACTCTCTCATGGACTCTGGAGCTACTCAAATCTTATCTTATTCTGTGGTACACATAAAGGAAGGGCCATGAGTGGCTGGGAAATGTCTAGCTACCAAGTTGCTCCTACAGTTGGAGATGAGTCTTCTGGCTGATTTCAAGCAGATCATTCTACCTTTAAAAACCAGATTCTTTTTTAAAAACCAGAAGGCAAATCAGCCCAGTTGCCCACATGCAACACAGTTGTGTCTGGATCCTTCTGACCAGAAATTTCAATGGCACAGACCTCTAATGGATATAGACTGTCAGTTTGAGGAGTTTTAACCAGGAAGAGGGTTGAACTGGTCTGGGCAAGGGTCTATTTCTACACTGTTCATGGACAGTCTTGTCTCATGCTGTAATCTATAGAGATATACAGCTCTATGGAGAAAAGCAAAAGGAAAAACATAATGGTTAAATGAAAAATCAAAAGAGAGAATGTGCGTGTGTGTTTCAAAAAATGGAAGTGAGAGATTGGGAAGAGAGATTAAAAGGTTAGGTTAATCTAAGAAATACTGCTGTGTAAATCCTAGTATAGTATAGCTGTCCAAAGTTCTTCTTATATAATCAAGTCTCTACCAGCTCTAAGACCGGAAGCTAAGAAGAAGTGAGGTATCCATGTTTCTTTAATATCATCATTCATAGGAGTCAAATCTGTGTCCTTATCCATAAAATAGGAATCATAACATCTTTGCATGGATGTTAAGTGGATTAAACTGTAATGCATGTGAATTGTGAAGTACCCTATGAGTATTATGTGATCTAAAACATGTCTTCAAAAAATATTCTGTTTTTGTGAAGATCTAGATGATGATGGCAAGTAAGTTTCAATGTGAATATTAACTTCAGTAGGTTGGAAGTGGTAGCTATGCATAGTGCTGAGAAGTCTTTTTGGTGACAAGTCTTAGTACAACAGGAGCAAGCTTTGTGATTGATTAGTGATGTCTGTAATGCACATGGGAGGGGTGAGAGGCAGCACGTGTATTTCTTATAGATGACAAAATGTCTAATGTGAAGATTCATAGCCCCCTGGAACTGAAATTTCCATTTTATAGTCAGCATGTCTTTAATATTATAAGTTATATATATATATATATACACACACACACACTATATATATATAATTTATAATATATGATAATATATATGATATATAAATATATAACAGGTATATCTATAGCTATACCTGTATATATATATCTATAAATTTTATATAATTAAATTTATATAATTTCAGAATTCTTTTCGAACAGGTTCAAGATCTTTTTTTTTATTTTTTGTAGATGGTAGATGCAACAGTTTCAAGATCTTAAAGATCGTGACTATTGCAAATAGGGCTCCTGGAATGAGTATTTCTATATGAAGTCTATACAGTAAGTTGCTAATCCCTTCCCTTCAGTGTTGTTTTTCTGATGATACCCACCCTGATCTGAACATAGTTTAAGCATCTATTTGATGAATCTATCTCAGTGTTAAAATAAGCCAAGTGCTAGCCAATATTGATGAAAGAAAACACACTAGGTGTAGATTTTCTTTTTTCACTGTATTGTAGTTTTATGAAATATTCCTGGTCAGCTCCCCTTCCCCTCCCTGCAACCCGCACAGTCATAATTTCTCTGCCTCTCTGGAGCAAGGTCATGTAGGCAAAGTTCCCTGAGGTTATTCTGATCAGTGCAGCAAATGGTGGTTACATCAAAAGGGCTTCTTGGAAAGGGAATTCTGAGCACTGAGCACAGCACAAGAGAGGAATTTCCTTGACTCACAAAGACTGGGTGGGCCGTGTCAGTGATAATAGGTCCAGGAAAGCAGTCGCTGTTAGGTGGCATGGGACATTTCTGTCACTGCAGCTTATGAAGACAGGGTTGTTTTCCTTCTTTGCATTTCACATTTTGCACGTTTAATGTTTCAGCCTTCTGCCCATGCTGTTCCATTATCATCGTCATCAAGACTTTTGCCAAGCCTCCTCCCGCTGACCACTGAGAGTATTTATGATGCACCCATTTTTTTTCATCTAGGCATACCACAGTGGGCTGGAGCTCAGGGTTTTCCCTACCAGCTGGCCTCCCACCACACAGCAACAAAGCCATGAAGCAACTGTTAGAAATGAATACAGTTCAGTCTCTGGAAGATTTGGATAGATAAAAATTGGGAGTTCAGAGGATGAGTCCTGGAATACAAAGGTGAGACCAAGGGTGTGGTAAAAAAAAAAGTGAGTACTGTGCCCCAGTCCTACCCAACTAAGAAAGCCCTGCAGGAGCGTCCTCCTCTGAGAAGCTCACTCTTGGAACTTGGTCCATTGAACCACAATTTTTCTGCCCTCTTGCATTCTCTACTTTCTGTGCATATCTTATTTGCCACTTCTATATTTCCTCCTCTTGGAGCTCATTAAGAGACATGTCTCATGACCTTTGAATCACACTTCATACTGACCTAGCCTGATGCATGGGAGCATTCAATAAACATCAGCTGAATGAGAAAGAATATCATCGTCATCTGCCAAGAAAAATGTGTTGAGCGTCCAGGCCTGTTTAAGGCATTGGGAGTATAACAGTGAGCAAGACGGCCATGAGCTCTGCCCTCAGGGAGCTCATGATCATAATGGAGAAGGAAGCCCAAGAACCCAGCAGGCAATCACTGTGACGTGATGGATACTTTGAGGTGATAAAATGAGTGTGGAAAAGAAGAAAAGTCATGCAGAAAGCCCTGTCAAGTCTCTTAAAGAGTCAATATTAAATTTCCTTTCTCCATTTGGAGCAAGAATGGCCAACGCAAATGATTGCAGGAGCCAGGTAGGTGAGATTAATAAGACAACAGAGACGAGTGGGGGCTGGAGTGACCTGGAGAGTCCACACTCTAGCTCTAGGGAGCAGGTGCCGCCCAGCTCCAGCCAACTGGGGTCATGCAGGCCTGAATGCTAGCCCAGTGTTGCCACGTCTAATTTTTTCCTAGGAAGCAAGCAATTTTGATTTGTACGTGAAATCTGATTTCCAAACGTTGACAACTAATTTTCTGTTTTGGTGGCTCAGATCTGGCCTGCGAGCCACCAGTTTTCCATCTCTGATTCAGGGCTTCTATGGAAGGGGGTGCCCCTTAGCAAGAGCCTGGGTGCCAACACTCCCCTGCTGGAGTCCCAGAGTCCAAAATCTCTCTATCCCTCAGCCCCTCTCCTCCTTCCACCCCCCTTTCACACCCTATTCCAGGAAATGTCAAGGGCTCTCAGTTGAGACTGCTTGGAGAAGAGTTGACACCTATGGCTCGTGAGAAAATGGGTTAACCTTTGAGAAAAGTCAGAGGTACAGGGCCCCTGGGAGGTGGCGATATGAGTGGGGAACTCTCTCGAGTCTTGCATCACGGGCAATACTCTCCTTTTAAAAGCATTAACCAAGGTCAGATTAACAAGTCAACACTGAAACTGTATCCAAACAAGACTCCCTAATTGGGGGGAGAGAGCAGAGAAGGGGCCAGAGGAAAGAGTCCAGAGGACAAGACCGACTCCAGGGCTATCCCCCCTCCATCCCCTGGCAGGCTTGGGGCATATTTGATAAGGTGAAGGGAAATTGCAAAATTAGAACTGGCAACTTCTACAGAGAGGCCCAGTGCAAGGCCGTGGGCCTGAGACTGGCTGAGGGAGTTGAGGAATTGTGGGGAAAGAGGACTTGGCAGCCTGACTTCCTGTGGCAGTATCCAAGGCTAATTAGTTTGCAGTGTTCTGTGTGTGCCTGAATGGAAATGAGCCCAGTACTGAGAGGCACGGGGGTGAGGAAATCAAAAACACATGCACCAAGGAGGAAAGGGGAAGGGATTGGTGGGAGAGGAAGGTGAGGGGGGAACCTGTCCTTTTGGCTACATTTTCTTTTTTCAGGAGAGGCTCTCATCATTCTGTTTCATGACCAGTAAATCACCATCATGGCCCTGTCCATCACCTCTTCCATCTGCTGCAGAACTCATTAAACATCAAAAGACGGCCTATCAGTTCTGCTTAGTTAGAAGTCTGACTTACTAGAGGTCTGACCAGGGAGGAGTTTGCATGTTTTTAATAATGGCTTAAGGAACTTCTTAACACCCCATCAATTACTTAGTGCCACGAACTCTTCCTGTAATCCAGCGGGCATTTGAAAGTTACTGAACCAATGCAGATCTACCCCCATGGCAATGGCTTTTTGGCGGCCACATTCCAGAAGACAGCAGAGTGTTAGTTAATGTTTGAATGCATAATTCTGTGCCCAGTACAAAACAAAACAAAACAAAAACAAACGAGTTACCTTGCTGTGGAAGTGCTCCCTGGAATGTGCAACTCAGAATTCTTTTGTCTTCCTATTTCTGACTCACCATTCTCAAAAAGGTAAACGGGGTTCCTCCATGGATGTGCTGTGGAATCAGGTTGCCAGGCACCACAGAGCGACAGGAAATGGTCGAGTTAAGAAGTGGATTAATAAGGAGGGACGATAAAACCACAACCCTGCCCCAGTGCTCGACAGATACTTAAATCAATAAATATTTATTGAGTGTCTACTCTGGGTTAGATCTGAGACATACAAAAATGAATTCAGACATTCTGACTCCCCTTAAAGAGACCACATGTCACAGACATGCATAAACATTTTGGGGTTTTAAAACAACAACAACAACAACAAAGCCAGGAGAATGAACTTTCCTCCACCAGCACCCTCTAGAAATTCCTCCGGTGTCCAGTGTATGTTGCTGTCACCGTTTGATGCCACTGACCACCTCCATGCCCAGACCTGTGAGGGACACAGGCTGAGGAAAGTCACAGAATCCGCAGAAGAGAAACTTCAAAGGGGTACAAGTCTGGGAACCACATCTTCTCTGAGAGAATACTGGGTGAGGAGCTTGGCCCATCCTCTTGACTCCATTTTATTTTCAACCCGCTTGACGAGGACACAGAAGAAATTTCTAAGCACACATCTGAGCATTAATTCCCTCTCTGAACTGTCTCTCTGGCATGAGGCTATTATGGAAACAAAAATCAAGAGGGTGACTGTCATGCCATTAATTTATTGTTGATGGCATACTTGCATCGTGCCAGGAACTGAGCCATGCTGGTGAAGATCATTAGAACCCAATCCTTCACCTCAGAGAACTCCCCTGCCAGTTGAGAGACAGAGCCCACCACAGTAAGAGAAATGACCAAAGTATAGAGATGATTCTACAGGAAAAGGAGAAGGCACTAAACTCAGACACTAGGGTAGGGAGGCAAAGCTTTCCTAGCAAAGATGTTCTATGAGCTTGGTCTTGACCAATTAGCCAGAGGCAGGAAATGGGAACATTCTAACACCACAGGGTGGCTGTTTGCAACTATTTGTCTCCTAAAGGTGATTTCATTATCATTGTCTTTCCCAGACAGTGAACGTGTAATTACTATGCCCAGGAAACTGTGTTAAGGTACCATAGATTCAGTGATGATCTCTCTACTTAAATGACACACAATTTAGGTGTGATGAGTGAACGGATAGATAGATAGATAGATAGATAGATAGATAGATAGATAGATAGATAGACAGATAGAGATAATGACAATACCTCGTCTGTACTTTTGTTTGGCAGTGCCAGTATTTTTTAAAAAGATTTTATCGACTTATTTGAGAGAGAGCCTGCACGAAAGAGGGGAGGAAGCAGAGGGAGAGGGAGAAGCAGACTCCCTCCCCACTGAGCAGGGAGCCCGACTCGGGGCATGATCCCAGGACGCTGGGATCATGACCTGAGCCGAAGGCAGCACCCAACTGCCTGAGCCACCCAGGCGCCACAAGGCAGTGGAGTATTAAGGGGCTTCAGACAGTGCCTCATTTTACCCTCACTTTCTTGAGAGGGAGGTAGGAAAGACATTACTTAATCCATTTTGAAAATGAAGAGACTCACATGCTAATGAATTTGCAGAGGACCAGGGCACAGGACTGATGACTTGAAGGAAGGGGAAAGGGGAGGAAAGAGGAGGTAAAGGAACGGAGAAACAGGCCAGGAGATGGATGAACCAGCCAAGCTGGGATGGGAAGAGAAAGCCATTGTTCTGAGCACCTGGACCACATGTGCGGGCCACGAGCCTCAGCAGCAAATTCTCTCTTCTGACGGAGGCAATACCTCCCTGGGGGCTTGGAGACATGAGGGAGGGGCCGGGGACACACCATTAACACCCACATTGAGAGTCACAGGGGTGGAAACGCTATAAAGGAGAAATGATCTGGGAGTCTTCCACGACTCGCTTGCCTTTTATGATGTGTTTGAGAATGTCAGCACCATCTCAGAGCGCGGTCAGCACAGTCTAGGGGCCGGGACCATCACTACGACGATTTTTCTGCCATCCCTTTTCTCCATCCCTAAGTGCCACATTCCACAAAGTTCAAGTCTAGACCCTGCTTAAGTGCCTCATTCTCCAGCAAGCCTTCCTGGACTTCACAAGCTAGGTTAGAAGCCCTTTCTGAACTACCCGTGCACACTCACCACTGATTATTGATCCTCCAGACAATGACATCTCTGCTTTCTACATAAAGCATCTAGTTCCTAGAGCCGGTAGGATACTTTTTTTTTTTTAAATCTAAAAATTCTTTAGAAACCGACTAGGTTCCAAAATATTATTTGTGATAGTCTTTTTGATGTGTTACCTTGGCTGGACTACAGTACCCAGTGATTCGATCAAACACTAATCTCAGGGTTGCAGTGAAAGTATTTTGTAAATGTAGTTCAAGTCTATAGTCAATAGACTTTCAGTAAAGGAGATTATTTTACACAATCTGGGTCAGCCTGATTCAGTCAGTTGAAAGGTGTTAAAAGCAGAGCTGAGGCTTCTCCGAAGAAGAAATTCCACCTGTGGATAGCAGCTTCAGCTCAGCAGCTTGCCTGTGCTCCCCCCGCCCCCGACAGCCTGCCCTATGGACTTAGGGCTTGCCCAGCCAGCCCCTGCAATCACATCAGCCGATTCCTTGCAATAAATCTCTTAATATATACGTCCTACTTGTTTTGCTTCTTTGATCGAATCCTGATGGATACACTATAAATTCAAAATGTCTGAAAGAGTTTGCGCTCGCAGTTCCCAATGTATTTCCAGTAAATAAAAAGATGTTAAGGGCGCCGGGGTGGCTCAGTTGGTTCAGCGACTGCCTTCGGCTCAGGTCACGATCCTGGAGTCCCGGGATCGAGTCCCACATCGGGCTCCCTGCTCTGCAGGGAGTCTGCTTCTCCCTCTGAGCCTCCCCCCTCTCTTGCTCTCTCTCATTCTCTCTCTCTAATAAATACATAAAATCTTAAAAAAAAAAAAGATGTCAAGACTCCCAGCTTTAAATCATTCTTGCTGATACCAGAATGTATCAGCGTTCTGTTTCTCCTTCTTGCTGATACATTGTATCAAGTATCTTTTCCTAACGTGTACCTGTTTGATCTATGTGAAATCCATTGATCTAACCCACTTCCTCAATCATTTCTGCAGGTATGGTGGCAAACAGAACTTCTTGGCAGTTAAGGTTAGATGAGATCGGGCTGCCTTGCCTCCCTGACGTAGCACAGATTTGAACTGGCCTGAAGATTACAGAGCTGCTTGTGACTCACTCTGGAAGTTGAAGTGGCATCATTTTTACCATGTTTAGAAAAACACCCCCAGCCATCTCTAGAATTGAAAACAGTCTAATGGAAACTGGCTTTGGCTGTCCAGCTGATAATGGAAGAAAAAGAAAGCACTTGGGTGGTAGGTGGTAACGATGAGGTACTACCAAGTACTACAATTCTCTAGCTGCACACTATAAAGTTTTCCACTTCATCCGTCTCGGCATCTCTTGCTTATTATTGTCAGTTGCGTAGGCACAACACTTTTCTTAGGCTTCGTGATTCACTCTGGCCTTTGGGATTGCTTTTACTCTCTAAAAATTAACACCATATGGATGTGCAACCTTCCATTTGTTTCTTTTTTTTTCCTTTAAATTTTTTATTGTTATGTTAATCACCATACATTACATCATTAGTTTTTGATGTAGTGTTCCATGATTCATTGTTTGTGCATAACACCCAGTGCTCCAGGCAGAACGTGCTCTCTTTAATACCCATCACCAGGCTAACCCAACTCCCCATCCCCCTCCCCTCTAGAACCCTCAGTTTGTTTTTCAGAGTCCATCCTCTCTCATGGTTCATCTCCGCCTCCGATTTCCCCCCCCTTTACTCTTCCCCTCCTGCTATCTTCTTCTTCCTTTTTTTTTCTTAACATATATTGCATTATTTGTTTCAGAAGTACGGATCTGTGATTCAACAGTCTTGGCACAATTCACAGCGCTCACCATAGCACATACCCTCCCCAATGTCTATCACCCAGCCACCCCATCCCTCCCACACTATCCCCACTCCAGCAACCCTCTGTTTGTTTCCTGAGATTAAGAATTCCTCATATCAGTGAGGTCATATGATACCTGTCTTTCTCTGATTGACTTATTTCACTCAGCATAATACCCTCCAGTTCCATCCACGTCATTGCAAATGGCAAGATCGCATTCCTTTTGATGGCTGCATAATATTCCATTGTATATACATACCACTTCTTCTTTATCCATCCATCTGTCAATGGACATCTTGGCTCTTTCCACAGTTTGGCTATTGTGGACATTGCTGCTATAAACATCGGGGTGCATGTACCCCTTCGGATCCCTATATTTGTATCTTTGGGGTAAATACCCAGTAGTGCAATTGCTGGATCGTATGGTAGCTCTATTTTCAACTGTTTGAGGAACCTCCATACTGTTTTCCAGAGGGGTTGCACCAGCTCGCATTCCCACCAACAGTGTAGGAGGGTTCCCCTTTCTACACATCCCTGCCAACATCTGTCGTTTCCTGACTTGTTAATTTTACCCATTCTGACTGGTGTGAGGTGGTATCTCATTGAGGTTTTGATTTGGATTTCCCTGATGCTGAGTGATGTTGAGCATTTTTTCATGTGTCCGCTGGCCATTTGGATATCTTCTTTGGAAAAATGTCTGCTCATGTCTTCTGCCCATTTCTTGATTGGATCATTTGTTCTTTGGGTGTTGAGTTTGATAAGTTCTTTAGAGATTTTGGATACTAGCCCTTTATCTGATATGTCATTTGCAAATATCTTCTCCCATTCTGACGGTTGTCTTTTGGTTTTGTTGACTGTTTCTTTTGCTGTGCAAAAGCTTTTTATCTTGATGAAGTCCCAATAGTTCATTTTTGCCCTTGCTTCCCTTGCCTTTGGCGATGTTTCTAGGAAGAAGTTGCTGCGGCTGAGGTCGAAGAGGTTGCTGCCTGTGTTCTCCTTTAGGATGTTGATGGACTCCTGTCTCACATTGAGGTCTTTCAACCATTTGGAGTCTATTTTTGTGTGTGGTGTAAGGAAATGGTCCAGTTTCATTCTTCTGCATGTGGCTGTCCAATTTTCCCAACACCATTTGTTGAAGAGACTATCTTTTTTCCATTGGGCATTCTTTCCTGTTTTGTCAAAGATGAGTTGACCATAGAGTTGAGGGTCCATTTCTGGGCTCTCTGTTCTGTTCCATTGATCTACGTGTCTGTTTTTGTGCCAGTACCATACTGTCTTGATGATTACCGCTTTGTAATAGAGCTTGAAGTCCGGAATTGTGATGCCGCCAGCTTTGATTTTCTTTTTCAACATTCCTCTGGCTATTCGGGGTCTTTTCTGATTCCATACAAATTTTAGTATTCTTTGTTCCATTTCTTTGAAAAAAGTGGATGGTATTTTGATGGGGATTGCATTGAATGTGTAGATTGCTCTAGGTAGCATTGACATCTTCACAATAATTGTTCTTCCAATCCATGAGCATGGAACGTTTGTCCATTTCTTTGTGTCTTCCTCAATTTCTTTCATGAGTATTTTATAGTTTTCTGAGTACAGATCCTTTGCCTCTTTGGTTAGATTTATTCCTAGGTATCTTATGGTTTTGGGTGCAATTGTAAATGGGATGGACTCCTTAATTTCTCTCTCTTCTGTCTTGTTGTTGGTGTATAGGAATGCCACGGATTTCTGTGCATTGATTTTATATCCTGCCACTTTACTGAATTCCTGTATGAGTTCTAGCAGTTTTGGGGTGGAGTCTTTTGGGTTTTCCACATAAAGTATCATATCATCTGCAAACAGTGAGAGTTTGACTTCTTCTTTGCCGATTTGGATGCCTTTGACTTCTTTTTGTTGTCTGATTGCTGTGGCTAGGACTTCTAATACTATGTTGAATAGCAGTGGTGATAGTGGACATCCCTGCTGCTTTCAGTTTTACCCCATTGAGAATGATATTTGCTGTAGGTTTTTTATACATGGCTTTTATGATATTGAGGCATGTACCCTCTATCCCTATACTCTGAAGAGTTTTGATCAAGAAAGGATGCTGTACGTTGTCAAATGCTTTTTCTGCATCTATTGAGAGGATCATAGGATTCTTGTTCTTTCTTTTGTTAATGTATTGTATCACGTTGATTGATTTGCAGATGGATGTTGAATCAATCTTGCAGCCCAGGGATAAATCCCACTTGGTCGTGGTGATTAATCCTTTTAATGTACTGTTGGATCCTATTGGCTAGTATTTTGGTGAGAATTTTTACATCCATGTTCATCAAGGATATTGGTCTGTAATTCTCCTTTTTGACGGAGTCTTTGTCTGGTTTGGGGATCAAGGTAATGGTGGCCTCATAAAACGAGTTTGGAAGTTTTCCCCCCATTTCTATTTTTTGGAACAGTTTCAGGAGAATAGGTATTAATTCTTCTTTAAATGTTTGGTAGAATTCCCCTGGGAAGCCATCTAGGTCTGGGCTTTTGTTTGTTTGGAGATTTTTGATGACTGCTTCAATTTCCTTAGTGGTTATAGGTCTGTTCAGGGTTTCTATTTCTTCCTGGTTCAGTTTTGGTAGTTGATACATCTCTAGGAATGCATCCATTTCTTCCAGGTTATCTAATTTACTGGCATAGAGTTGCTCATAATATGTTCTTATAATTGTTTGTATTTCTTTGGTGTTGGTTGTGATCTCTCCGCTTTCATTCATGATTTTGTTGATTTGGGTCATTTCTCTTTTCTTTTTGATAAGTCTGGCCAGGGGTTTATCAATCTTGTTAGTTCTTTCAAAGAACCAGCTCCTAGTTTCGTTGATCTGTTCTACTGTTCTTTTGGTTTCTATTTCATTGATTTCTGCTCCGATCTTTATTATTTCTCTTCTACTGCTGGGTTTAGTCTTTATTTGCTGTTCTTTCTCTAGCTCCTTTAGGTGTAGGGTTAGGTTGTGTATTTGAGACCTTTCTTGTTTCTTGAGAATGGCTTGTATTGCTATATACTTTCCTCTTAGGACTGCCTTTGCTGTATCCCAAAGATTTTGAACAGTTGTGTTTTCATTTTCATTTGTTTCCATGAATATTTTTAATTATTCTTTAATTTCCTGGTTGACCCATTCATTCTTTGGTAGGATGCTCTTTAGCCTCCATGGATTTGAGTTCTTTCCGACTTTCCTCTTGTGACTGAGTTCTAGTTTCAAAGCACTGTGGTCTGAAAATATGCAGGGAATAATCCCAATCTTTTGGTACCATTTGAGACCTGATTTGTGACCTAGGATGTGATCTATTCTGGAGAATGTTCCATGGGCACTAGAGAAGAATGTGTATTCTGTTGCTTTGGGATGGAATGTTCTGAATATGTCTGTGAAGTCCATTTGGTCCAGTGTGTCATTTAAAGTCTTAATTTCCTTGTTGATCTTTTGCTTAGAGGATCTGTCCATTTCAGTGTGGGGGGTGTTAAAGTCCCCCACTATTATTGTAATGTTGTCAATGTGTTTCTTTGCTTTTGTTATTAATTGCCTTATATAATTGGCTGCTCCCATGTTAGAGGCATAGATATTTACAATTGTTAGATCTTCTTGTTGGATAGACCCTTTAAGTAGGATATAGTGTCCTTCCTCATCTCTTATTACAGTCTTTGGTTTAAAATCTAATTTGTCTGATATAAGGATTGCCACCCCAGCTTTCTTTTGGTGTCCATTAGCATGGTAAATGGTTTTCCATTCCCTCACTTTCAATCTGGGGGTGTCTTTGTGTCTAAAATGAGGCTCTTGCAGACAGCATATTGATGGGTCTTGTTTTTTAATCCAGTGTGATAGCTTGTGTCTTTTGTTTGGGGCATTTAGCCCATTTACATTCAGGGTAACTATTGAAAGATATGAATTTAGTGCCATTCTGTGGCCTGTAAGGTGACTGTTACTGTATATTGTCTGTGTTCCTTTCTGGCCTATGCTGCTTTTAGGCTCTCTCTTTGCTTAGAGGACCTCTTTCAATATTTCTTGGAGGGCTGGTTTTGTGTTTGCAAATTCCTTTAGTTTTTGTTTGTCCTGGAAGCTTTTGATCTCTCCTTCTATTTTCAATGACAGCCTAGCTGGATATAGTATTCTTGGCTGCATATTTTCCTCGTTTAGTGCTCTGAATATATCATGCCAGTCCTTTCTGGTCTGCCAAGTCTCTGTGGATAGGTCTGTTGCCAATCTAATGTTTCTACCATTATAGGTTACATATCTCTTCTCCCGAGCTGCTTTCAGGATTTTCTCTTTGTCTCTGAGACTCGTAAGTTTTACTATTAGATGTTGGGGTGTTGACCTGTTTTTATTGATTCTGAGAGGGGTTCTCTGTGCCTCCTGGACTTTGATGCCTGTTTCCTTCCCCACATATAACAGAGAACTTCTCTAAAAGACAGTTAAAAAAATTAACTTTGATGAACTAATGAATCATGGTAAAAAAAAGCCATGAATTCTATGTGCAGTATTCTCCTAGCGCTGGAGTTCTCCCGTTCTCCTTGATCGGTAAACTTGGTCTTGGCTTGCTGGCTGTTCGTGCTGATCTTCTGGGGGAGGGGCCTGTTGCTGTGGTTTCCAAATGTCTTTGCCGGAGGCTGAATTGCCCCGCCCTTGTCGGTCCGGGCTACGCAAGCTGCTCGGGTTTGATCTCAGGAGCTTTTGTTCCCTGTAAGCTCTCCGTACAGCCTTGGAGGACCAGGGCAAAAATGGTGGCCTTCCAATCTCTGCCCCGAAGGAGCCGAGAACTTGCAGCCCCACTCCTCAGTGTGCCCCCAGAGAAAAGCAGTCAGTCACTCCCATCTCCCCGGTCTCTGGCCGCGCTCCGTGCTCCCCCGACCTGTGACCGAGCGTTTCTATCTCTGGCACCCGACCCCATGTGGAGTCTCCAAACCCAGCAGATCCCTGCGGTGCACTCCCGCGCCACTCCTCCCGGTGGAGGGAGGGGAGTCTCCCCGGATCTGCCGCTTGTTGGGTCCCTGCTGGAGGAGCAGTGGCCCGACTGTGTCGCCGATCACAGTTTATGGCAACCCCGAGCTGAGAGCCCGCGTCTTGGCTCAGTCTCTGCAGCCAACTTCCCCGCTCCGATACCTGGGAGCTCTGCCGCACTCAGGCACTGCCGGTCTTTCTGTGACCCTGAGGGTCCTGAGACCACACTGTCCTGCGAGGGTTCCACCTCCCGCTTAGCCACTGGAGTGACGTCCCTCACCGGAGCCCACTTCTGAAAGTTCCGATTTTGTGCTCCGCGGCTCTATCAGTTGCCAGAAGCGGCCGGCGGAGGCCCCCTCCCCCACCGTCTATCCTCCTGAATATCGCCCCGGATTCCCTTCTCCGCACGTCCTACCTTCCAGAAAGGGGTCGTTTTTCTGTTCAGAGTTGCTGCTATTCTTTTCTTCGATCTCCTGTTGAGTTCGTAGGTGTTCAGAATGGTTTGATCCCCACCTAGCTGAATTCCTGGGACCAGAGGAAATCCAGGTCTCCTACTCCTCCGTCATCTTGCTCCGCCACTCCCCTTCCATTTGTTTCTTTACCACCTTCTGTTTTTTAAAATTATCTCTACTTTCATTTTGTTATAACTATGCTCCTTTTTTCAGCAGTATTTTAATATTCTTGCTGCTTTTGCACTTCTAAGGTATGTGAAGTCAAAGTGTTTGTGAAACATCTCAAAATCATGCACAAATGCAGCAGCTATACTGTTACAAAAGAAATGGGTGACAGAGACCTAAATGGCAGGGCATTGGCCAATGGCACCATCTGTTGGTTGTCGGTAGAGTTGGCTTCTGTTCAGCTCTGTTCTCCATAAAGCATTTCTCTAGTGACAGATCCTAGTAGGGGGAACCTCTATTATGACTCCACCTCTCCTAAAAGTACCTGATTTCTGTGCATGTTAAATCCTTTAATGATAAGGGCCACTTTGGTCACCAAGTGATGAGATCTGGGCCTTCTGGGGGGACAGGGAAGCCCACATAAGGGCAATCTGTGTGGACCCTGACAGGCCTCCTACCAGTGCTGAGGCTGTTTCCAAGTGACCTCATGGCTGTGAGGGTGGGGACCATGAGTTCTCTTCTCTGGCTGCACAGCAGAAGAACTTGTGGGATGAGGCCCAGGCTTTGATATTTTTTTAAAGATCCCCCTGTCGATTTGGGGGTCCAGCCCAGGGCTGGAAACCACTTACCTAAAGTAATAAGAGAAAGACATGGAAGAGTCAAGGTCTCCACCTTCCCCGCCCAGCATCCATCTCTTCAGCCACAGGGACATTTAGCAAATCTATTCCCAGGAGACATTAGAGACAAAGACATTTCCTGATTTGCCCAAGGTTAATCAGCGCATTCGTGGCAGGCTCAGGTCTAGATCTTGGCGCTTGGGGTCCTCAGCCATAAGAGCTGCAAGTTGGAAGCCATCAGGTCCCCGTGCCTCCTATGCATTTTGAGATTTTAATGTAAGTCACTGACAGATTGCTGCCCTGCCCCTGCCCAGGATCCTTTGGCCATGACCCTGGCCAGATTAGAAGGCAGCTAGTCCTCCAGGTGAGAGGTGAGAAAAAGCCAATCCTGCCCCTCTGTGGAAAACTCAACCTTAGAGTTCTGTTATGGTCTGAATGTCTGTGTGCCACACCTGCCCCCCAAATTCCAACCCTCAAAGATGATTAGTGTCAGGAGACTGTGCCTTTGGAAGATGCTTAAGTGATGAGGGTGCAGTCCTCAGGAATGCGAATGGTGCTTTTATAAAAGAGACCCCACGGAGATCCTTAGCCCCTTCCACCATGTGAGGGCACAGAAAGAGGCACAGGCTATGAACCTCACACCAGATCCTGGCCATGCTCACGCCCTGATCTTGAACCTCCAGCCTCCAGAACTGTAAGAAATAAATTTCTGTTGTTTGTAAGAGTTTCCAGTGGGTCTTAACCTATCATAGTGATGCCATGGCCTAGCAATGCCTGGGGGCACTCACCTCGGCTCCTACTACCAGTGGGGAGCCCCCACAGGCATTTCCCTGACTGGAGCCCATGCTGTGTGTGGCTGAACCAGCACTTGTGGTTTTCATTATGATGGCAAGGTGCATCTCAGCCACAACCATTAGTGAATCTTGAAAATCAAGGTTCATTACTCACAAGCCCTGGGCCTGGGGACACACAGCGAGCTTGTGGGGTGTCTGGAGGGGGGGAAGGGGCAGGGGGAGAGGACGTGGCACTCTGCCTTTGTTGGGGTCGAGCGTGGGGTGCCTAGGTTCACTTTTTTTTTAAATTTTATTATGTTATGTTAGTCACCATACAATACATCATTAATTTTTGATGTGGTGATCCACGATCCATTGTTTTCATATAACACCCAGTGCTCCATGCAGTACATGCCCTCCTTAATACCCATCACCGGGCTAACCCATCCCCCCTCCCCTCTCCCCTCTAAAACCCTGTTTGTTTCTCAGAGTCCATAGTCTCTCATGGTTCATCTCTCCCTCCGATTTCCCCCTCTTCATTTTTCCCTTCCTTCCCCTAATGTCCTCCATGCTATTCCTTATGTTCCATAAATAAGTGAAACCATGTGATAATTGACTTTCTCTGCTTGACTTATTTCACTTAGCATAACCTCCTCCAGTCCCATCCATGTTGATGTAAACGTTGGGTATTCATCCTTTCTGATGGCTGAGTAATATTCCATTGTATATACAGACCACATCTTCTTTATCCATTCATCTGTTGAAGGGCATCTCGGCTCTTTCCGCAGTTTGGCTATTGCGGACATTGCTGCTATGAACATTGGGGTGCATATGGCCCTTCTTTTCACAACATCTGTGTCTTTGGGGTAAATACCCAGGAGTGCAATTGCTGGGTCATAGGGTAGCTCTATTTTTAAATTTTTGAGGCACCTCCACACTGTTTTCCAAAGTGGCTGTACCAACTTGCATTCCCACCAACAGTGTAAGAGGGTTCCCCTTTCTCCACAACCTCTCCAACATTTGTTGTTTCTTTCCCTGTCCATTTTTGCCATTCTAACTGGTGTAAGGCGGTATCTCAATGTGGTTTTGATTTGAATTTCCCTGATGGCTAATGATGATGAACATTTTTTCATGTGTCTGTTAGCCATTTGTATGTCTTCTTCAGAGAAGTGTCTTTTCATGTCTTCTGCCCATTTTTTGACTTGATTATTTGTTTTTTGGGTGTTGAGTTTGAGAAGTTCTTTATAGATCTTGGATACCAGCCCTTTACCTGTAGTGTCATTTGCAAATATCTTCTCCCATTCTGTGGGTTGCCTCTTTGTTTTGTTGACTGTTTCCTTTGCTGTGCAGAAGATTTTTATCTTGATGAAGTCCCAAAAGTTCATTTTTGCTTTTGTTTCACTAGCTTTTGGAGATGTATCTTGAAAAGAAGTTGCTGTGGTTCACTTTTTATTGGCAAATTTAAAACATAAGAGCAGGAATTAGGCACCAGAAGGGAGAAGCAGGGTCACTGAGTTATCTAGCTTCCCATGGCTTCCTAACCAGGGAATTCTGTGGGTGGGGGCAGCCTAGCTTCTTCTCTAGGGCTTTAACTGCAAGCTGTATCATACAGGTGGCAATATATTTGTTCCAGGTGCATGTCATTGAAACGGATGCCTTGGCCATCAGAAGCTTCATGGAAGGCACTGACAGTACAATAGCGCCCCAGTCGGTGGCATTTTGTTGTAGTAGCCCCAACATGCTAAGACAGGCTTATAAAGGTGCTGAGCTGGACTCTGATGCCCCAGACTCTCCAAGAGCGCCTGTGGAAGCCAGCAGGTGGTTTGGCCTCCTGAAATACCGCAGCCTGAGTTTTGGGGTGCTGAGCCACCCCCACACTCACACTCTTCCAGTAGCTAAAAAGGAAACCTTACAAATTCAACTCAGGAGGAGTGAGACCTTTTAGGCTAATCAATAGTCTGATGTTAGAATATTTAAATACAGGCTTGATCGCTACCAAACCCAAAGGCATTTAACACAGGGCTCTACATTAAAGGGGGAAAAGAACACTGGAAATCAGGGGTGCCTGGGTGGTTTAGTTTAAGCATCTGCTTTTGGCTCGGGTCAAGATCCCAGGGTCCTGGGATGGAGCTCCGCATCGGGTTCTTTGCTCAGCGGGGAGCCTGCTTCTCCCTCTCCCTCTGCATGCCTCTCTGCCTACCTCTCTGCCTACTTGTGATCTCTCTCTCCCTGTCAAATAAATAATAAAATAAAATCTTAAAAAAAAAACACTGGAAATTAACACATGACTTCTGTGAATACAAGAGCTGCCATAGTGCTGAAAACAGTAGGCAAACCATTCCCCATACAAGTCTATTAACATCTGATATACAATCAACAAAATCCCGCATGGTTTTTCCAGGATCTGGTTGCGGCTGCTTCAGCTTCATCACATCCCACAACTTCCCTTCTTTCTTCTCCGCCCTCCCCGGTACCTTCAACTTGATATGCCAAACAACGGATAGGTCCCCACAATACACTTCACTTTTCACACCTTTGTATTCCCCACATACTATTGCCTCTCATTTAATTGTGCTCCCTCTCCTGCCCACCTGAAGAATTGTAGTTATTCTTTCAAAACTCAACATGATGTGAAGTCCTCCCTACATAGGACAGGGCATGAACAAATATTCAGCAAACAGAGAATGCAAGTTGCTAATAAAGATATACATATGTTCACTCTCGTTTGTAATTTAAGAACATCAAACTTAACAGTGAAATATGACTCACCCTAAAAATAGCAAAGATTAAAAATGATAACAAAGAGGTGGCAAGTAGATACATTTCTGGTGACATTTTTAAAAAGCCACTTGGAAATACATATCAAAAACCTTAAGAATATCATTTACCCAATAATTCCACTTCCCAGAATCAGCTGGAAGAAAATAATTGGAAATTCAGAAAAAAAGTTTTTAATTACCAGGCTTATTTCAGACTTAATAATGATCACTCAAAATTAAACAGTCTAACGAACCACGAAAGACCATAGACTCTGAAAAACAAACTGAGGGTTCTAGAGGGGAGGGGGGTGTAGGCTCGTGATGGGTATTAAAGAGGGCATGTTCTGCATGGAGCACTGGGTGTTATATGCAAACAATGAATTGTGGAACACTACATCAAAAACTAATGATGTAATATATGGTGATTAACATAACATAATAAAAAAAATTAAATAGTCTAAGTACCAAATATTAGGACAATGGTTAAGTAAAATCTATTATTAAGATAAAATACTATGCAATTGTTAGAAATAAGGTTTATGGAGATTATAGCAACATATATTAGTTGAAATGATTTTAGTTGCAATTCAGAACACCAAACTCAAGTTGCCTTAAACAATAATGAATATATGGGCTCATGAAATAGGGAAGTTCAGAAGTAATGCAGGACTTCAGGCATGGTTGGATCCAGAGGTCTGCAATATCATCTGGTCTCTGTCCTCATTTCTTTTCATTTCTCTCACACCCATCTTCACATGCAGTTAATTCCTCAGCCTGGCTTCCGTGGTAGCCAAACTGGCTGCAGGATTTCAAAGACTCAAATCTGCAAACCACTGCCATTCAGAGGAAGAGAGACTTTCTCTTACCAGTATGCCAAGCAAAATTCCTGAGATTCACTCTGATTAGACCAATTAAAACCACATGCCCACACTCGAACCAATCCTTGGGCCAAGAGATATAATATATTAATTGTTTCAGTCTAGCTCAAGGTTGGCAATTCTTTTTTTTTTCCTGCCAAAGGCCAGATAGTAAATATGGTAGGCTTGGGGGCCATGATCTCTGTCACAACTAGAGTTGTCAACTCTGCCCTTGTATCCCAGAAGAAGCAGGTACAGACAATGTGTAGTTGAAGGGCAGGGACGTATGTGTCCCAGGCTGAGCGCCAGATTTGGATCGTGGATTATAGTTTGCTGAACCCTGATCTAACATGTGTGAATTCTACCCGAGACATGAGAAGTGAAGTCAGCCCCCTGAAACCACAAAGATCCTCAAACAGAAACAGAGAAACTGGAAAAAGGAATGTGAAAAATTGGTGTCAGAGGAATACAAGCAGTTGGTTGTATATTGGCATATGCAACCAATCAGTCCACAGTACCCGGGGGGACATGTTTGCCAATTTCCCCCAAATCGTCTATCAAATTCTTCAAGATTTTGTTGGTAATTATTTTTATTGTGGCCAAGTCTGCACAACAGAAAATTTATCATTTTCACCATTTCGAAGTGTACAATTTTAAGCAAATTCACAATGTTGTACATCTTGATTTCCAAAATGTTTTCATCATCCCAGACAGAAGCTTTGTAGCCATTAAACAGTATTCTGCATTCCGAATCCCCAACCCCCAGACCCTCGGGACCTCTTTTATACTTTGTCTCTCTGACTTTGCCAATTCTAGTTACCTCATTAAAGTAGAACCATACCATATTTGTCCTTTTGTGGCTGGCTCATTTCACTTAGTGTAATGTTTTCAAAGTTCAATCCATGTTGTAGCATGGATCAGAACTTCGTTCCTTTTATGGCCAAATAATATTCCATTGTTTATCCATTCATGTGTTGATGGATATTCGGGTTGTTTCTAAATTTGGGCTATTGTAACCCATGCTGCTATGAACACTGGTGTGAACATTTTCAAGTTATAAAGCCACACACAAGGATTTGTTCCATAATCAAATAAGGCATAAATATCATCCTACATAACACCTCTCTTAGGACGTCATGATACATGTTAGTATATTAAAGACTCCATGAAATCTGTAGTTTAAAAAAAAAGCACCAACAACACTAACTGTATTAAACTAAGAGTATTCTTACCTGACTTGACCACGGACTCATTATTTTAAAAATAGAACATCTCTAACCCATGTATTCTATTGAGCATACTTAGGCACAAGCAAGCCTCTAGGTTTTAGAAGAATGTTGGGTACAAATAAAATTGTAGACATACTATAAATTTAGCTAGGCAATACTAAATTTACATAGAGATATATTAAAAAGACAATGAAGTTCACCCCAGACTTAAAATGTTTGCCTTAAAATAGTTGAATTATGAATAATTTCTGATTTTTTGCACTTGTCTGTATTACTTATTTTCTAAAAGGATCATGTATTACCTCAAATCAAAAAAAAATTCTGAGGGCACCTGGGTGGCTCAGATGGTTAAGTGTCTGCCTTCGGCTCAGGTCATGATCCCAGGGTCCTGGGATCGAATCCCGCATCGGGCTCCTTGCTCAGCAGGGAGTCTGCTTCTCCCTCTCCCTCTGCCTCTCCCCCTGCTTTTTCTCTCTCTGTCTCTCCCGCAAATGAATAAATAAAAATCTTTAATAAAAAAAATTAAAAAAAAATTCTGAGCTCAAAAAATATGTAGTCATCATTCTGTTACTACAATATATAGGCAAAGTGAAGAAAAGGGATGGAATCGCTCAGGGAGAAAAAGGCAAAAGAAGCATATTGTCTACACTGAACATACTCATTTCTACTTTCCATACCTTGCTTTATCTCTGCACCCTGCCCAAGTGTGTTGTCTTTAGTGATTATTTATCCTGCTAAAAGAATGCTGTATGCTCAGACCAGGCCTCTCCATGACTGCACCAGGGATGAAAGCTGCTCCCTAGAAGAACAAATTAGAGCTAAAACTTGAGACTGAGAAGTCTCAAGGGGAGACTGAGAAGAACATACTAGTCCCCGCAGGGAAAAGGGCAGCGGGGTATCGTCCCTTACCATTTTCAGATTCCATGGCTCTAAAAATTAGGCCTAAGAAGCAGTGATTATGGCCTCTTCCATCCAACATTTTCTTCTCCTCACTTCACTATAGTTGGCCTCCACTTTCCTTTTAGAGACAGGGGGACCCAGGCTGGCTTTTGCAGCTTGGAACGACAAGGCAGCTTTCTACAGTCTCAACAAAGACCACGGATGACTCTAGGCCACGGAAGCCTGCAAGCCCAAAATAGGACAGGAGGCTGAACCCAAGTTGTCCTTCTCTTAGAAGCTTTCTGGGAATTCCAGTAAGGGCTTTTTTTCATGAGATTTTAAAATTTAAAGGTGAGAGATGTTTTAATATGTGGTCCAACTTGGGAGACACAGAGCTGCCCTTAGTGGAAGAAATTACTACATCGACAAATCTATCTACCAAACATTTCTGTGCCAGTAGGTTACACCCTGCATTTATTGATTGGCCATCTCCTGACACATTCCTTCAGGCTTTTGTGATCTTTAGTATCTTAGGTTGGAGGGACCTAGGATTGGACCCAGCTCAGCATTTGCTCAAACCAGGAAAATAACCCCCCAGCTGTTAAGTGGCTCTGGGCAAGTATCTTAATCTTCCTGAACTTGGGTCTTTTTCTGCAAGAAATGCAATTGTTGGGATAATAAAATGAGAGTAGGAGAAAGGGCTTTGTAAATTGTAATGTGCTGCAGAGAGTTGAGAAGTTACCCTGAGAAGTGTTCTCACTCTCTGAACAGTGACCAGGCAGGATCCCTCATGTTCAACAGAGTATGCTCGCCCCACCCCCATTCAGGCTGCCCCATTGCCTGAATGCCTTCCCCTCCTCCCTTCCTGCCCAAATTCCATCATTACTCACCACCCCAATCAATTTCCACCTAGCTCAAGAAAACACTTTCTGACCAACCTGGTTGTCAGTGATCTCTCTCTTTTCTAAATTTCTCTAGTACTTTGGCAACTGGATGCCAAAGAATGTATCAACCCAGGCAATGTGCCTCGCTTCCTCTTCTTTCATGTCTTTCCACCCTGTCTCCATAATGCAATTGTTAAAAATACACCTTATGTAGATGTAAAACAGACATACAGAAAAGTGCCTGTGCAGCAAAGAGTAACCCACTCAACCGCCACCCAAATCACACATGGACCCATCACCCTGACGAATAACAGGCACTTCACCTGACTTCTAATGCTATAGATTGGTTTTAACATTTTTTTTTGCATTTGCTATAACGTATATATTCTCTGGTATCTGGCTTCTTTTGTTCCACCTTGTGTCCTAATAATCATCCAAGTTGGGGCGCCTGAGTGGCTTGGTTGGTTAAGCGTCTGCCTTTGGCTCAGGTCATGATCCTGGGGTCCTGGGTTGGGCTCCCTGCTCAGGGGGAACCTGCTTCTCCCTTTCCCTCTACCCCTTCCCCCACCCCGCTCATGCTCTCTCTCTCTCTGTCTCTTTCCCTTAAATAAATAAATTTTTAAAAATCTCAAAAAAAAAAAATCATCCATGCTCTTGTATGTGCCAGTAGGTTCTTTGTGGTCCTTGCTGTATTTTTCCTGTTGCATGGATATACTCCAATTCATTTCTCTGTTCCACTGTTATTTGGGGACGTTGAAGTTGTTTCCTGGTTTGGCTATTTTCATGAGTGTTGCTGGGTGCATTCGGTTATGTGGCTTTTGGTGAACACTTACATGCATTTGTTTGCAGTGTATGTCTAACACTGGGACTGCTGGGCTGTAGGACATACATTTGTTCAACTTGAGGATGTGTCTCGGTTGCTCAGTTTACACTCCCAGTAGCAACACGTGTGGGCTCCCGTACTCTGCAAGCTCATCAACACTTGGTATTACCGGTCTTTTATATGTGGCCATATTGTTGGTGTATCATCTACTCCATTGTGGTTTTCATTTGCACTTTCCTGGTAAAGAATGAGGTCGAGTCCTTTCTCCTATGTTTATTGACCATGCAGACATCTTCTTTTGTGAAGAAAATAATGTCCAGTTTCTACTAGGTTTTCTGACTTTTCCTTATTAGACTGTAGGGAATGTTTATGACACATGTATTGTAAATGTCTTCTCCCACGCTATGGCTTTCCTTTTCATTCTTTTCATGGTGTCTTTCGATAAACAAAAGTTAGCAAAATTTTAACATTTTCCTTTATGGATAAAGTTTTTGTGTTTTGCCTAAGAAATCCTTGCTTATTGTAGGATCATGAAAATATTCTTCTATGTTATTTTTTAGAAGCTTTATTGTTTCATATTACACACCTAGATTTAAAATCACCTGGAATTGGAGGTGCTTGGGTGGCTCAGTCGGTTAAGCATTTGAGTCATGATCCCAGGGTGCTGCGATGGAGCCCCAAGTCGGGATTCTTGCTCAATGGGGAGTCTGCTTCTCCCTCTCCTGCTCCCCCTGCTGTGCTCTCTCTCTCTGTCAAATAAATAAATAAATGAAATCTAAAAAAAAAAAAAAATCACCTGGAATTGTTTTTTTTAAATAATGTGTGAGATAAGGGTCAAAATTCAGGGTTTTTTTCATACAGATATCCAATTGACTGTAACATTGATTAAAATGAGCATTGTTTTCCCTCTGCTCTGCCAGTGGGTGTCCATGTATGTGTGGGTCTGACTCCAAACTCCCTATTCTGTTCTATTTTTTTATTTGTCTATGCCTATGCCACCAACACAATGAATTAATTACCATATTTTTATAATAATTCTTACATATGGTAGAATAGGTGTTCCAACTCTTCTTAAAGATTCTCTTAGCTATTCCTATCCCTCTACATTTCCATATAAAATTCTCTGTAAATTTTTTCTACTCCTAGCAAGAAAATCTGTTGGAATTTCAGTTGAGATTGCACTGAATCTTAAATGAATCTGGGGGAGAACTGACAGCTTCAGAATATTGAGTCTTCTCAAATGTGAATCTGTTTGTTTTAGCTCTTCTTTAATTTCTCTCAGTTACTGTTTCGTAGTTTTCAATGTAATGTAATACACATTTTTAATTATATTTATTCCTAGGTATTTATTCGATTGTGAGTGTTTTCTTTAAATTTCATTTTCTATTTATTCATTGCTGCTATACACACACTTAATTTTTGTTTATTGACTTTGAATCCAGTAAGTTTCCTGAATTAACTTCTTAACTCTAAAAGTTTACCTATAAGTTTCTTTGAATTTTCTAGATACACAGTTATGTTCTCTGAAAATAATAAATTTACTTCTTTCTTCCCAATACTTATATGTTTTATTTCTTTTCCTTTCCTATTGCACCACTGCAACATTAGAACTCTAATAATATGATAATCAGAAATGATGAGAGTAGGGTTCTTTGTCTTATTTTCAGTCTTGGGGTAATAAAATATTTCACTATTTAATATGATACTGTTGTAGATTTTTGATAGATGTCCTTTATCAGGTTAAGGACATTCCTGTTCCTTTCTATTCCTGGTTTTCAAGGAGATATGTTGATTTTCTTTTTGCTTTGTTTTATTTATTTTTAATCATGAATGGGTTTAAATTTTACCAAATGTTTTGTATACATCCACTGAATACATAGGATATCATCCCTGTCCTTTATTATGTTAACAAAGTAAATTCAAGTTTCATTCATTTTTTGTTTATATCAATGCGGACTGGAATTGTGTATCTTTGTCAGGTTTTAGTATAAGGGTTATGTTGTTCTCATAAAAATAAGTTGGGAAGTGATCCTACCAAATTTATGGGTATAATTTCTTCCTTTAGTGTTTCATAGAAATCACCACTGAAACCATCTGGGCCTGGAGTTTTGTGGGAAGATTTTTTTTTTTTTTAACTAACAAGTTCAATTTCTTTAATAGATATAGAGCTACTTGGAGCTACTATTTTATTTAGTGCCAGGATTGGTAAATTATGCCTTTTAAGGAATCTGTTCATTTTATCCAGTTGTTCATAATACCCTCTTATTATATTTGAATGACTGTAGGCTCCGTAGTGATATCCTTTCTTTCATTTCTGATATTTGTTAATTTGTGTTTACTTTTTTTTTCCACCAGTGGGATCAGGGATTTATACATTTTGTTATTCTTTCCCAAGACCCACATTTGATCTTTGTTAAATTTCTCTTATTATTTGTTTTGTATTTTATGATTTTTACCTCTTATTTTCTTCTTCACAGAACTTACTTCAAGTTTAACTTACTCATATTTTTCTAGCTTTTTAGGGTTAAAATAGATCATTGAATTTAAACTCTTCTTCTTTTCTAACATAAGCATTTAATGCTATAAGTTTCCCTCTATTCTGCTAAGTTCAGTTACATATCTCCAATTTTGATATGTTGTATTTTCATCGTTGTTCAAATAAAAATAATTTTAGTCCCACTTGTGATCACTTCTTTGACTTTGGGCTATTTAGAAGTATGCTCTTTAATTTCAGAATATTTGGGCTTTTCTAGACATTTTTAATTTAACACTCTTTTATTAGAGAACATGATCTGTGAGATTTTAGTTTTTCAGAGATCTGCTAAGGCTTGTTTAATGGTCTATTTTTTTGAACAATCCATTTGTACTTGAATATGTATTGTATGGTTGGATGTAGTGTTTATAAATATCAATTAGGTCAAGGTGATTGATAATGTTTCTCAGATCTCTACCTCTGCTAATCTTTTGTCTGGTTGTTCTGTCAATTACTCAGAAAAGAGTGTTAAAATCTTGAACTATGATTGTGGACTTTCTTAGTTCTTTCTTTTGTTTTGCACAGTTTTGCTTCAAGAATTTTGAAGCACTCTCCCGTTAGGTGCATTCACATTTATGTTTTTTTTTTTTTTAAGATTTTATTTATTTACTTATTTGAGAGAGAGAGCGAGAGCATGAGCAGGGGGAAGGGCAGAGGGAGAGGGAGAAGCAGATTCCCCAATGAGCAGGGAGCCCAACATGGGGCCCCATCCCAGAACCCCGGGATTATGACCTGAGCCGAAGGTAGTTGCGTAACTGAGCCACCCAGATGCCCCCACATTTATGATTGTTATGTCTTCCTCAATAATTGACACTTTTATCATTATGAAATGTTCCTCTTTATCTCTGATGACATTCCTTGAGGTACATTTTATATTATATTGATATTAATATAGCCAGTCTAGCTTTCTTAGGCTTAATGTTTGAACAAATATCTTTTTCTTTTTTACTTTGAACCTGAAAGTGGCACTGTAGTTCAGTCATACATGATTTAGAGTGTGTTGCTTAAAAGGTAGCTTTCTCATGAAATCTACATTCCAGTTTTCTAGCCAAAAGGAAAAATAGCAAAAAGATGTTGATTTAAAATCAAATAAAAGTTTTAAAAGGCTAGTTCTGTGAATTTAAATTCTCAAGTTACGATCCATGGTAACCTCATCTGGGAAGTAAACTTTTACTTACACTGAATAAGAGAAAGTTTTCATACTCTTCTCAAGTATCCTTTGTTCATTCCCTTGTCATAACCCATAATTCAGTTATCACAATGCATCCTTAATTCATTATTTGAAACGTATACTTAATTTTCTACACTTAAAATAACCTCATGTTTTCTTTTCCATTCAGCAAATATCAATTTCACCCATTTCTGTTTTCTATCAAGGGGTGAGGTCAAATGGGAAGTATGAGGTTAGATCTATGTCTTATTGGGTCTAATGAAAAAACTGCTTTACTTTGTCACTGAAGACATTGCTCTATTTTCTTTTTTTTAAAGTTGGGTTTACTGAGGAGTAATTTGTGTACAGTAAAATCCACCGTTTTTAGGTGTAATGAATTTTGACAAACTCATACAGTCTGGTAGCCTTCACCACAATCAAGGTATAGAACATTTTCCTCAATCTGAAATTTCCTCATACCCTTTTGTTGTCAAATCCCTCCCAACATTTCCAGCCTGCAAACAACCACTAAGTTGTTTGTCCCTATAAGTTTGCTTTTTCTAGAATGTCATCATGCATTTTGTCATGCAATGTTTTGAGCCTAGGTTTTTTCACTTACCATAATGCATTTGAAATTTATTCATGTTGTTGCATGTATCAATAGTTCATTCTATTTTATTGTTAAGTAATATTCCATTGTATGGACGTACCACCACGTTTTGTTTATTCATTCACTAGTTGATGGACATTTGAATAATTGTCGGTTTTTGGCAATTATGAATAAAGCCAATATAAACATCTATGCATCTGTTTGTGTGTGGACATATGTTCTCATTTCTTTTGGGTAAATATCTAGGAGTGGGATCGATGAGTCATACAGTAATTGTGTATTTTGTTTTATAAGAAACTGCCAAACTGTTTTCCAAAGTAGCTGTACAATTTGTATTCACACCAGCAATGTATGAGGGTTCCATGTCCTGCATTCTTGCCAGTGGCTTCTCTAATAGGGGGTACCTGATTGCTGTTTAAATTTTCATTTCCCTAATTACTAACATTGTTGAGTACCTTTTCATGTGCTTTTTTGCCATCCATGTATTGTCTTTGATAAAGTGTTATTTGTTTCCTTATTACTGAATTGTGAGGGTCCCTCATATATTTTGGACATGTGTTCTGAAAATATTTTCTCCTAGTCTATGTCTTGTATTTACATTTTCTTCAAAGCATCATTCAAATATGAGTTTTTAATTTTGATGATGTCCAGTTCAATTTTTTCATGTATGGGTTGTGCTTTTTGTATCCTATCTAATAAATCTTATCTACCCCAAGATCACAAAAAATTTTTCTCGTATGTTTTCTTCTAGAATTTTTCAACTGTTAAGTTTTACAGGTCTGCGATCCACTTTCCAGCTAATTTTTGTATACGTTTTAATGTAGGGGTAAAGATACATTTTGTTGCATATGCATATGCCCAACTGTTCCCGCATCATTTGCTGTGAAAATTATCCTTTCACCATTGAATTGCTTTGGCCTATTTCTGCATTCTTCACTGATTTTTGTTTTTCATTTCACTAATGCCCCACTGGCTTGATTAATGTTGTTTCTTAGTAAGTTTTGAAAACACGTAATATGTGTCCTCTAACTTTGGTCTTTTTTTTCAAAATTGCTTCAACTCTTTTAATTCCTTTGATTTTTCTTATAAATTTTAAGATCAGCTTAAGGAGTGCGACAAAAAATGTGCTGGGGTTTTGGTTGGAATTGTATT
The DNA here is from genome assembly GCF_037043125.1 of Eumetopias jubatus. Taxonomy (NCBI): domain Eukaryota; kingdom Metazoa; phylum Chordata; class Mammalia; order Carnivora; family Otariidae; genus Eumetopias; species Eumetopias jubatus. Next base: position 6,537,625 of record NW_028274810.1, read on the forward strand.
GATTCTATAGATCAATTTGGAGAAAACTGACAACAATATTGAGTTTCAGTTAATGAACATTACATATCTTTCCATTTATTGTAAGTATTCTGTTTCTCTCACATTACTTTTATGGTTTCAGCATACAAATTTTGCACATATTTTATTAGATTTTTTTCCTTAAGTATTTCAAGTTTCTGTGCTGATTCTATGTAAGCAATCATGTTATCTGTGATTAGAAACAGTTTTGTTTATTTTTTTAATTTATACACTTTATGTCTTCTTCTTGCCTTATTGCACCAACAAGGACTCTTGGTATGATGTTGATTTTCAGTGGTGAGAGTGGGCATATTTACCTTGTTTCTGATATTAATATTACTATTCAGTATTTCACTATTAAGTATGATATTAGTCATAGGATTTTCATAGATGCCCTTTATCAACTTGAAGAAGTTACTTATAATTCCTGGTTTGCTTCGAGTTTTCTTCATGAATGGTTATTGAATTTGGTCAAATGATCTTATTGTACCTAGTGAGATGATCATTTTTTTCCTTTGTCTGCTGATATGGTAAATTATATCAAGTGATTTTCAAATATTGAGCAATATTGCATTCCAAAGGCAAACCCTACTTGAATGTGATGTATCATCATTTTAATATGTTGCTGGATTTGATTTGCTAATATTTTATGTAAGTATTTACATCTGTATTCATGAGGAATATTAGTTTGAGTTTTATATTCTTATAATGTCTTTGTGTGGCTTTGGTACCAAGGTAATGCTGGCCTCAAAAAATAAGTTGGGAAGTTTCTCCTTCCATTCTGTTTTTTTTTTCTTTTTCTTTTATATAATTGGTATGAATCTTCCTTAAATGCAGAATTCACCAGTGAAGCATCTGGCCAGGTTGTTTTTGGGGAAAGTTTTAAACTATGAATTCAAATTTTTAAGTAAATATAGGACTGTGCAGTTTAGCTTGAGTAAGCTTTGCTGATTTGCATCTTTCAAGAATTTGTCCATTTTATATAAATTGGCAAATTTATTGGTGTAAAGGTGTTCATATTTCTTTATTCTTCTTCTTTTTTTTTTAGAGAGAGAGAGAGAGAGAGCATGGGGGGGAAGGGCAGAGGGAGAGGGAGAGAGAGAATCTTAAGCAGGCTCCACACCCAGCGCAGGACTAGGTCTCATGACCCTGAAATCATGTCCTGAGCTAAACTCAAGAGTTGGAGGCTTAACCTACTGAGCCACCCACATTCCTTTAATGTTTCCCTTTTGGGGGGTAACAGCTTGAATCTCAGTTCAGCACTTTTCACTTTACTAGGTGGCTTGGTGTCTGCCCTATAGTAAGTGTAGCTCAGGGTCAGTCAGAGATGTGGCAGTGGGGCTCCCCTCTCTTTGTCTCTACCCTTTCAAGGATTCCCCCTTAATTTTCTACTTGTTGTTGCCCCATACTCTGGCTCTTCTACCCAGTGAGACTGTGGGTTTTATGTTGGACTTCTAGCCATTCTGCCTGATGCAGAGTAGAGCCTACATCAGTCTAACCACTATAGAACTCAACAGCACCATTTCCTTCTTCCATGTATAGACTCTCTTCGGGATCTTCCTGCTTTTAATCACTCTCCAGTATCTTAACATAGTGCTTTTTAAAACATATTTTGTTCAGTGTGTGTGCATACGTGTGTGCATGAGTGTGTGTGTGTGTGTGCACGCACTTCTTAGATTTGAAGGGGAATAAGTTTGAGTCTTCACTTTCCTGCAATTTACACAACATGCTTTCAGAAAATGCAGCATAGGAAATGCTCCACTCGAGTAAAACTTAATTTCAGAGAAAGACTTTTGCCCTGAATCCTGCCTCTTTTCCTGCTTTTCTCTTCTGAGCTAAGCTGGGAAACCTAACAATACCCGAGGATCCCTTTGTTCACTTTTCTTGAAGCTGAGAGGAAATGCTACACAATTAGCAACCTGTTTTTCTTCTCCTGGTCTCATCTGGCTTCTTCTACTTTCCAGGCCACCAAAAGGTCCCAGAACCTCACCCATGCTTAGATTTCTAAGCATGTCCTAGATGAAAGAGGGGCTAAGCGACAGGCAAATTGACTACAACAACCATTCACCTAAAGTAAACCATCACCCTACCTTCATAATATCTGTCTATTCTTTCTTCATAAGTAAATAAATAAAATGCTTATTCATGCACCAGACATTTAGATAAGCAAAGGAGGGTCAATGATAACTAAGACATAGTCCTTGCCCCTTGTTTAGCCATTTAAGCAAAAAGTACAGTAGCATGTTGCAAGCTTTGTGCTGGAGGAGTGGAAAGTGTTGGGAGGCACAAAGGAAAGAGAGGTCAATTCCAATTTGGTGGGTGGGTGGGGGGTTCCGGTGCGACTCCACAAGTAAGTGTTGGCAAGGTGCACAGAAATGAACGAGGGAGAACTGGCCATTCGGGTATAGAGATCACAGGCCTGAACCTGTGTGGTATTTTCAGGAAAAGTTCAGGGATGTTGGTACCATTGGAGCATGGGGCATGAGGTGTGATAGGAGAGAAGGTTGAGCAGGAAAGAGTCCTAACATGGAGGGATTCATTGCATGATTAAAGAGTTTGGATTTTATCTTATAGAGTGTACTAAGCCATTAAGGCATCTTAATCAGAGGATAGCAGGATCATATAGTGTTTTAGGAAAATCCTGGGTTCATACTTGGATGTTCTTGGTGCCGGTCAGGATCCCTCAGGGGCTAAGAATTGGGGTAGAGAGAGGAAACATGGTCTTCAGAACCATCTGGCCTAAAATAAGACTATAGTCATTTATTGTGTACCTCACTGAGCCTCTTTTATGCCAGAGATGGTCTGGGGACCAAACCTGTTTGGACATGGCTTGGGTGAGAAACAGGTTGTCTTTTCCAAAGACGATTTGGATTTCAGGAAGAAAATCACAACATCAGAGTTCCAAGCAAAGCAGCATTATAGACCAGCCAGATTATGCAAAAATTAATGCTGCAAAATAACCACACTTAAGTCTATCTGAGAGCATAACTGGAAAGGGAGTTGAGGCCATAGGTCTCTGGAAATAAAATTGAGAAGCCTTACCAAATACTGTTACTGTTTGGAAATCAGAAGGAGAAGAACGAAAATGAGTTCTATTTTCTGTCTGAAAGCAGGACTAAGAGGTTCAGGCAAGTTTCTTGGAGCTCTGAAATGAACAAAATATTGGAAATTAGGGAGTTGTGTGTAATGGCCCAGAAGAAATGTCTTTCCACAAGCCTTGCTTTTCTTCTCAGAGTCAGGAGGTACCAGCCAGAATTGGGACAGCTATTGAAACAATGAACTTGGGAAAGCGTCACGCACTGGTTCCCACACTGAAGCCTGTGAATCACTGAACCCTGGGCCAGTCTTAAATATCCTTACTACATGACATTTATAATGTGGCAGTGTCTGCCAAAACCATTTGACCTAAATCAACTATAACATGATAGATAATTAGAACTAAGAGTCCCCGCAATGGAGTCTTTTCAGAAGCAACCCCGTCTGTTCTACATTCTGTTGAGGTTCCCTACAGAAATGGTTAGTGTGTGATCCTGGCTCCACCACTTACCAGCTGGAAATGAAGTCTGTTTCTTCAACTGTAAAGTGGAAAATAAAGCCACTTATCAAGGTGGCCATTACTAATGAGCTAATCAAAGTAAGGATTCTTCATGGAGGGTTATTCAGTTGTTAATAATGATATTGACCAATGAGAGTGGGTAGTATCTAGAGCCCAACTGTTGAATACAGTAGCCACAAGCCACATGTAGCTATTTGAAATGTGGCTAGTATGAACTGAGATGTGTTGCTAGAGTTGGCACCAAAACAGAACAAAAAATATCTTAATAATTTTTACATAACTTACATGTAAAATTACAATATTCGAGGGTTAAATAAAAGATAATAGTATTAGAATTAACCTATGTTAATTCTATGTTTCTTTTTACTTATTTTAATGTACCTAATAGAAAATTTAGAAGTCTGTGTGTGGCTTGCACTTGGGGCTTGGATTATATTCCTAATAGGCAGGACTGGTCTAGGATACTTTTCATCCATGAAACAAGTGATAAGGACTATGGGGGCGGGTTTGAGAACCACCTTTCAAAGTAAAGTTGGGATACATGTGAAAAATTTACTTAGGTCATTAATTCATCAATTTTTAAATTTCATTTCACTGACATGCTTTGAGCATTTACTTTGTGCCAAGGACTGGGTACAGCATAGTCAATGCCCTTTAGGAGCTCACACTGTAACCGTGAATAAGGATGGGAGAGTTTCTCTGCAGCCCACAGCACTCCCTGGGCATCAAGAATAGGTTTGGTTTTGACTCCGTATCATCGAACGAGGGGTCCCCAAATGTATCTTCAAGGTAAGAGAAAACAACATAATACCAGGAAATCTAGCATGGTCTGAAATGCTCTCCTCCTGCTGCAGCTAGGCAGCCTTTGAGTGTCTCAATGGTGCATATGGACCTGAATCGAAGGGTAGGCTTTTGTGGGCTCTGTTAGCGGAGTCTGTCAGAATATAGTGCTTAGGAGGCCAAGGTCATAGGTTTGTTCCCTGCACGGGTCACTTGGCTTTGCTCTGATCCATGCCTCGGACCTGCCCCTGCAAACCCCAGCCAGTTACCCTGTAAATATACGTGAACCACTTGGCAGATGGGGTGAGAGCATGTGAAGGGAGCAGGGCAAATCTCTTGCCATGGTTGGAACAACCACTGAAAACTTTCTTGACCAACAGTGAGGACTCAGGAGGACACTTTGTTCAGTGGACCCAACTAAAACCACCTTTTCCCTGCATATGTCTGCCTGAAGTCATTGACCAGGGAGGAGCTGGTAGGACGAGACTTCTGGGCACCATAGCTCCTGGACAGAGCAGGACACATGCAGCATTCACTGGGAATTCAGATCTTTTTTCTAAAGACGATGTTGCCAACAAGCACATGGGGCCTCCCCGTCTGACCGACAGAGACTGTTTAGACTTGGAAATATGGATACCTATCTCTTGAGTGACCTGTCTGCTGGTAATATTTACATCCACATTCACACAGGACAGTGGTATGTTTTAATTCCAGGCTGAGATTCAGCCTCACACACCTCACTGAAGCATCGCTGACAGAAGGGCTGGTCTGAGATCTCCAGCTACACAAATAAATACTGGAACAGGGCCTAACAGGAAGACCCTCACTACCCAATTTTTTCCAGATGGCAGTGATGGATGTCTGTATGTTTATGTTTACTTGGTTTCCCAGGTGACTGGTATCCTGGTTTCCACTGGTCATGGCTTGATGAGCTTTTCTTCGAAGATGTGAACTGCCTACCCCCAACAAACTCGCTCTTGGCCCACAGGTCTACACCACAGTCAACATTGTCAAGAGGTCATTGTGTTATTTGGATGGCTAGTTAACTCTTTCCTTACCACTGCTTCCCTGAACCTCTCCTTGTAAATTTCTAGCACAGTAAGATTCCAATCTAAAACCATGCAAAGAAACTACTCAGAATAATGGCCCTTCAAAACTTTCCATGTCTTAATCCTCAGAACCTGTGAGTATGTTCTGTTTCATGGCAAAGCAGAATTAAGGTTACTAATGGAATTAAGGTTACCAATGGAATTAAGGTTGCCAATCACTTGACCCTAAAATGGGGAGACTATCTTGGATTATCCGGGTGAGCAAGATGTGATCAGAAGTTTCCTTAAAAGTGGAAGACAGAGGCAGAAGAGAAGGTCAAAGGGACGCAGTGGGAGAAACACTAGATCTGTCCTTGCTGGAGGAAGGGGTCCACAAACCAAACTGGCATCTTCTAGAAACCAGAAAAGGCAAGGAAAGAATTCGCCCCTAAAACCTCCAGAAAGGAACACAGCCCCAGTGACACCTCGATCTTAGCCCAGTGAGACCCTTGTCAAACTCCTACCCTACAGAACTTTACCCTGTATAAGATAATAAATTTGTATTGTTTTAAGCCACGAAGTTGATGACAATTTGTTGCAGCAGCAATAACAGAAAACTAATCAGACCTAAACAGGGCGAATGCTGGCTTGGCCTCCAAACTCTGCTTGATATAAGAAATACTCCTTTCCTGAGTATGATGGAACCCAACAGAATACCTTCCTCCCCTGGCTGCTAGGGGCTGGTGAACACACATTGCTTTCTATAGAGTTTAGGGAAGGGAAGGATGATGGAACCTTATCACCAAGCCCTTTGATTCCGTGTGAGGAGGGAGAAAGAGCATGGGTTTTGGCTGGGCCAACTTAATGCCTCTGTGACCTTGAGCGAGTCCACCTCACTGTGTTCAGTTTCTTAAGGGGGCCGTTACACCCTCCCAGGGTTGCGGTAAGAAGTAAACAAAATTAGGTGTATAAAGCACCGTCTCAGGGTCTGGGAGCAAGGCAGAAATTCAATCAATCGTGTCCTCTTCTCCCCTCTTTGTAATTATTTCTCAGATCTCTCCCATCTTCTCTGAGCCTGTGTCCCTGGACTGTGTTTAGTTGCGTAATATCTCTTGCCAAGACTGTTTCAATGGCTCCTACAGGGCTGATTGCAGACTTCACTCCTCCTTGACAGCCTCTGGGATTAGCCTTCTAAAACACAGATTCTCTCAAGCTGTCAGTCCTCCCGTAGCTCCTGTGGACTGAAAAGTCTGAAGTCGTTTGAATGGCATGCGTGCATTCTTCACGATTTTGTCTCCATTCCTTCCGCTACTGCACCCTCTGCCGGGCTCTTCTTGCCATGCGTTCACTCACTTCTGTGCCTTTGGAGCTTAGTCGCTGTTTTCTAGCTCTGACATGCCAGCCCCCTCTCTCATGTACCTGGCAAGCTCCTTTTATCTTCTAAGGCTTGTTTCAAATGTCACCATTTTTACCAAGCCTTTTCTGATTCCTCCAAGAGTTAAGTGCTGGCTGCAGTGTTTCCATCATACTAGGTACACTAACTTACCAGAGTGCATTTTGGTTATTGGTTTCATACGCCTGCCTCCCTGTCCGTCTTGAGTTCTTTGATGATAGAGAGAGTGCATTTTTGCCTTTGTTCTCAGGGCTTGGAATATTTGCTTTGCATATAACATACACTCAATACTTGTTTTAATGGGTATGAAGGAATTAATGAATGAGCAAATGATATGTGAACAACCACTATCTTTAAAGTTGTTGCCAAGGAATTCAATCTCACCTCTCCTATCCCAGGTTACATGACCCCAGAGTGGCCCATCTATGATGTCTCACACACAGCGGGTCTTCTAACAAAACAGGATCACTGAGCAACTTTGCATTTATCTTGTTCTCTTCTTACTCTCGTTCCCCAAAGAATATTACCCTTAAATTCACAGAAAATGTATTTTTGTGTATCTGGGGGATAATGAAATAGTAAGCCAGGAATTCCAACATATGATTGTAGAAAGATATAAAATGTTTTTGTCTACCAAGTCAACTCCCTCATTTCTGGGAAATGCACACTCTTCCAGGAATTGCTACCCTTGCCCCCTACATCAACTACAACCATGGAATTTGAGTGAAGTCTGCTTGTCACAGTGGAGACAGGACCCACAGTCATCCAATCAGAAGCCTTCTCTGCAATTTTTAAAAACTGAAGCTGGAAAAGTTCTTTTCCCCTTCCAAAAAGCATTATCATACCATCATCATATTATATGTTGGTCATTACCTGATTCCTCTGCCATAAGGTAGAATTTCTGTGTTTATTTAAAGATGTAGCCCCAGCATTGAGAACTGTGCAAGGTATGGAAGTTTCTCAAAGAATATTTGTTAAATGAATAAACAAGTGTTGGGAATGTTTGGGCTAAGGACTGCTAGTAGCCATGAAACCTGCCATGTCAAAGAAAGCAGGTAAAGAACACATAGAAAAGAGCAAAGTAAGATGGAGGTCCTGAAAGTTCTGATCCCTGAGGTTCTTCGAGCTTCTGTAGTTCATGCCTGTCAGTAATTCTCCCTTTTTTGGCTTCTGTTAGTTTAACTAACTGGCAACTATAAAGAGTCCTGACTGATATCAAAGTTGTATTGTAACAAATTGAGCAGGGAGATCCCAGGAAAGTGATTAATGGAGCTTACTTAGGATGGAATATGAAAGCATAGCAGTTGAATTCCTAAGTGTATGAGTAAGGGACATTTGAGGAGGATTCATGCAACCAAACAAAAAATTGCACTTAGTGATTTATTGGGTAAGACTGTAGACTTCACTCACATTTACAAAATCTATTCATAGCCACACCTTCATTAGTGTTCGGTGGCATACCCAAGGACTGTAGTGTAGCCAAATTGACACATCAAACTGACCACCATGCACTCACAGCCAGTGTACCCCGGGTTGTTGTAGGGCTCGAGATTGTACTACTGTGCCCGGTGCCCATTGCGGTGGCTCCTGCCACATGCCCAGTGTCTGACTGGTGTCACCGTCGAGCGACCCTTGGTCCTGCTGGATTCCCGGCTGATGATCTTGTTTGCAACTTCCACCTTTTGCAGTCCCAGCTCCTGTCATCTCTTCTGAAGTCCCACGACTATCCCTGCTATTACTCCAACTCATGGTGAAACCAACGTATGGGTTCATAGGTTTTAACAGGTCGCTCACTTAGAATGCTTTGGTGCGTCTAGAAAAAACTGAAGTCCTAAGACAATAAGTGATTCAGCCTCTACTTAGCCAGCTTTTTTTTTGTCTTTTAATCACCCTGCACTCCAACGATCCTTGTTTTGTTTAGTTTTGTAATTCCCTAAACATATCTTACCTCCATTCCCTTGCAAATACAATTTCTTTTACCCAGAGCATTCTGACCCTTTATCGATCAGCTTCTCATCCTTCCATCCAGCAAGTCTTCCTTGACATTCCCCTTGCCTTACCTGCTTACCACATGCATCACCTACATCCCATGGCACTCACCACCTCCACTCATCAAACCACATAGCGCCCTGTGCTGTGGACTTTTCAACTTATTTTCTTTAAATATGAGGAATGTAGCCACACAGAAAAAGGTGATGGCAAAATGTACAAAAAGAAAAGTTGAGACGTCTCATACGACCTCCCAAAGGATCTCTCTGCCAAACTCTTAATGCTTTCTTGTTGAACTTGAATTGCTTTTGCATACATCACTATATACATTGTATTTATAAGTAAACTAATATTAAACATGGTGTCCTGTGTCTTACTTTCTTCACTTATATGAGAAAATATTTCCAGCTTAACACATAGACATTTACTGGAATAAATGTGTTGGCCAAATGGTATTCCATTGTGGTAATAAAATATAATTTTATTTAATGAAGCTCATCTTGTCGAATATTTGGGTTATTTTCAGGTTTTTAAGTATTATTTCTCAATCTGAGGCTACTTTTATAAGTAAAGCTCTAGGATAAATTCTTAGGAGTGGTTCAAACGACATTTAAAAATTTTGAAACCTATTGCCAAATTGCAGTCCAAAAAGTTTGCACTAATTTAAATTCTACCAACAGGATACAAATTTTCTTACTTTGGTATTTTCTTTCCAATATCAAATATTACCTATCTTCTTTCCTCCCTTCTTTCCTTCCTTCTGTCTTTTCTTCTTTCTCTCTCTCTCTCTCTCTCTCTCTAATTTGGAAAAGCTCTTTGAATTAAGAAAATTAACGCTTTATCTGTGATGTTTATTTTAATTGATTTTTTTTTACCAATTTATTATTTGTATTTGGACTTTAGCTGTGGAAAAAAAAATTTTTGGCCATATAAATGTTTTAAAGTTCTCAAATGTAACATACTAATTTCCTTTATGGTTTCTTAGTGCACTGTGTGTTGAACGTCTGTTTTCTTGGCAGGAAATCCAGACCTGGGATTCAAAAGGGAAAATTACCTTTCATGCTAAAGAATTATTTTAAGAGTCATGAAGAAGTGAAAATGTATAAGGAATTTTATTACAAAATGCTTCTGTTCGGGATCCTAAGGAGACCCTGTCTCAGCCCCTAAAAGCTGGCAGGGCAAAGAAGGCCAGACAGTCTTAATTGAGGATTTCTTAACTTAATTGAGCTTGGGTTTCAATTCCAGCCTTGGGAAAAGCCGTATCTCACCAACCATCCCCCTTGTCAATGTGCAAATCTCACCTAGTCGGCTTGCCAAGAAGTCTGAGAAGAAAGGTCCCTAACTGTGTTGGAGCCACAGTTTTGATTCATGCTCTATGGTTTGAAAGAAAGTTATGTTCACCTCTGGAATCTTCCCACGTTTTTCTCTGTATCATGAAATAAAAAAGAAATAAAGAACATCCTTAGGTGTAAGGTCAGTGTAAGCTAAGAGGGATAGACTGGCTCAAGCGGGCAGCCTTCAGTCCCCCTCCACGTGGTCATCCCTTACAGAATGCATCCCACCTTAGGCAAGTTGCCCCTAAAGCATTGGGGTCTGTAGAAACAACAGCACTGAGACTCAACAGCCCTTCCTGTTGACTTCCCGGTCATCTCATTAAGAACCACGTGTAAAGTGTAGGACAACTTCTTCCCAGATAGCAGGTGTCCCAGGGTGCCATATATGTAGTTTTCCTGAGTTTTCATGTCTCATAGCTTTTTGTGTTTGCAGTTGTTTGGCCTCTTCGCTGGCTGGGTCAATGCTGAGTCAGGATGACAGAGTTAAATGTAGGGCCAGGAGAGGATTAGGTGCTGGAAACAAGTGTGAAGAAAATTCCCAAACCCAGCCCCTGAAGAAAACCCGGGTCATGGAACCAGCCAGAATTGGGCAATAGGTAACCACGAGAGAAGACCCAAGACTGGGGCAGAGGCAGGAGCAGAATCTGTGGTCACATCCAAGGTCAAAGCAATGAGGAGTTAATAGGGTAATAAGCACAGAAGTCCAAGTGCAGGGACAGTCGCTGACAGCAGGATGGCCTCTCTCAGAATCCTCGGTGCCCTGCCCCACGGGCACGACTCTTCATTTTGAAGGCAAGGGTCATGACCCTCCATTCCAGAAATAGAACAACCGCCCTCAGTGCTGCAGCAGGAGTGACATGCATCTGACAGGGACTCTGCCACCAGAGCGCCACCAGTCCAAGACCCTGGGGTCCTGAAGTGCCCGTGATCAGCTGTGCAGGAGCAATGACTGGGAGATGGCAGGCTTGTGGTTCTCTGGGCTCGGGGCCGCCTGCTTCTGTTCCTTGGCCCTGCTCCTCCCCTCAGCTTTAGCCCTTTAATTATATTTTATTTTTCCTAACTGAAATATTGGCTTCAGTTTTCCATTTTGATTTTTAATTGCAGTTTTTAAATTACACAAGTAATGCATGATCGTTGGAAAATAGTCAAGTAATATGAAAGCACACAAAGTAAAAACGAATGCTTTTATTACACTTTATTCCCAGTCCCCAGTGGAAAGCAACATTAAAAATTAGATCTGTATGTGTTTAGAATTTTTCCCAGGTACTTACATGCGCCTAGGTTATTTTTTAAACATATGGTCACACTGCTTAAATTGTACTGAAGCTTGCTTTTTTTCACCCCAGTACACACATTATAGACACCTATTCCATTTCAGTATATTTGTATCAACTTCATTCTTTTTTTTAAGATTTTATTTATTTATTTATTTATTTATTTATTTATTTATTTAAGAGCAAGAGAGAGCACACAGAGCAGCTGAGGGAGACAGAGAAGCAGACGCCCCGCTGAGCAGGCAGCCTGATATAGGACTCGATCCCAGGACCTGGGATCATGACCTGAGCTGAAGGCAGACGCTTAACCGACTGAGCCCCCCAGGCCCCCTCCTCCCCCCACACCCTGTCAGCTTCATTCTTATTAATGGGTACATAGTAGTCACAGCAGGAATATGCAATGTAGTATCATCCGTATATTACTTTTATATTACAAGTAATGTTTCCTTGAACATTCTTGAGCAAGTAGATATTCCTGCTCACTGTACAAGTGTTTCTGCAGGATAAATTCCTAGAAGGGAATTGCTGTGTCACCAGCTATGCACATTTAAAATTGCAATAGGTACTGCCAAATGCCTTCTTTGTTCGAGTTTATGCTCTCACTCTTATCATCGCTGGGTATTACTGTTCTCCTTCACGAACCAGAGTCTGATTTGATGTACATTCCACAATTTGATAGTTATGGGTGTTCTGAGCCTGGCACTCATCTTTTGGTGGTGAATGCTACTCTGGAGGGCTAGAAATTCCTGGGATGGACTTCTTGAGTTCTTCTACTATTTCCACTCTGGGGTTCACTGGGGATTATGAAAATTTTGACCTTCACTATTCTGTACATTGTACAGTTTACCTAGTATCTCCCCCACCTTATTTCATTTAATCCTCACCAAGTTTCTGTTAGGCAGGGAGAAAACTTTTCTTGTGGGGACTCAGAGCAGTGCATGACTTTCTTAAGTTCACGTGGTTAATAATGGAAAAAAACTAGAACTTGAATATAAGTCTCCTAAGTTCAAAATCCACATTCTAGCCACCTCTGCCTCTCTAGCACAGGTAGTACCACAGAATTTGTGTTTCTGATCAGTAGCTTTCTATTCTTTTAGATTGTCTACTACCTTTAGAGAAACTTAAGTTTGTTTGCCAGTTGGCTGGATTTGGGGCTGCTGTAATTTGTGACTCAGGGGCATCAATTTTGCCCATAAAAATGTTTTTGCAGTTTGAATATTCTGGTATGTGGCCCAAGGTGACCCAGGGCAACATCTCCAGGAGAAGATAACTGGCAGGGTGCCAGGAGGCCTCATGGTGACCTTATCTAGTAAGTGTCAGTGCTGGAATTGGAACCAGACCCATCTGACTCCAAAGCCAAAGCCTTTTTGCATTTACTCTATGCACCTCCTCATATAGAGCAAGATGCTCAAGGCAGAACATCAATGCATTCTTTCCTTATAGGCAAATTACATGGGAAGCCAAATTCTCAGAAGGTTGCATGCTGAGCATGGAATCAGAACAAGGAGAGTTCAGGGTCTTAAGAAGTTAATTTCAACTCAAGTAGCTGAAGGCAAGCTTACCCACTAGGGGGTCATAAGCTCAAAACCCAACAGAGGCTCAAAAGAGTGTAACAGAGACAAAGAGTAAACAGGTCAGGAAGCAGGTGATAATAGAGATGAGTGGGGATTGTGGCCAACTGAAGAGTACACATCTTTCTAAAGGAACAGCTCCTCCCTTATACCTCCAGCCTATTGTTGCCAGCACTATTAATCAAGGTCTTCCCAATTTTTCAATCAAAACTAGAAACCTGCCTTCTCTGTGAAATTAGTTGACAACTTAAAAAAATACTATGAGTCAATATAAGGTGGGCCAAGCAAACTTGCCTGTGGGCCAGGCTTGGCCGATCAAGTACCTGCCAGACTTTGCACAATAGAAAAACTTCTCCCAAGAAAACCACATGCTCCAAGCCATTTAGAGATAGCTTTTTGACCTCTCAAAGATTAAGATCCACGCCCTTTCAGATTTCCTTTTTATCCTTTAAGACCAACCTATGTTTACAGTCTTTCTCCAGATAGAATGGAATATACTTCATTGCATTTCCTCTTACTAAATTACACCTACATTTCAGCCACATCTCCTTGGGAGAATTCCTATCTCAAATTTTGGATGGATTGACACTTACATACTCAACCCTTTGTATTTAATTATTACTTCCATTATTATTTTTGGAGTTGTCTTTATTCTTAAACTAGATGGCTAATTGATGCCATTGAGTGTGAATTTTACCAACTCAACTTTCAGAGGGCAACCCAATTTTCAAGTCCTTGGGGGTCTTTCATTGTTGCCGTGTCGTAGGGATAAAAAAAAAAAAGGCGTTTTTACTTTTTTCAGATGTTAAAACATTTTAAAATACATAAACATAACTTTGTTGGCTTACAGATTGTTTTTTTTTAGTGAGGGTGATTTATTCCCATAAGAAGTTTTGGGGGAGTTACAGCTTATAGGAATGGAAGGAAGAAACAGGGATGTTCTTCTTTGTACATGTTGTGCACAAAATGCACAAGAGGAATCAAGCTGGATTTTAATTCTAAGTGAAGACTGAACTTTCCTCCTAAACCTTAGTGATGCTGGAATTGACCCTCCTCCCCTCCAAATGGAGAGACAGCTACTCCTGCCTTATGGCTCACAGCAGCCTCAGCCCTCGTTAAACCATCATGGAAAAGGGAGGAGGAGAGAAAGCCCCCAGAAATGGAAGGCAGCTCTGCCCTTCAGGTACTTTATCATGCCAAACAGAACATGACACTGTAATGCAGGAAGCTTGTTTTCAGAAGAAATGAACTTGTGAATTCCGTAGCATTCTGGCATGAGGACTCCATCAGCGTCTTCAAATAATCATGTCCATAATCAACTAAAGAGGCTATCTTCAGTTAACAAGTGTTAGACCTTCATAAAAGAGCTATTAAGAAGATACTCATTTGGGCGCCTGGGTGGCTCAGTTGGTTAAGCGTCTGCCTTTGGCTCAGGCCATGATCTCAGGGTCCTGGGATCCAGTCCCACATCAGGCTCCCTGCTCAGCGGGGAGTCTGCCTCCCCATCTCCTTTTGCCCTTCCCCCCCACTTCTGCTCTCAAATAAATAAATAAAATCTTTAAAAAAAAGAAGATACTCATTCAAGATTTACTGATCAGACTTCCTTGATAGATACCACCTTGCCTTTAGTGTTGAGACATGACATATGGTAACACATTTTTGTGTTTTGTGTTTTGTGACATATGGTAACAAGTAAATGACATTCTTCCAGAATCTAGATAGCTAGGAAGCTAAAATAACCAGATCTCCTCTTCTACCCCATAGCCTTTTACAGTGATAATGATGCCAACCCCAAAAAGCCTGACATCTTAGAAGTTTCTAAAGTTTCTGTGAATCACCATAAAGATTTATTTATGCTCTGGTGAAACGTGTGTCCATTGTTTTTATGTAAAACCAATTCTCTGAAAATTGGTAATCTGAAATGCAAGACTTCCCAAGGTAGCCTTAGCAAGAAAATTCCCTGTGTTTGCTTCCTGACAATCCCACCAGATTATCTACCCAAGGATTTCATGGGATTTCTACTCCTTTGATTTAGGTGGGGAAGAGTATGGTTAAACAGACATAGGCTCGAATCCTAGTCACTTAAATCTATATGCTTGGGCAAGTTCATTCACTCTCTGAGCTCAGTTTCCTCAACTGAAAATTGAAAATAACAATACTTACATCATGAGCCTATTCACGTGGAGATTGAATGAGATAATGTATAATCATGACATGCTGGACGATAATCCTTTAACAAATGGTGGCTGCTAATGTCTTCTTTAAGTCAATCACCTGTTCAGAGGGGAGTCAATGACAATGAGGCATATAAAAATACACCCTGCTCTGAAGGAACCTTCTCCATGGGGAGAAACACAACCACCCACGAAACGTTAAGACCATTCACGTTGACAGACATTGTGAACGCAATGGCAGAGCGTTCTTCTTCCTTCATTCTCCACTGGTCCACACAGTGAGAAGCAGAGCTGGGACAGAGCAGGACCAAGCTCCCCACCTTCCTGCCCAATGCGCTCACAACCTGTGAACAGCAGGCTGAGCATCACAGCCAAGCCCAGGATGGTGGATAAAATTATCTCCCAGCCCTTTGAAGCTTTGGCCAGGAATATTTGTTGTCACCATCATGTGTGATTAGTGCAGCAACGTCCTCCTGCAGAAGACAGAATCCTTTGTCCACCAGCCTCCCTCAGCCACTGCCAGAGAGCAGGAAGTGGGGAGAGGGACTGGCGCCCCTCTCCTCTTGGTCCAATTTCACACATTGGTTTTTCAGCATTAATAAATTGGTTACATTTGCCCTGCATTTGGCAGGCGAGGTTTCTAATAACACTCTGATCCCTTCAGAGAACATGAATCACTGGCATGCGGGGGGCTCTGGTTACCTCCCCCCGACTCTCTGCTGCTGAAGGCCCCACACATTAGCAGGGGTCAGGCGCTTGCCTGGGCCGGGGCAGGGTCTAGGACAAGGGCCATGGCTTCGAGGCACTGCCACGGAGCTCAAAGATTTTCCCTCAGAGGGAGAACAGATAACTTTGAGCCCAGGCAATGTGCAGCTTTCCTCAGCTGTCAATCCTACCTGGTTTGCATATAGATTGAGAAAACGTGTGAGATTTTACCGCAAGTCCCAGTCCAGAGAATTCAAGGGGGATGGTGGTGGGTGGAGAGGGGATGGGAGAGAAAAAAAATGTGTGATGCAGATGTCTGGGTTTTGTGCGGCCCCGACACCGCTTCCTTTGTGCCACAGGAATCTTTGGGGATGGATGGCCTGAATGAGGACAGTGTATAACGCATGCACGGTTCATGGAGGCAGCTTTTCTTCTTGCTAGGGAATGAGGTGTGTGAAAGTTCCTTGAGCAGGGGGAAGTCCCCCCGCTGAAAAGAGGCCTAGAGCCAGGGGCCAGCCACACCTTCAGCCTTGGTGGGCCAAGTGGAGGGAGACAAGAAGGGGAAACAAATAAGCTAGAGAGAGCAAGGGCAGGCCTGAGACAAATCCAGCCAATGAAATGGGAGGAAGAGAAGGAGAGAGAACAATGGAGAAAGGAAAAAAGGGATTTGAGAAGAGATGAGAGGAAAGAAATTCAATTTAGTCCAATAGATGTTTTATGCTAAGCTCTACTTGAAAGGAGTGTTTTTAGTTTTGATTTTTTTTAAGATTTTATTTATTTATTTGAGACAGAGAGAGAGACAGAGAGAGAGAGAGCATGAGCATTGGGGAGGGGCAGAAGGAGAGGGAGAAGCAGGTTCCCCGCTGAGCAAGGAGCCTGACATGGGGCTCCATCCCAGGACCCTGAGATCTTGACCTAAGCTGAAGGCAGATGCTTAACTGACTGAGCTTCCTGGGCGCCCCTAGAAAGGAGTGTTTTTACATAGCAAGTATATATCGAATCTAGTCCCTGCTCTCTGAGAGTTTACGGGTCAGTTTAAAAATTAGCCACACAACAGTCCTGGAACGGAATATGACAGGGAATAATACAGACATCAGTGCCATGGGGTGTGATAAGGCATGTAGAGGAGGTGGGTCTTGAGCGTCTTCTAGAAGGGTGGGTTGGCTGAGCTAGGGGGAGGTGTCGGGAGGGCACTCCTGAAGGAAAGTGTTAGCACAGAGAGTACAGGGGAGGAACAGGGAATCATTGATGGAAAGACACACGGAAAAGAAAGGAAAATGAAGAGAGGCCCCAAGAGCCACCCACAGTTGTCTTAGTTACCGCACAAGCTACAGGCTGCCTTAGACCTTTTCATCCCAAGGAGTTAGAATTAGGAGCTTCCTATAGGGTCCTGTAAACCCAAGCAAGCCATCAACACAGCAGCCCGGTTCCAGGCCCAGAGGGAAGGCAGGAAAGAGAACTCACACACTGAGGAGAAGCAGATGGTGCAGAGGTTCCCAGTCAGCACACCTGGAGTCACCAACTCCTGTCAGAGCTTCACCTGGTAGATTTCCAAGTTCTCTCTCCGTGTCCATGTCTCTCTCCTCTATCTTTCTCTCTGTGGCTCTGTCTCCCTGTGTCTCTGTCTCTGTTTCTCTCATCTCTCTGTCTCTGTCTCTATGTCTCTATCTCTCTCTCTCTCTGTCTCACTCTCTCTCCCATATTCTTCCCTCTCTGGTTTTCAGGATTCCCAGGAAGGAAGGACTTTTTCTTTTCTGTTTTTCCCAACTTTTTATTTTGAATATTTTAAATCTTTCCAAAGGTGGAAAGAATACCATTCTGAATACAAGGTACACTTTGAGGCATTTCAGCATTATTAACACACGAGTCTGTGGACAGGGGTGTGCTGAGATAAACTGGATCTCTGGTGGGGGAAAGCCCTCACTGGTAGTATTCACCAGTTTCTATAATCTAAAAAGCCCCACCATGGCTCACTGCAGGCTAATTTTAAACCAATGGTTTAACAAATGGCTTGCAAAATTCCTGAATATTTATCTGCTCTCAGGAACTGGTAAGAGCAGACTCCACTCTACCACATTTTCCTGAACTATGTTAAATAACTTGCAGATACCATGGCACTGAACCAAATAACTTCAGCATGTGCCTTCTAGGAATAAGGACATTCTCAAATGTAATCACAACATCATTATCACACTTAAGAAAAAATTAGCAACGCATTTCATAATATTATCTAATAGACATTTCCCACTAAAATATCCCCAACTGTTCCCCAAGCATTTTTTAAAAAAACTGAGAATCCAGGGAAGGTTGCATATTGCATGTGGTATTTTCATTAGTTTCTTTTAATCTAGAATGGTCCCCTGACTTCTCAGTTGTTCTTTTTTTTATAACACGGACCTTTTTTGAAGAGCCCAGACAAACGTCTATAGAATGTGCCACATTCTGAATTTATATAGTTGTCCCTCATGGTTACATGCAAATTAAATCCTTTTTGACAAAAATAATCCATACTCTTACCTCATACCAGGTCGAACTCATGATCAAAAGTCTCAAATAATGTCAGATTGTTCCACTGTTGGGGACGCTAAGTCTTATCACTTACTTAAAGTAGTAAACACCAAATCATTCAATTTGTTAAGAAGGTAACTCCCCCTATATAGTTAATAAATAATTTATGAGATATCATGCTGATGTTGTGTGAACCTCTTGCTGTCCCAAAAACCTTTTCCTCAGTAGTTAGCATCTTTACGATCCTTGCTTGAATCAATTATCATATTAGGGCTCAAAATACAGTGATTTTCTCTCACTCCTTCTACATTTATTAGACAGAACTCTTTTTCTTAAAAGTCCTTTTTTTTTTTTAGTATGATTATGGACTCATGGACTTTAAAAAAAAAAAACTTCAATGGATTATAATCCATTACTGTCATTTTCTTTTTGATGTTCAAATTATCCCTCACTTGGCCAGGGGGAACCACTTCAAGCAGGATCCTGTGTCCTTTTGACATGACCTCATTAATCTTTAAGTATTTCCTTTCTTTCTGGCACAGCACAATTCCCCAGGCTCACTTGTGTTTGCCCTGCACCAGAGTCAGAGTCAGAAGCAGTTATTTTTTCAAAGAGCCCTGACTTTTTTTAGGGGGAAATGATATTTAGAAATCAAGATCTGGGTGCTAGGTGTGCTCATTGCTACAGTGATGTTATTGCTTTTAGGTCCTTTCAGTTGATGTGGTTTTATGTGTGTATATATATATATTTTTTCCTGTATATACATAATTATATATATTTTATACATACATAAATTGTATATATTATATATAATATAATTTATATATAATGTATATTTATTTAGTATATGTTTATCATATATTAATACATATATTTATAACCCACATATTAATATATTTATAATTTATTAATATATTAATAAATATAATATATATTATGTATAATAAATACAAATATATATACATATATTTAGTGAGTTCCCTAACCCCAAGTATCTCAGAGTGTGATCTTATTGGAGATAGGGTGTTTACCAAGGTAATCAAGTTAAAACGAAGTCATTAAGGTGGGTTCTAATCCAATATGAGTGGTGTCCTTACAGAAAGGGGAAATCTGGACCCAGAGACATATGTGGAGGGGAAAAAAATGTGAAGACGTAGGGAGAAGACAGTTGTCTGCAGGCCAAGGAGAGGGACCTGGACCAGATCCTTCTCTCCCAGCCCTCAGAAGGGACCAAACCTGCTGGCGTCTTGCTCTTGGACAAGGCTGTGACAGAAGACATTGCTGATGTTCCGGCCACCCAATTTGTGGTACTTCGTCACGGCGGTGCTAGCAAGCTAATTTGCCACCATAACAAATTACCACAAATGTAGCAGCTTAAAACAAAACGACACACACCCATTACTTCACATTTCTGTAGAAGTCTGGTATGGACCTCCCCCAGCTCAAGTCAAGGTGTCTGCAGGGCCGCACTGCTTTCTGGAGTCTCTAGGGGGGAATCTGCCTCCTTGTTCCTTCCAGTTGTTGGCAGAATTCAGTTCCTCATGGTTGTAGGATTAAGGTCCTTCTTCCCTCACTGTCAGCTGAGAGGCCACTTGCCTACCGTGGCTCATGGCTTCCTTATTCCCTCTTCAAAACCAGTCATGGCAGGCTGACTCCTCCTTGTGATTTGAATCTCTGCAGTATCTCTTTGCCTTGCCTCATTTTTTTTTTTTTTATACTCCTCTTCTTCCTCTTTCACTCTTAAGGGCCCATGTCATTTCATTGGGCCCACTCAGGGAATCTGGGATAATCCCCCTAAATTCAATTTAGTGATTTTAATTCCATCTGCAAAGTTTCATTTGCCATGTAACATAACATATTTGTGGTTTCCAGCATAGGGAGCAGACCAAGCACTCGGAACACAGCAAACTGGCCCGGGTTCCAGCGCTGCCCGTGTGACTGTGGGCTGGCAAACAGTCACTCAACTTTTGGGAATTATTTTTGCCAAAAAGAAATTTCTCAGTTTCCTCAACTACAAAGTAGAATTAAGACTTAAGTATTAAGCCATTCTCAGAATTGTTTGATAGAAAAAGTTTCCTTACAGATATACTAGGTGAGAGGCACTGAGTTGGAGAATCAGGTTTGAAGCAGATCCTTAAGGATCCCTGTTGCCAGGCTAAGAAGTCTGAGTTCTATCTTATAGGAGCTGATGGGAGGATTTTTTTTTTTACATAAGTAATAAATGAATTTATTATTTGAAAAGTTAAAACATGAGTATTTCAAGTATGCTTTGACCATGGTTAATAATATTACAGATATTTTTGCAAATTGTTCATTTTTACTAAACCTCGTGTCCTAACAATTTTTCCCTGCTAATACTTTTTCTCTTTAACTGTACATAGTTGATAGGCTGGTTTGACCTATTTAGCAATTTCACTCTTGAGTACATAGATTGTTTATAACTTTTGACATTATACATAAGGTAGTAACATGTATCATTGCAGCTCTTGTTCACACAGAGGTACTACCTGATGGTATTTCTAGAGCAGTGATTCTCAAACACTAAATGTGCTTCAGAATCCCCTGGTTAAAACATGGATTCCCGGATCCTGCTCCCAGAGTTTGATTTAGTAGGTCAGGTGTAGGGCCTGAGAACTGGCATTTTTAACAAGTTCTAATGTGAAGCTGATGCAGTTGGATTAGATCAGACTTTGAGAACCATCTTTTTACACCATGGATTCCTGAAATTGAATTCTTGGATTCAAGCTGATGCAAATTTTCACGGTGATGAATCCTACACACATTGTCTCCAACTAAGTTTGTACCAGTTTCCATTCTCACCCACAGTGTGCAAGGATGCCCCTGTCTTCACCCTGGCCGACACTGGCTAGTATAACTTCAACTCTTTTTGCCCATTGAATTGTAAAAAATGCAATTTTATCATTGTTCTATTTTATACTACCCTGGGTGCATTTTTTCTGATTTTTTACAGTAGCTTCTACTTTTTTGTCTTGTTATGAGACTATCATTTATTGCAAAAAAGTTAAGAACTCTAGATAAGCAAAAAGATGATAAACTTATCCATAATTCTACCATGCACAGATCACCCGTATTAACATTTGCTGTATTTTGTAAGCATTTTTTTTCATTTAACAACATACCGTGAACATTTTTTCCATATCATGTCATTAACTGTTCTTCTCCAACATCGGCCTAAAAGGCTGCGTCACATAAATGGAATGATTCTGAATGAGGATTGACATTTACAAAATGATGTTTTGGGGAAGGTCGATCTAGCAGCAGGACTGAGCACAGGAAGAGCCTACATGCAAGGAGCAGTTTGGAAACTACTGAAATAACACAAGAGAGTGGTGAAATGGGGTGCGATGACCAGCAGTGACTACAGGAAACATTAGGAAGAAAGAATCAACACCTTGGTAGCATCCAGGATGGAGGGTGAGTGATGATTCAAAGCTAAATTCCCAGGAGTGCCCTGGGTTTCAGGACTGGCAACTTGGAAGATGCCTTGGAAGGAACAGAGATCATCTTTGGTATCTCTGATCCCCCAATTTATCTCGATATAGAGGCTTAGAGAATGCAAGTTAACTTCACAGAGGAAGAACTTCATTTAGGAGAACAGCAGACTTGAACTCCCAGAGCCCAGGCACAAGGCCCCATTTCAAGGTCATTATTTATTTATTTTATTTATTATTATTTCTTCATTTATTATTTATTATTATAGGGAGTCACATTACAGTGAGGTGGAAAGACCACACTCTTCAGCATTAAAAAGATGGCATTGTGCATTACCACTCTGCCACTTACTGTGACCTTCAAGCAAGCCTCTTAGCCTCCTATAAGCCTCCTATCATCACTATAAAATAAGTGATGATATTTACTAGAGTCATTGTGTGAATTAAATGAGATGATATGTATAAAATGCAGTCCATAGCCAGTGGGTATTTAAGAAGTTGCAGTTTCTTTTATCACTGTAAAAAGAGCAATATTACACAGAGTAATAAGATCCCTATAAATCGTCCCACAACGTGGTCCCTCCCTAGAGACGCCCTCATGGCCAACCTGGGCAGGACTATTTGTCAATGAAATGAAACTCACCCATGAAATGAAGTTAATTCTGAAATAGTCCCTTTGACCCAGAGCTGTCTGCCCTGGCACGCAGAGGGACTGTGGCTTACCTCATGAGACAGAGCCCTGGGGATGTGCTAGGGGTGGCTGGAAAGGTTCCGTGTGTGTCAGAAACTTCCAGAGATTTTCTGACCGCACTAGAGTGATGTCCATAGGAGAAGCAATGAGGATTTTGAATCAATATTGACAGAATCGGTGCTTACTCTTCTGTCCCTCCCCTGCCCCCAGCTCACAAGGATCTCAGGCTCAATGCTTCTCTGTAGTCAGAGTCCAAACACTGAGTGTAATAAGTGTGCAGGCATGTCAATCTCTCTCAGTTGCAGTCTTTCCCTTCCTACAGTGGACATATTCCTTCCTAGGGTAGGTCGAGGAGCTGAAGGAATATTGCATTTGAAAGTGCCCAGCATGGTATCCGAGAGAAGTGGACACTTGCTGTTGGCTTTCCTTTGGGACCCTCTCAAAGCTCCTTCTCCATAGGCCAGCAGTATATAAATGACGCCAGAAAATGTAGTTGTTTCGGCTGCCTGGCAAGGGTCTAGTGTATGATTAATAGAGACATCAAAATAGCCATCATTCTCCCCGCCCCCCCGCCAACTCCCCCCAACCAACAACTCTGTGACACAGCAAGAAACACGAAATATCCATTCTCCTAACTTAACTCTTGTCCCTTGAGGTTGGAAGAAGAGAAAACTTAGATTCAATCACCAGCGCCCCATTTGCCTTAGATGACATGAAGCACATTTCTACATGGCAGGTAACAAATGTTTCCTAAGAAAACACAGCGGTACCTGCAGGTCTGCCAGAGAAAGTGCACCATTTATCTGCTCAGTATCTACTCCTACAGTTACCGAATCTTATTTTCACAACAGCCGGTGATGGGTCCTCATTTATCAGATGAGGAAAAGACTCAGAAAGATTTAGTGGATGCTCAGCACAATAGGTGTTATCTGCCTCCCTCTTGTCCACATTTCTTTTAATTTCCCAGTATGTGTTCCTATCATCTTGGTTATAGATGTTTATAGACCAGGTTATAGACCAGCAGTCCTCCAGCCCACACAAAACGAGCAGCAGTGTAAACCATATTTCCATCTTCAAGTTAAATTCAGTGGATACAGTGTTAAACTTTTGAGTGCTCCCTCTCAAGCCCATGTTGATGAGACCTCCAACAAACAGTAAAGATGGAATTACAGTTTTTAAAGTTAAAGCCCGACTTGTTGACTCATTGGTTAAAAACAAACCCTCCAGTGCACCATTCCCCAATTTTTTTTTTTTTAACAAGACCATTATGCTTTCAAAAGTGAAATCAGTGGAAATGTGCTATTTCCGGCTGCCCTATGTCCCTGTTCCTTTTCCTTCTTTCTCACCCTGTGTGTGAATATTACAGGTTTCCTCCTTCGAGAGATGTTCACAGCTGTTTCCCTTCCTCCCTCTCCTGAGCCCTCTAAGGCAGCTTTCATTCTTCTACCTCAGCCTGCCTGGGGCCCCATGGAAACTCCCCCGCCGTATGATTGCTTCCACACTTTTATGTGCTTTAAAGAATATCAGCTGAGAACTGCTTATTGATCCCGAGTGGGGAATCCTCCCTTACAAAGCAGTTTGCAGCCACTGAAGGAATGTCGGGGCATCCTTCTCTACATCCTGTCCCCCCTCCACGCCCCATCTGCATGTTGACACCCTCCAAACCAGGCCCATCCTTGCTCCTGCCTCCTTTTCTAAGGATGTCCGATGAAACTGACTTTTCTGATTCTCAGACACGGATCGTGTGAACCATTTGAGCATTTCAGTTTTACGCTAGATCTCTATCTACTTTGGAGATTTTATTTTATTTTTTTCAAAGATTTTACCTATTTGATAAAGAGAGAAAGAGAGCAGAGAGAGAGAGCACAGGCAGGGGGCGGTGGCAGAGGGAGAAGCAGACTCCCCGCCGAGCAGGGAGCCCCACGAGAGACTCTATCCCAGGAGCCTGGGATCATGACCTGAGCCGAAGGCAGACGCTGAACCGACTGAGCCACCTGGGCACCCCTGGAGATTTTATTTTGATACCCAAATAAGGAACAGACTCAGTTGCTCCCCAAGCACTTAAAGTCCTGAGAGACTTGGATTCTACCTGCTCAGCTAGCATTAATGCTTCATACCTTCTTCTACCAACCAAGCAGCAGGAAAATGGTGGCTGTGCTAGGGTAGAGGCCATTGGTCATGTTGTTTCTGATCGGCGGGACCCCACGTACTGCAGCCTTGTCAGTGCTCTGCTCGGAGTAACAATGAAGAAAGGAGCAAGCAGCTTTGGAGTGGCCACTTTGCTCCAGGCCCTGGTCTAGTCATGGTCAAATACAGGATTTTATTAATCCTATCCACAACCTCTCTGGAAGATCTGACACCACGCTCCTAGAAAATGAAGACTTTCCACGGACCTTTCTCTGGTCCTCATGATTTTATCAATGAGAACACTGAGCTCAGAGAAGTTAAATGGTTTGCACAAGATCACACAGCAAATAAGTGGCAGACACAGGGAACCCAATCCTCTGCCTCCAAGTTCAATGCGCTTTCCATTTCTCCACAGCTGGCAAGGGTTCCATATACTCAAAATTCACCCTGGAAATAAAGTCGGTGCATCGGATTTTCCATTTTGGTACAATGATGTCTGCCATTGTTCTATGAATATGAGTCGGTATTCCAAAAGTGACGTTCCCTTTCCGCCAAGGTACTAACAAAGGTGCCACCTGCTGCAGCCTCAGTATCCAGACCCCCCTGAATCCCCTTCAGCTTGGGCAACTCAGTCAGAGAGAATGCAACACACTTTTCTAAAATAGGCCTTTTTTTCCCCACAAAAGTAGAACTTTTATTAAGCAACAAAGCTAAACATTTACTTACATAAGCATAGGTTCACATTTAAAAGACTAATAACATATAGAGCAAGATTTTTTTAAAAATCAAGTTAAAAATAGAGTTGAGGGGCACCTGGGTGGCTCAGTTGGTTAAGCATCTGCCTTCAGCTCAGGTCATGATCCCAGGGTCTTGGGATCGAGTCCCACGTCGGGCTCCCGTGGGGAGCCTGCTTTTCCCTCTGCCTCTGCCCCTCCCCCCCTCCCGGCTCGTGCCCTTTCTCTCTCTCAAATAAATAAATAAAATCTTAAAAAAAGAAAAAAGAGTGTCCTTTCTTTTAGTCCAGCGAGGGCCTATGAAACTTTCAAGGTCCGATTTAATGGTTGCCTCGAGGAGAAAGCCTTCCTGTGAGCCCCGCACCAAGCAGCATTATTCCTTCCATCCTCTGGGCTTCCTTAGAGCCCATCCACATGGCTTCGGATCAGAGCAACTTCTGACAATGGCAGAAACCGATGCTTTTCCATCTTTGCATCTTCAGTATCTGTCACAGCACCTGCCACATAGTAGGTGTGTGATAAATGTTTATTGAGTTGAATTTGTTGAAAGTTCCAAAAATGGATAGCCACAGAATAATTGGTTCTGGGAGAATATCTTCTGGTCATTTTAACAGTTCCAAATTCCAACCAGTCTCCTTAAACTGAATGATCAACCTCTAAACCCACTATAAACATTCCACTTAATGTTTTATGATGTTTGTACTAACTTTTCGTATTACACTATCCACATCCACCCGGAAACTAGGATTAGAATCTTCTTTATTTTAGTAAGTGTGAAGTAGAATCCAATAGAAGCCTAGATATCTGAATGAAGCAAAAATTGGGACCATTTTGGAACTTAATTCGACAAAAACTCAACTTTCGGTTGCCAAGTACTGCTTCTTTATTTCCTTTCATTATCTGATTTAACAAGTCGTTACCCTAAAGGAGCATATAAATGCCACTCTATGGCTGGGCCCTACCCCTATAAGATAGAGATGATGATAAGACTGGTCTATGGGGGGGGGTTATTGTAAAAAATAAATAAAATAAACATCGAAGGGTTCTGATCAACAGTAGGCATTATAATGACAAATCTTCTGCTTGTCCTGAATGCCTGAAAAGAAATTTCCTCTAGGTCCGTGTTGTCCTGTTCACTGACAATTCCAAGATTATGGTGTTTCGTTTTTATTTATTTATTTATTTATTTATTTATTTATTTATTTATTTATTGTGTTTCATTTTTAAAACTGCTCTTACTGTGGTGCCTGGGTGGTTCAGTCGTTAAGCGTCTGCCTTCGGCTCAGGTCATGATCCCAGGGTCCTGGGATCGAGCCCCACGTGGGGCTCCCTCCTCAGTGGGGAGCTTGCTTCTCGCTCTCCCACTCCCCCTGCTTGTGTTCCCTCTCTCATTGTGTCTCTCTCTGCCAAATAAATAAATAAAATCTTTAAAAAAAATAAAAATAAAAAAAATAAAACTGCTCTTACAAAATGGGCTCACACATCAGTTGGTTTTTGAATAACCCCAAATGGTACAAAACCTGTAAGACCATTCACAATCAGGTTTCTATATGAGCAGGCTCACCTATAACCACCTGTTTCTTAGAAACATTTATTCATTCATTTTTTTCTTTCAATAAATCTTAATTGAGAAAATAAGGTGCTCTGGAGACTTGCTTTAGAAAGAGTGCGTAATGCAGCCTAAGGGCAAGGAAGGAAACCTTTCTCAGAGGAGGCGAGGCTCCAGAGCACCTTATTTCATTTTGGGGAATACTTAACACATCATTTTGAAATGGCCCATTTGCATCTTCCCCGGCACTATCAATGGTGTAAGGTCAGGGCCTGGGTCTTACCCATGTCGGAAGGTTTAGTGCCCAGTATGGTGCTTAGCACATAGTAAGCTCTCAATATTTATTGAAAGAAAAAAAATGAATGAATATTTATAAGAGGAGAGCGAGACGTGGGTAAATGTCTGATCCTGTATTTGGAAGACCAGGCATGACTAAAGGACAAAAATAATTAGGAATAATACTTGAGGGTTCGTTTTCCCCAAAGAGCAGGTATACTTCCAAGCTTTGCCTTATTTAGAACATTCCCAGACTAGTACCTGGATGTGGACAGACACTGGGTGAGCATGGGTGTATAGTTTTGTGATTGAAAATAAACACAGCCCATCATTTGACCAATGGCAACTTTCCACTCTCTTCACCTCTGCTCCCTGCCTTTCCTTCTGAGGGCTTATTTTTAATTGTCCGTAAGAAGGTGATGCTCAACCATGGAGTCCCCATATCCTAAAAGAGAAAGTGAGAAATTATTAGAAGAGGACTAAACACGAAGGTGCATCATTCACAACCAAAATGAACAGATACTCCCACTAGATAGCTCCCATTCTCCTTTTAACACGTACCATTTCTATTACAACACTGATATATTTGAAATATAATAATTAATATTTGTATGGTAATTAATATATTATTAAAATTTGCATAATAATGAATATTGTACCTTTAATGTGCCTCAAAATACTGAATTTAATCATCAGGATGATCCTGTAAGACAAAGTCTTATTCTTCCTATTGAACAAATTAGTAAATTGAGTTCCGTGCAGTTAAGTGACTTAACCTAAAGTCACACAACCTGTAAGTCCTGTAGTAGTGAAGACCGGAATCAAAGCCAGTTCTTCCAGGTCTGACGCTCTGCTGTTTGTTTGGCTTCGTGTTACAGTTATTTCCATGTACTCTGCTTACCTCTAAGTCCTTTTCTTATTCATCACTGCCTGCCTTACAGCACCTACCATACCTTGCTCATAGTAAACACACAATAAAATTCAAGAAACTGAACTTCTTTAAATATCTGATCTACTTAAGTGAAGGGAATTGTTAAGTATGGTAATTGAAGTTTCATGTCTTCTAGTCAAAGAGCAGAGGTACTTTGAAGCCTTTCCTCATGGAGGGTGCTCAGGGTAACAGCCCCTGGATGCGGAGCCAATTCCAATTCTGGAATGCGAAGTCCAGTGCAGGACGGCGGGCAGCGCTATAGCCCACCAGCCCAAATCCCCAGACATGCCAGGGAAGAAGCAATGCTCCTAGTGGGTACCAGTTTCAAATATTTCCTCCAGGATGGCTCAAGGTACCTAAGAACAAGTGACGCTAATAATTAAAACAAAACTAAACGAAGCACGGATGAGCTGGATCCTGCCATCGTATCGCACTGTGGTCACCCTATTGGTAGCTTACAAGAGTCAGGGATGGTAGGGTTAAAGCAGGAACTGGCTGTGCCCAGTTTCCTCGCCTATAAAGGGGGAGAATACTTGTGTACTTCATCAGGGTGCTGCAGCCATGCACCAGCCCATGAGCGCTCTGTGCCTAACGGTTGCTCCCCTCACTCTTTCCTTGCAATTGTATCCTACCTGTTCTTGGCTCCTGTATGTCTTTTCCCCATGACTGTGAACCTCATGTATCAGTCATTTCTTTGAATCCCTATGGCATTCACCATCTGGCTTATATGGGTCCTTATCATTTCCTGTATGTTAACTTTATTTCTCAGAGAGCATGAACTCCGCAAAGGCAAGTCAGACACCTGGCACGCAAGGTTAAACTGTGCTCTGAATTCTTGCTGCTCACTATGTAAGGAGGTGCACATGTTACTCTGATATTTCACTGTCTCTCTGGGAAAAGTTTCAGTGCATGTGACGGGTTGAAAGAATATAGGCATGTTATTACAAAAGACCCTAAAAGAAAATGTAGAATAACACATAACAGGTATTATTCAAATGTTTATTTAATTTTATTTATTTTTTAAAAAGATTTTATTTATTTGAGAGAGAGCACAAGCAGGGGGAGCAGGAGGGGAGAAGCAGACTCCCCTCTGAGCAGGGAGCCTGACACGGGGCTCGATTCCAGGAACCTAATATCATGACCTAAGCTGAAGGCAGATGCTTAACCGACTGAGCCACCCAGGCACCCATCAAATGTTTATTTTAAATCATTATTTTCTAGGTGCTAGTTTTAAACTCTCTTCTGTTTTCATAGAGGGTACTGCTCCTTTGATATATGTCTTAGGAAGAATTCTTCCTCCTTAGGTAGCTGCAGGGCCCAGCCCCACCCAGTTTTCAGTCCAGCCTGACAAAGACCAATGTTTTTCCGAGGGCTCAGACCTTTGTCTGCTAGGTCTGGAACCTATCTTGTTCCTACACATCTGCACCATATCCGGTGTACTTGGTGATGAGCCTGACAAGCCATAGCTACCCCCCATCTCCCATCGGATGGTCCAATTTGTGTGGCTGGGCTCCTGCCTGTTTCCTACTGAATACTTCCCTCGTGGGCTGGCACTCTGCCCTGAGCCCAGCCCACTTAGCCAGCCAGCCTGACTCTGTCAGTGCCCCTCCCCTGGAAGGGGAACAGGGCACAGTCAGCCAAAAGGCTTCAACTTTCAGTGCTCTTATGGGACAAGCTTAAGTTTGCTAAAGATTAAGGCTGAGATTAAAGTTAACTCAACTGCTGGGAAATGCTTCTAACGAAACAGTAACTTAGAACCATGAACTAATGCCAGACCTAACTACATGTTACTATCCTATATGACTGCTGCCATATTGATTCATTGTATCAGATCTTCTTGGAGAGCAATGGCTTCAGTCAAGTTCAAATTCACTGAGTCCTTTGCTCCCTGGACCCTGGACAATTGGGCATCTTTCTAGAAGATGAGTTCTTGAGCCAGAGTTGATTCCAGCTTCCCACCCTTTATCTCCAGCTCCTCCAACAAGATCCTTGCATGGCTTTGTGTCCTTTCCTCTGAGACTGGACTTCCTAGGGTTTTCCTTCATGGGAACTAGAGCTCAAAAATAAATCTAAGGACAGGAGAACACACCAATTCCTGCCATGTTACCTCGGGGCCCCCACCTTAATACAACAGCACGTTTAGAGTCCTTTAACTGAGTTTCGGGAGCTGCCACCGGCTCATCAAAACAGGGTGCCTTTATATGGTTTTCTAGCCCTTGTTCCCCTAACGCTGTCATTTCCAACTAAGAAGCTTTTTATTCGGTGTGCCTGTTTGCCAAAACTCATATAAATCAGAGTGTGCACTTTGCAAGGCTTAGATTTGATTAATCTTAAAAAATTTAGAAGCTGCATGAGTGGGGTTTGAGATTAAGTGTGCAAAGATGTTTAGGAGCAGCCTCCCCACCAGCCTTCAGATTGAGATGGATGAGGAGCAATATCGGGTTTGAGCTGCCCATAATTGAAAAAGTGTGTGCCCAAAATATCATATTTATCCTTCCTTTCTCCAAGAGCCATAACTCTAAGGCCTCTGTTAGAACCTCAATAAAGTGAATGTCTTCAACTGTAAGCATCCCAGATACTCTCAGCATTTATGATATTCAGGCATAGGAAGGCTGAGGATAAAAGGCACTGGGGCGGCGGAGGAGGGTCAATTCCCGAGTGGGACACGGCCCCCAGGCATCCCTGGGAAAGTAGCATAAACCTGCAGAAGAGGAGCATTTGTGAGTGAGTGAATAATAGGAGGGCAAATGTGAAATACATGAATCTTATCTGCTAACCCGGAGGCTGTGCTCGTAGCGGCCACTGTGGTCCTTCCAGAAGGTGTCCGGGGCTACCTGGTACACAGCTCTTGGGGCTCCATTCACGGCCTATTCTATGTAAGTGAATGTGGTTCCTGAAGTTGTGAAACATGTTGGCCTAGCAGTGGAAGCCCAGAGAGAGAGCCAAACGTGGGCCCCCTGGGGCAGGACTGCGGGTCTTCTGGGCCTTTCTAAGCCTTGAAACTGTGCCAGTGGCCCCTTCAGACGAAGCTGAGGAGCGGCATTCATTCAAACCCCAGGCACCTGCTCTGCGTGGTCCTGAGCTCGGTGTGGGGAGGAATGCAGATACATATGAGAAGCGTGTACTGATATGGGGGAGCCTTTGGGAAGGGCTGCAATCTCTTACCTAGCCACGACTCTGCTGTCTGACTGGGATTTGAACGCGCTAACACCTAATCTGCCTTTTGTTCCCTGACCACCCATCCCTGTCCTTTTCCACTTCACCCACCTCTGCTTCCTCAACTCCTTTTGTTTTAAATCACAAAATGCAGACTCCCAACTATAGACAACTATAGATGCGACCTTGGACTCAGAATCTCTCCAGAAAATTACCTCTGCTCTTTGCACTCTTTGGAATACTTAAATGTCAACATTTAAAAGTTCTACTAGTGGGGTGTGTGTGTGTGTGTGTGTGTGTGTGTGTGTGTGTGTGTATTCACACCCATTACCCATACACAGATAATCCACAGAGGGCATTTCTAAGTTAAGCACAGGCCCAGGGCTATACAACCAACTTTGAACGTGAATCATAAATTAAACGTAAGTATTAAAAAGTTGGCAAGACTCTTAACATGAGGTTTTATTTTTACTTGCAGGTCTGTTAAGTTTGAACAAGGGTGACACTTAGTAGCCACATGCAAGAGTATTATGTCAGAACAAGAAAAGGGGCTGATTCTCCCTGTTTGTGTTTGTTTTTCAAAGGTGTAATGCAAAAAAATGGTATAGTAAGCAGAATATTCTGACCACTCACTGGAACTTGGTGATACAAAGAACTCGGGGAAAAATGAACAGATCCCTGAGCTACTGTGAGGTGCACGGGAAGGAAGGTTCATGGAGATTGACAATCAGCACTACTGAAGATGGCTCACAGGGCAGTGTCCCAGCCTGCCTGGAGGTCCCGAATGGAGAGGTCTGGGGGTGATTCTGATGCAGGTAGCCAGGGGCCTTACTGAGGAACTCACAGGCTCGGTGAAAACCTGCTGACCATCTCCATGACCCGCATCTATATGATGGGCACACAGGGAGGGACTCATTTGACTCTTCTCGTAATTTTAAATTTTTGTAAAACGAAAAGTCAAACCAAACCAAACCAAAAACCCATCCTTTCACGGTGTGCCTAATTTACCAAACGCCCCCACATCTCAGAAACAAGCGAAAAAGACAAAGGAGAGGGTGGAATTCTCTTCCAGCCCCCAGTTCTTGGCTCCGTCTGGATCTATGTGTGCCTTGAAATTCTTCTACACTTGTTGAAAAGCCACATAAGGGATGCTTAGTCAGAAGTCTGGCCACTTCATATCAGACCAGATGACAGACTGACAGCATATACTTAGTACAGCATGTACTTTTGTCCTGGACCCTCCAGAGGACAGAAGAGGGGCCCCACCACATCCACAGGTGTAGATGCATTTTCCCCACTGGGTGCGGAGCTACAGTCCGAAATTCTTTTCCTAGGGGCTGAGAACCCAACATATGTGACTGATTAGAGCTAATATCTCATTTCTAATTCCACTGATTCCATGAAAAGAGCAAGTCCCAAAGACCATGGCTATTCTTAGCAATTTCAGCTCCTCCCCCACGGGGCTTCCTGCCTCTGCAGGAGGGAGAAGGTGGCCAGGAGGGAGTCTTGTCCCATGTGGGCAGCGAGTGTCAATGGGACACCGTGTCCAAAGCACCCGCCTGCGGCCAGAGCCACAGAAACCCACACATGGGTCTCTCCTGCCTCCTGTCTTTCCCATTTCCAAGTCACAACTGTTGCAGAACCACCATTAATAATGAGAAGACTCCTTTGTGGGCTCAAGAACCCCGCGACTTCTACACTCAAAATGCGTCCCTCCTCCCTAGCCCTTTAATCTCCCTGTGGTTTGGGTAGGAAAGCCTCTCCACGGCCCTCCTTTTCGTTACCGCAGGAAAGAAAAAGTGTGGGCTCCATCCATCCAAATTAAAGATTTTAGTTCTCAGGGTGGATTTTTTCAGTGCAGACATAGCAACAGCCCGAGAGGCCTGATTTCAGGCTCCTCGGAGAACGGAAGAGAGGATGAAGCTGACTGGCCCTGTCAGCCCTCCTGAGGCTGTAGGGTTCCACACAATATCTTGCTGGTCTTCCTGGCGGTGGCCTCAGTGAGTGCTTGTAAGGCTGAATAGAATTAATCACATAGAATGTCCCTCAGCATTCTCCGGGTGTAGCCAGCCCTTGTCTTTGAGAGGCCCCGTGGTTTCACAGACAATGCCTGGGGCCTGACGTTAGCTCAGCACTGCCTTCAGGGAGCTGTGTGATCTCAGACAAACCTCCCAACTTCTCTGAGTCTCATTTTCTGCCCTGGGGAGAACAAAAGCCTTGCACCAGAATTACTAAATGTTTTCTATGAACTCTTCCAGCTTTAAAGAGATAAGAATAAAGATTCGAGTCAACACTGGCTTTCCCTTAAGTCAAAATTCCCACCAAGTTGCCAAAGGCCACCATATTTTTTCTGCATCCTGCTCTCTATTCTTCAGGCTTTGAAAACAGACCAGGTTGAATGCAACCTCATGGTTCACACTCACACGGAAAAATCAGAGCCCCCAAAGCCAGCACTGGGGATAAGATGATAAATGGAAACGAACTTTATCATCCAAAAATACCCCCTCGAACTCTGAAGAAATATCGATAATAACTCTCCATCTGCTGAATAAATCAGAACAAGACTGGAGATCCTACCCAACACTGTCTGAGCATGGAGGACAGCCAGTAAAGTACTACGGTTTCGTGAAAACTGATCTCAGGAGAACTGACATAAATAAAACTTGTCAGAGTTTTAAAGAGGAAAAGAAAATAAAAGGGATGGCAGAAGTGTTTTCTGTTTATTATTATCCTCACGGTAAAGAGCTTTTGTAGGAAGGGCACAGGGCTAGGAATCAGGATGCTAGGGTTCTACTCCAGTCTCCACCACAGAGTCCCACCCAAACTTAGGGAAATCGTTTTTCACCTCTCTATACAGACTACCTTTCTTCGTGATTGTGAGGCTCAGAGAAAACATTAAATAAAACATAGAAAAGGGCTTTGGGGGGGGGGGGTGGTGAGAAGTACCTGAAACTTAAAGATGCTTTGTGAATAAACTGCATGGCTATTTATAAACAATATGGTGGACTGACTCCTCCAAGTCCTCGAGCAAAAGAGCAGTGGGAGCAGCGGCTACTTTAGGGCGCCCCCAGCAGGCTGGCCCTGGTGTTGGCACCAGGCGAGAGCCCAAGATTTCCGTAGGAAATCCACAGGACCTTCCCCGGATCTGAGCTCGGCCTGGGCTAGGCGAGGTGGCGAGGCCTGTGGTAGGGATGAGCAGGGCGGAGTTGAGTGAGAAAGCTCAGTTTAGTCTTCACTGCCGAGCAGCCTACAACGCTATAATTAAGCCCCCTCCGCCATTCGCACCCCGACAAGTCCCAGATCTGTTGGGTAGGGCCCAAATTTTTACAAGTGAGGCTCTCAGTTCTCCTGGCCAATCGCTCTCTTCTATCTCAACACTCTGTGGAGAGGGGTTGGGCGGGGGGAGCCCGGGTTCTCCTGAAGTCATCTCAAGGTGTGGGGTGGCCCTGGGTGACTGACAGTCAATCGTTACTCAGGGTGTGAGAGCTCAGGTTAGGGGACCCCCACCAGTTTGAAGAACTCCTGGCTTAAATATGGACTCTTGGTGCCTCCAGTGAATATCTGGTATGTTCCCCCACCCCAAACAATGTCATAAATGTAGTCTACAGTCTAAATGACTAATCAGCCATATAAATGGACCAAAATATCTTCTGAGGCTAAAGTAAGAACAGCTGTAATGATTGTAGTACATAGTTGGAAACTCAAACTGGGATAAGTCCAATAATTTATAGGTATCTCTGCATGTTTACATAAATGTGGTCAAATGCCAGAATTACTAGCATGTACCATATGGAAAATAAAAATCATTCTTGGGGGTGGGGGGACTCTCTTAGATATTCTAACTGGGAAAGGACTTTGAAAATACATGGCACAGAAAATAGTGCATGCAATCTGAGCCACATATAATGATCTTTGGGAGGTCAACACCACAAAAAATTCTCCCTTTTAAAAATAGGATTTTCTGACATTTTCCTCTTCTTTATCCCTTTTCCCCAGATCCCGAGCTCCTGATAGAATGTGGGAGGCGGCTGCTGCGGAGGCACACCACTATGATTCTCAGGCTTTGGGGATTGTAGGTGGGGGCACGGGAGTGTCAGAGATTATGTTTTGACTTTCTCATACTGATGCAGAGTAAAGGGATCCCCAAAGAGAAAGAAAAGGAGATTTATTTATCACTTGGCTTGTCAGCCACGATGTGGTCAATTTCCACAGATTTTAGGTGGATCAGAAGGAAATGCATTATTTGAACAGAATAAGTATTTCAGAGAACCATAGAATTTTAGCATTAGAGGGAAATTTAAGGGTCATTATATTTTACAAATGAAGAACTCTTCCCCAAAGTAAAGTGGCTTCTTTAAAACGTACTACTATCAGAGCCATGAACATCCACTTGAAAATATGTATAAAGAGAAAAAATAAGTGGAAGAGGAAGAGGCAAATAAGGGAGAGATGGTGGTTTCACAGACAGAGACAGAGATGGAGAGAAAGAGACAGAGAGAGGGAGAATAAAGAAAAACACGAGATGTGAGGACGTGAAGAGGCGGTCTGTAAGAGGGCTGAAGACAGAGTGATTGTTGCACAAATATGAGAAAAATACCATGATATATACTTAATGATATCCCACGCTTCCCTTTCTTGATTTCCTCTACATAATGAGCCAACCCTCCAACTTACCAAATGGGACATCTTGGAAGAATCCAGATTTCTGGGCAGTCCCAAACACTGGTAAGACTGCCACCAGCTTTAACAAATAGATCCTAGTCTAATTTGGACAGTGTCTGGAAGAGACCGAGAAATAATCTTTTCATTTTTTGATTTTTGTGCTTTCTCCCCCCTCCGCCACACCTAAACCATTCCAGAGAGATGGAACTCTCTGGTGATTCTATTCCCAGAAGGAAGCTGCCTGCCCTGAAGCATCTGGCCTGGCGTCCTCATGTTGCACAGCTCATAGCTCATCTTTCTCTGTGCCCTGGGCAGCTGATCTGAATATAGAGTTTGCATGAACTTCAAAGGAAGCTGGCAGGATGGGGTTGGGGCCTCGCTGCTTTAATCAAGATGGATTCAAAACCTCTGCTTATCACGTAGAAAACTAAAACCAGCAATGGAGAGCTAATTGACAATGACTAAAATGGAAATGGCAATATAAAAGGTGCAGGGAGCTCAATGAGATTAGATTTAAAGAGGTAATACCTTCCTAGCAGTTGATGGTGGATCACATTTACTTCTTGCCTCCATAAATAATACAGCACATGGAATAAGATAGCCTCCTATAAGGTATGAGATGGGAAGTTCAGGAAAATATGCAAAAGCTCAGAAACATTGTTTCCACCTGCCTGTCATGGTATTGATATCCTTCCCATCTTGAGCATGGGCTCCTCATTCAAGCTTCTTTGGCCAATGGTGGGAGCTGTACCCCTGGCCACTCCGCCATGACTCAGTACCTCATGGGGACATCACTCGACACCTGCCTCTTCTCTGCTGGAGCTCTATTTCATATAGGGACTGTACACTGGAATGCATCCAATGTTGACGGGTTCTGAATGATTTTTTCCCAAGCTGGTCTCCTTCAGGGAAGCATGGAGTCAGGCACGTAGTAGGTGCTCAAAGAGGTTTGTTGAATAAGTGAGGTAAAAAGAAACTAACTTATCATTCCTGTAACCTTGCCCCGGCACCCAGCACAGTGTGAAGCACATAGATAATATCTGAGCCTCATTCACAACATACATTGCCTTGAGAACAAGATGGAGTCCCTATGGCTCAAGACTAAGGAGTCCATTGTATTCTTTGCTGAGTGGATACTTGAGAGCTGCTCTAAGCCTGTCAGTGCCAGAGCAGGAAGAAGAGTTGAGGAAGGAGTACAGCAGAAAAGGAAGAGGTACCTGGAGCTAGTCCTGGCCATGAATGTCTCAACAACATTTCATGAATTATTCTTTTGAGTTTTCTCCGTCTTATAAGACAAACACGATTTCTAGGACCTCTCCTTCCCTCACCCTCTCAGAGATATCAAAGGAGGAACTGTTCAAGGATAGGAAGCAAAGAGAAAGATAGATACTGACAGATTGGATGTTTTTCACTCTCCTTTAGGAAGTTTTTTCAAATCACACACACAGAAACATCACCCCCTTTCCCCACCCCACTCCCACTCCAAGTCTACTGCTATGCAGTCCTCTCTAAGCAAAGATGTGACCAAAGGGCAGGTATGTAAAATACTCTAGGATTTTCTTCTGATATTCTAAGGGGCAGAGGAGAGGCAAAGGAAGAAAACTAGAGAGAACCAAAAACAAACCTCTCTAGGAACATGTATTTTAAAAAAAATTTCCAAAGACGTTATGTAAGTGGTCAATAAATACATGAAAACACGCTCAACATGTCATTGGGGAAATGCAAATCAAAACCACAGTGAGATACCACTTCACACTCACTAGGATGGCTAAAACAAAGAAGACAGAACATCACAAGTGTTGATAAGAATCTGGAGAAACTGGAACCCTTGTATACTGCTAGTTGGAATATAAAATGGTGCGGCTTCTTTAAAAAACAATTTGGCCGTTCCTTAAAAATGAAACATAGACTTATATGACCCAGAAATTCCACTGAGTACACACCAAGAGAATTGAAAACATATGTATACACAAAAACTTGTACACAAACATTCATAGAAGTGCTATTCGTAATAACTAAAAGGTGGAATGAACCCAAATGTTCATCAACTGTTGAGTAGATAAAATGTTCTATATCCATACAAAGAAATATTATTCAGCCATAAAAGGAATGAAGTATTAATACCTGCCACATCATGGATGAACCTTGAAAACATAAGTGAAGGAAGCCAGATACAAAAGTTCATGTATTTTATAAAATGTCCACAATAGGAAAACACAGAGAGAAAGTAGATTAGTGGTTACTAGGGAGAGGGGATGATGCAGACTGACTGCTAATGGGTCGGGGTTTCTGTTAGGAGTAATGAAAATGTTCTAGAATTGGATACAAGATGAGCAACCTTTTGAATATATTAAAACCACTTAATTGTACATTTTAAAGGGTAGATTGTATGGTGTGTGAATTATGTATCGGTAGAACAATTTTAAAAGAAGGAGAATGTTGCTAAAGGACAATTAGGGCCCTGCTGGGAACTCTAATCTCAACTTGAAAAGTTTTTCTAGTTACAAAGAGCACCAGTCTCCCTCACCCCTCACCACCCACCCCACAACTCCCCAACACAGCCCACAATCCACAATCCTCAGCTACTCATAAAGGAAAAAAATACGAGGAGAGACTTAAATGAGCAACTGGAGGTGAACTGAGATATACCTGGCATTTGCAGACATTCTCTGTGAGGGGGTGGGGAGGAGGTTGGACAGAGGAATGGGAATAATGGAAGATGAGCCGCCAAATCTCAAGAAGGGATCACACGCTGAGATGTAAGGAAGGCAGAGTGTCTCCAGAGAGGCCTCTTTTGAATCCCTTTCCAATGTTGACTATACGTTAATGTGGCCAATATAATCTGCTTTAGACAAAGAAGATGGGAGGTCAGCTCTGCGTAAATGTGAGGCTTGTCTGCCTACTGGGCTCCTACATGGGCTCCCCCACTGCTGACCTAACCTCTCCCCTGGTTCAGGGGCTGCTGGGTCCCTGCCCTTGATTCCTTTCTCTCTCCTAGGACGTGTGACATCTTAGGAAGGGATGTCAGTGTATTGCATGATTAGTCGCTTATTTACGTACAAAATCAACTCTAAAAAATCAAATTGACGTTTAGGGAAGATGCTAGGGAACCAATTATTTTTTTGAAAATAGCTTTTATCATGCCTTTCCTATGCAAATTGTACCACTGAAAAAGCAAAGACCACATGGGTACCTAATTACAATATTTCAACAAATTCATAAAGAAAGAATAATAGCACTGGAATCTCAGTGTACCTTAAGGAATTAAGAAACAGGGTATAAGACATCAATGAGTACTAATTTCACAGAAAGAGAGACATCAAGACACACGTGCCACCTGATGAAGAACACATTAGCCTTGAGGTTGTCATGCCAAAAAGAACCCGGGCTGAGATAAGTGAAATATAGAGGCCAGAGGAACAGACCAAACTTTGTTCTGGGGAAGCAGTGAGCAAAACCCAGACCATAAGAGACTCTACATATAAGTGATCCAGTTTCTTCAATAAATGAATTGTAAGGAAAAATAAGGAGATGGAGGGCAAAACCTATGGACCAAAAGATGCTTAAAAGGTATATATATATAGGCAAAACCAGTCAAGTGTTTAGGAATGTACACTTGGGTGTAAAGACTATAAAGAAAAGTGGGAAGTAGTTTTCATAAGTTAGGATAGTGGTTATTCTGGTGGGAAGAGACGGGAGCATACTGGGGGCTTCTGGGGGTGACTAGAAAAATTCTCTTATCATGGACAGGTGCTTTTCAAGAGGGCTAGCCTTAAAAGAACTATTTTAACCTGTCCATTTGAAATGTTTCTAAAATAAACATTAAATGGATTAAATGAAGTCAGCTATGATGGGAGAGATGGAAAGAAAACCCAGAAAATGAAGAGGGAAATATTAAGAATAAGGGAGCAAAAGTCACATTTATGACCACACAATTACTTTTTATAGGGAAAGCAGAACCCATTTCTCTACCATAAAGTCCTTGGTCCCACCCAGGATTTCCCTCTGTAAAACGCACAGTTAATTTGGCCACCCGCAACTCTTGCCATGAAATTAAGGAGATGGAAGAGCCCACAGGAAAGGATTGGAAAAGAGACTGGCTAGGTAAGAGTGTGAGATTGGGAAAATGGGAAGTGTCTTGAGACCACCATTTGGTCGAGGCCTGGGCAGCAGCACGGCAAGCACGGGGCACAGTATCGGTGTTGACCCCCATCAACTAGACCCCAGCAACCCCAGGAGCAGCTGGAGAAGTCAGGACCCGTGCAGGGAAATGTCAGCTGTGTCACAACCTTGGGAGCCCAGAAGTGAGGCCTCTGTGTCTGCCTGTCCACATGTCTGTCAGCGTGACATTTTGGGTCAATAAATATTCATCAGGATGCACCATTTCAGCTGACCTATGCTACCCCTGCTGCTAGAGGAGAAAATAAACAGGGCCTGTGGGTGCAGAGGACTTCTGCCCTTTTCAGAGCTGCCATTGTGCTCTGTGTGTGAGCCAAGAGCTCAGACAAATTTTTGCTTCCTTGAGTCCCTTGGGACTTGTGCTTCTAATATCTGGCTTGGAACCAATTCCTTCCCTGTGGTAATATAGTGCCATCAACATGTCAACTATGAGAGAAGAGCATTCCAGGGGAAGTTAGTAAGTCAATGAACAATTCTGTCTACAGGCAGCCTGCCAGTGGGAGGGTTCCCGGACACGGTTTCTTTCTTCCTCCTCTGTGCCCCTGGCATCTAGTTCCATACATTTGTTTGGCTTTTCTTCTCATTGCTAGGCATACATATCTGTTTCCACCACCAGACTGGGAGCCATTCATTCAATTTATTTATTGAGCAATTGTTATGTGCAAAGCATTGTGCCAGATAAAGTGGCAAATAAAATAGTATCTCATAGAGCTAAGAGATAGATATTAGACAAACATACAAATATATGTATAAGTACACATGTTGTGAGTGATAAGAAAGAAAAGAAAAAGGCAAGACAAGTGATTACATAGGGAGGTCTGTGTGATATTGCCACATCAGGAAAGGTTTTAGTCAGAAAGTATAAGTAGGGATTGGCCGGGCCAGGCGTGGAGAGCACGTCACTGGGCAGGGAGTGTGTCCAGAGAACGAGGGTGATGGGGACAAGCCAGGGACGGAGAGGTAGGCAGGACCATAATGTGAAGAACCTGGTAGACCCTGTTGAGGATCTTAGATTTTTAACTTCCGTGCCATGGGAAGCAACACATGCTTAGAAAGGGGAAGACCCATTGGGTGACAATGGAGGCATGGGCTAGAGCAGAGAAGGTGATGGAGAAAAGACAGCAGCTCTGAGATGTCTCTGAGAAGCAGATTTGGTAGGAATAGTGCATGGATGTGAGCAGTAAAGGTTCATTCTACAACTTCTTGAAGAACATGCAGGTAGCTGAAGATACCATTGATTAGCATAACCCAATATCCAAACAATACAAGACTAGCACATACGTGCACAAATGCTAAAGCATGACTGAACTCATTTATGAATATTGATATAAAAACTTTAAATAAAAAATTAACAAATCTAATCCAGCAGTGTAATACTAGCAGCTACCATGTATTAAGTATCAACATTTACCACAGGACAACACCGTTCTCGTATTTGCATTAACTTCTTAACTGAAGCATAACTTAATTACTTACATTAACTCATTTATCTCCATGACGACCACATAAGTACTGTTATTATCCTCATTTTACTGTTGAATAAATTGTGGTTCAGAAAAATGAACTACTCGACCTGTATCAATGTGGATGACTCTCCCGGACATAATAAATAGAAGAAGCCAGAAACTTCTTCTCACATAGGATCCCACTTATATGAAGTTCAAGAATAGGCAATCTATGACATCTATGGTGTCAAAATAGGGGTTACTCCTGGGAGGAGCGAATAGTGACTGGGAGGGAAAGTGAAGCAGGCTTCTTAGGTGCTTGAAATGTTATTTTTCTAGATCTACGTGATTGTTACGTGATATATACATACCAAGTTGTAAACTTCAGATTTGTGCACTTTACTATTTATGTTTCACCTCAATTCTAATGAAAGGCAATGACATCTTGGGAAAGGCATTGGGAAGACACAAAAATTTAATATCTTTATAGAGAGAGAGCCCTGAAAACCAGTAAAAAACAATAAAAGAATTTAAAAATCAATCTATTAGTGAATGAAGGACATAAACACACATTTCACAAAAAAGAAATGTAAGTGGAAAATAAATATATTTGAAATATATTTAAGTTGTAAACTAAGAAATGCAAGTTAAACATTAATGAGATATTTCTTTCTTAACAAATTGACTAAAAAAAGAAACAGTTGATAATACTAAGTGTTATAATGTGGGGAAATTCACACTCAAATGTTGCACACATAAATTGTTACCAATTTTCTGAAGCCAATTTTATTGAATGTATCAGAAGTCTTTTCAACTGTATATACTTTTTTTTAGAGAGAGAAAGGGCAAGTGAACAGGGGTGCGGCGGGGAGAGGCAGAGGGAGAGAAAGAATCTTAAGCAGGCTCCATACCCAGCGTGGAGCCCGGACTTGGGGCTTGATCTCACGACCCTGAGGTCATGACCTGAGCCAAAATCAAGAGTCAGATGCTTAACTGACTGAGCCACCCAGCTGCCCCACTCAACTGTATATTTAAATAGCAATTCTATTTCTTTAAATTTATCTTAAGGAATTACTCCACAAATGTATTTGGCCATACCCATGTTCACCATAACTCTCTTGATAAAAGCAAAAATTTGGAAATTACCCCTGCATAGGTAATTAGTGGAAAAATTATTGTATAATTTAATTTAAGGCAGCATGACATGCAGCCTTAAAAAAATAATGATGCTGATCGATATTTATTAGCATGGAAAGATGCCTATAATATATTTAATTTTTCTAATTGGGTATAAAATCATATGTTATTATGTGGGTATTCATACAAATTTGTGTGTATATATGCATGATATAGATAAATATGTATAATAGATATTATATAATTATAACTACATTAGCTGGATGGATGGGTTTTGAACCAAAATGGTAAAAATTGTTATCTGCGGGTAGGACTATTGGATGATACTTATTTCTTCCCTATAATTTTTCTCTACTTCATGAATTTTTTATAATAATATATTTTATAACTGT
This sequence comes from Eumetopias jubatus, assembly GCF_037043125.1. NCBI lineage: Eukaryota > Metazoa > Chordata > Mammalia > Carnivora > Otariidae > Eumetopias > Eumetopias jubatus. The sequence continues at coordinate 6,580,686 of NW_028274810.1, forward strand.
GTATGTGTGTGTATGTATACACAAAATTTAAAAAGAAAGCACATGTAGCTAGATTTCCTGGCAGTTTTCATTTACACGCTTCATCTACGTTATCTTTCTTTGAACAGCATAAGCTTTAAAAGATAGTAGTCACCATTCATTTAGTGCAGAGTTTCTTACCTGGGGCATTGTTTTTCTCCTTGATAGAGTAGTAGAATTTCTTCTGAACATCTTTTCTGGGTTTTGAGGAGTTTCCTACATTGTAACCCCCAAGGCAGAGCCGGAAGTTACTCTCCCAGGCTCCCTTGTTGCTGACATCAGACATGTGAATTAGGTGTTGCCAATCAGCAACACCCATGTGAGACCTCAGCTTGGAAGCTAAAGCTACATAGAGGTAGACATGAATGGCATCCATCCCAGCTGAACATGACCACAGGGGCTTAATGGCTGAGCTCCTGGCATCCAGGACCAAGCATTATCAATGCAAGCTACAGTGTCTCTCCAAGAAACAGAGTGGTTGCCAAGTGTTGGCAGCAATGGTGTTTTCACTGGAGCAAATTCTATAGTCTGATTTGGTGTTGTTTCTGGCCTCATCATTTCTAAGTCTGGTTTTCTTGCCCTCCAGAGGATTCTGGGAGTTGCTTAATATTTGTACAAATTATTTCTCTGCCTAAACTGACCAGAGCGGATTCTATTATTTGCAACAACAACAAAAAACCTGTGCCTAATAGTATTACCTTCATTCCCATTTTACAGATGAAGAAATTGAGTCTTTAAAAAATGCAGAAATTTCCCTAAGATTACATAGCTAGTGAACAGTGGGACAACATGCAAGTCCAAGCCTTTTGAGTCAACTTCTAAGCTCTTTAGGAATCTAAAATTAAGATATTTCAATATCCACCATGAAACAAGTTCATCAATAAAAGCAAATGTTACCATTTAATGAGTAATTATTATGTACCAAAGTTGTGCATCATCCATGCTAGAGATCATCTAACCACCCTCATTTACAGATGAGGAGACTGGGGCTTAAAACATGACGGAATTTGCCCAGTGTCCCTCAGGGAGGTAATGGCAGAACAGGGAGAAAAAATTAGGTTTGCTGACTCCCATTTCCTTTACATCAGTGGAGGAGGAAGCCATTTCTTAACCCACATAGAAATGCTATGTCTCTCAAGTCCAGTGACTAAATGAAAATCTTGTTTAAATGTAAGAAGACGTAAATATTAAATGTATGAGAAATAACCAAATTTAAAATATTGCCAACCAGTTAACATGGATACTCTGGACCATGCCACCATCACCCACTTTGAGTGTAACTGAGAAGCCTAAAATAGCTTTTGAGGGAAACTCCATGAAAACATCCCCTGGAGAACTGAGATCACATTTCCATCTGGCTCTGACTTTTCAGAACCTACAGAATTTAATCGACCAGGTTTGATGCAAGAAAATTATCTTTTCTGCAGAAATTGGGAAAGTTGTTAGATCCCTTGTTAATGCATAGAAAAATACAAGATTGATTGTCTAAATATTTTTAAATAAAAATATTTTACAGTACACATAACTATCTGCACATTCATATATAATACTTTTTGTGTCAATAAAATCCAAGATCTGTTTTACCCTCAGGACCATTTTTATTGACTCTGGGGAGAAAAATCTTGTGTCATATGAAGAAAATCAAACCTTTAAATTTCTGATTCATTTCCCTTTAAACCATCCAAATATTGCTTTTTATGGTTTATGTAATAGCCAGTCTCTAAGGGGCTATTAAAGCACTTTAAGCCTTGCGTCCCTTAAAATAAAATAATAAAACAAAAGTTAACATGGAGGAAGTAGGTTCCAAGTCAATCTACTTGGTCTACAAAAGTTCACATCAGTCTAACACTTGAAACATCTAACTGGGTTCTGAATTTTCAAAATTTTCCTTTTCCTGTGAAGAGTCCCCATGAAGACTGCTTGAGTGTTCAAAATCTATCTTTCATCAGAAAAATAAAACCCTGAAACCCAAGCACCCAGTTTTTCTCCACCAAAAATTACCTCGAGGAGTTTTTTTGTTTTTTGTTTTTTAATTTGTATTTTTTTTAATTTTTTTAAAAGATTTTATTTATTTATTCATGAGAGACAGAGGGAGAGAGAGAGGGAGAGAAGCAGAGGGAGAAGCAGGCTCCCAAGGAGAAGGGAGCCCGATGGGGGACTCGATCCCAGGACCCTGGGATCATGACCTGAGCCGAAGGCAGACGTTTAGCCATCTGAGCCACCCAGGCACCCTCGAGGTGTTTTAGAGTGAAGGTATTACACAAATCTAAACTATATGCTTGTTTACATGTAATCCAAGAGACAATTATTGGAAAACTAAACTAAGAGAGTCTACTTTTCAAAACCATTGAGTGGTTCAAATACTGGAGTGTGCAGTTCACTAGGGGTGAAATTAAGTAGAATCACACATTAATACAAAGTGGACTCCTTCTCTTCTTTATCACTATTTTTGAAGTGAATGCCTCTGGTTAGTTGAAAGAAATAATGTATTTTTGCTTTGAATGCTGCTTTATCTTAATTTTCCCATGAACCTACTTACATGAACAACTTGGGTAATTTGGAAAGAAGATTTAAGAAATTTAAGAGTGAAGAAGACCTTTCTCAAACAACAGTTTAAGACTCTGTGCCAGTTTGTAAACAGAAGAAATCCATCATAAGTTCACCATTTCCAGGAAATTAGAGAACAGGCCATTCCAATTTTTGGCTGGATAAAGACTACCTTGAATCTGAAGGCACACAGGCAAAGATAGAAACATATCACCTTAAGCAGAAGTCAGAGGAAGCCATTCAGAAGTTAACTAACTCACCCACTAGTATTTATTCAGTGCCAACTCCGGAAAGACAATATATTAGGCACTGGTGATATGATAGTGAACTAGAGAGACATGCACTTTCCAAAAAAAAAAAAATCAGATGATTACAGATTTGTTTACGAGTGCCATGGTTTGGTAATAACAAATACTGATTCCAGGGCTCCTTAGTGGCATGTTTTGTACTTTCAGAGAAAGGAAATATGGAAGTACAAATACCCACTGATGACTCTTTATTTTTAATGCTGTGATATTCAATCAATGTTTTGCATACCCACTAGTGCTTTCCTTATCTGGGATCCAATGACCCCGCTCATTATAGCACATATGATTCACTTAAACTTTTGTCATTTTTCACTAGTCTGTGTCTCACCCTAACCTACTCACTCCCAGCTTGTCTCTGCCTCTTTCTTCACCATGAAAATGGAAGTCATTGAGCTAGAACTCTCCGAACACTTCTCTTTGCCGCCTTCAAATTTGTCTGGGTCCTATAAATTTAATACAATCTCAATAAATAACATCCATGATAAATGAGAAGGAAATGGAAAATGATATTAAAATAATGTTTTAGAAATGTTAAAATGCAGGAAAAAACGTGTGGATATTCAAAGAAATCTTGAAAATAAAAAGAAATGAGAAATAATTAACTCTATGAGATAATGTAATATATCTTGAAACTTCAGTAAATAAAAAGGTTTGCTACTTAATAAAAAAGGAAAAACCAAAGGTATGGAATAAAGAGTTCAGAAACAGACTCAAATATCTATGACATTTTGGCTTCTGATAAAGGTGACATTTCAAACTAGGTGAGGAGAGAAGGGAAGAATTCAAAATATGATGTTGGGCAACTGGCTAACCATTGGAAAAATATTAAAAGTATATTTCTCTCATCAAAAATAAATTCCAGATGGATTAAAGATGTAAACGTATAAAACAAACGATTTAGAAGAACATGAGGAATAACAGCAATGTTACCTTAAATCCTGAAATAACTGAAAAATAAGACACAAGCAACATGATTTTAAAACATTGAACATCAGGCAACAAAGGACAGTACTCCCTAAAAGATTGACACAGATGACATGAGTCTCAGGATTGCCGACCTCCATGCCTGGAGAGAGTTTCAAGGCACATTATAGAGAAGGGGAAACCAGGGATAGTCCAGTGATCTTTCTAAACTGAAGAGATGGAGCTAGGAGTCCAGGAAGACCAAGGCCACTAAAGCCACTAGAGAGAAAAGAGCTGTACACAGGGAAAGAGCTCGGAGGTCTTCAGAGGATCGCCTGGCAGTATTCAAGTCAGTACTGCTCAGTAAATGTGTGTGAGTGAACTAGTAGAAGCCTCAGAGACTGGGAAAGCAACCATGTGAAAAGTCTAGAGAGAACAATGGATCACAAAGGCTGGAAACCATTTTTGTTGCCAACAACACAGTGAAGAACCTCAAAACTCACAGGGCATCAGGTAAAGTACTCAGAAGAATTTGCCTTATTATGGAAAAAAATCAGCTCTAGGCTGAATGCTGTTCTGGTCCTACCTAACAAAGCTTAACAATAAGCTCTAAATGGATCAGTATTTTCCAAGTAACTTAGCTGTGTCCTAGAACAAAACTCAAGAATATTTCAAAATAATCAGCATCCAACAAGGTGAAATTCACAATGTGTGGCATCCAATGAAAAAAATTTACCAGGCATGCAATGAAGCAGGAAAACATGACCCATAATGAGAAGAAAAGTCAGTCCATAGAAACAGATCCAGAAATGAATAAGATAAAAAGCTGAAGAAAAGATTAAGCATTCCAAGTATAGACTTCAAAACTATAAAAAAGACCCAGCTCAAATTTCTAGGGGTGAAAACTATAATTTCTGAAGTGAAAAATACATTGGATGGAAATGATAGCAGATTAGATACTGCAGAAGAAAGTCTTAGTGGACTGAAAGACATAGCAATAGAAATAAGCATGACTGATTTCTTAAAAAATAATTTTGAAATTATGCATGTATTTTAATACATGAAATAAAACAGAAAAGCCAAAGAGGAAAAAAGACTGCCCCATGTGACATGAAAATTAAAAGTGGCCTGGAATAAAACCTGAACAAAAGTTTTAAAAGACACATAACAAAGTGGGTTGAAAATATGAACAGTGCATTTGAGAGTTAAAGCTAACCTTCTTAAATTACAAAGATTCTTTTTTTTTTTAAAGATTTTATTTATTTGAGAGAGAGAGAGCACAAGCAGGGAGGAGAGGGAGAAGCAGGTTCCCTGTAAGCAGGGAGCCTGACGCAGGGCTCAATCCCAGGACTCTGAGAGCATGACTTGAGCTGAAGGCAGATGCTTACTGACTGAGCCACCCAGGTGCCCCTAAAATTACAAAGATTCTTAAAATCAGTAGGAAAAAATGAACAATCTTTTTCATTTGGAAAAGTGAGAAAAATATGTTGTATAGTTATATTGCTATACTGCAGATTACCCCCAAAATTTAGCAGTTTAAAATGAACGAAAAACACCTACTATATCAGGGCTTCTCTGGGTCAAGGATGCATAGTGGCTTATAGGAGAGGTTGCAGATCTCATGAGGTGGCAGGCAAGCTGTTGGCAGGGGCCACAGTCTCTGTGGGCCTCTCTAGAGGGGCATCTACTTCAAGTTCACTCAGAGAGTTGTTGCCAGGTCTTGTTCCTTGCTGTCTACTGACAGGAGACCTCAGTTTCTTCTCTGTAGACTAACTGGGTGTCCTCATGACATGGAAGCTGGCTTCCCCCAGTGTGAATGTTTAGTCTTCCTTATCCTTGTATTTATTATCTACTAGGTCACTCAAATAGAAATCACAGTCATTTTTTTAATATCATCCACCTTCTTCTTATCCACTTGCCTCAGTTCAAATTTTCCATCTACACCGTAACATGACAGTAACATCATAATCATTTTCCTGCTTTCAGTCCGTCTCACTTCCAGATACACTTCACACCGATACTTAATTATTCTAAAGCAAAAATCTGTCCTTTTACTTCCATATTTGAAGCATCTTGATTGCTCTTTATGGCCAACAATGACACCAAAACTCCAACCTCTGTAGCTTATCATTTAAGGAATTTAATGATCTGCTTCTGCATAACTGTCCAGCCTCACCTCCTATCAGTCCCTGTTAACTAAGTTGCAGGTTCTTAGAACTACATCCCTGCCACCAAGCACATATCCTCATGTTTTCATCCCACTAGACCTTTGCACATATTATTTCTTCTGCCATGAATTGCTTCCATTCTTTTTATGGCTGGAAAATTCCTGATAATATTTTAAAATCAGATCAAACGGCATCTTCTCTATGAAGCTTTCTGATTCATTTTTAATCATTTCCTACTTTTGTATCAACCTGACATTGTATATATCTATCTATTGTAGTTTGTCACAGTTCATTTAAATTACTTGTTAACATGCCCATCTCCCCACTAAACTCTGGGCTCACTGATGCTAGGTCCCATAGCTTATTTTGTCTTATGTTCTTAGTACCAGGCACATACATTTTGTTCTGTGAGTTATCATCTTAATAGATAAAGAAAAGGTATTTGGCAACATTCAATATCCACTCATGATAAAAAGGAAATCTTTAATGTGACAGAGAAATATATATCAACATCACATAATGGTGAAATTATTTTAATTATGTATAAATTAAAAGCTTCTCCTTTGAGGTAAGTAACAAGCAAGATGTCCAAAATTTCTATCTTCTACTTTCTTTTAGCATTGTGTTAGAGGTCTTAACTAGTACAATAAGGCAGGAAACAGAAATAATAGGTAAAAGGATTGGTAAAAAAACAAAAAGCCAAAATTCATTATTGGAAGATGATATTATATATGTATAAAAACCAAAATTATCTGCAGGCAATGATATTTAATAAGAATTTTAAAAAGTTGCTGAATACAAAATCAATACACAAAAATTCTTTTAGAGACCCCCCCAAAATATCATTTATATATAGAAATTTGACATGTGACAGAAGCAGGACTGCAGGTCAGTGGGGAAAATAAAATCTTTTCATAAATGGTGCTGGGGCAATTCAATATGCATATAGTGGGGAAGGAAGAGGAAAATGAAACTGGATCACTCTCTCAAACAATACCAAAAGTCAATTTATAAATCTGAATATAATAGGCAAAATATTTAAGCTTTTAGAACATAGTATAGGAGAATATCTTCCTGATCTTCATAATGAGAATTATTTATTAGACATGACATAAAAACACTAATCATAAAAGGAAAAGATTAATAAATTGACTACATTTAACTTAAGCCCTTTGTTCATCAATAAAAACCACAAAGAAGGGGCGCCTGGGTGGCTCAGTCGTTAAGCCTCTGGCTTCGGCTCAGGTCATGACCCCAGGGTCCTGGGATCGAGTCCCGCATCAGGCTCCCTGCTCAGTGGGAGGCCTGCTTCTCCCTCTCCCACTCCCCCTGCTTGTGTTTCCTCTCTTGCTGGGTCTCTCTCTGTCAAATAAATAAATAAAAATCTTTAATAAAAAAAAAACACAAAGAAAGGGCAAGAACAAATCGCAGAATTTGAAGATATATTTGCAGCACATCTAACTGGCAAATGAAGAGTATCCAATATATAAAAAGAATTCATACAAATAGATAAGTAAAAAACAAAATCAGTCTAGCAAGGATAGAGCCAAAAGACTTAAAGACACAAGTCACAAAAGAGGACATTTTTAATTGGCCAATTAGTATATTCTCAGGCTCTCAACCTCAAGGGAATGCAAATTAAAACTACAACAAAATTTCACCCCAGACTTAACAGGTTCATAGAATTGATTAAGTCCGGTAATGTCCGGTGTGGCAAGAGTGTGGAGCCTCTGGAATTCTCAGTTAGTTAGAATATAGATAAGCGCAACCTCTTTTGAAAATTGTTAAATTTGAAGTTATACATACCCCATGGCCCAGAATTCTACTTCTGGGTACCTAAGCTCGAGCAACTCCTGCACTTGTCAACTACAATACATGTACAAGAATGCTCATATCAACATGGCTCATATTTGCCTCCAGGTTAAAATAGCTCACCTGTCCATCAACAATAGAATGGGTGAACAAATTATGTTACCTTCATAGAATGGAATATTATACAGCAAAAAAATTATATAGACAAACCTAAAGAAGTCAGACACAAAAAAATAATTACATTTATGTAAACTTTAAAATAGGACAGAATAAATCCTAAACTATATTTGTAAGGGACATATTCATAGGTGGTAAAACCGTAAAAAGAAACAAGGACTGTTCTGAGGGCTGGAAATGTGCTATTTCTTAATCTGCCCAGAGGTTACCCATTATTTGCTTCTTTGTATACAGTACATTTAAGTTCTATGTATGTTTCTCCATGTGTATGACATTACAAAACTTGAAAAAGTCTTTAACAAAAGATGATGCAAGCTCAGCTAAACAATGCTATTGTTAAACTCTGCTTCGCTTCATAGAAAACATGATTAAGAACAAAGTTTTCCCCTTTGTATCATATGCTATTCTAAAGTCAACAGTGAACTCCATAGAACACCCATAATGCTGACTGATTAACCATAAAGCTTAGGTTCTCAAAGAATCTACCTCCAGGTCTATGGCCATACCCCCTGAATACACCCAATCTTAGAAGCTATGCAAGGTCAGACCTGGTTAGTATTTGGATGTGAGACTACCTGGGAATGCTAGGTGCTATAGTTAAAAAAAAAATTATATTTCCAATAAATAAGACATGATTAGAATATTGCTTACAGAAATATCTGGCTTTCATTAGTATTGAACCAGTTTCCCAATATTTCAATGTATACTTTAACATTTTTAATAAAAAATTTAGATTGTTTTAGTTTTAATTCTCCAGATTAAAAACTTGTATTTACATAATAATAATGAAGATAATAACAGTGATCACATATAGATTGCCTGAGTTTTAACTGAGGGTTAAAAACGTATTGTGATCTTGCTATGCTCTTGTGCATTGTATATTTGATCTGATCCAATGTCCGCTGCAACCCTACAGTGCTAGTATATTTATAATTGTTTTGCAGGTGCCATTCACACAGGTTAGGTAATTTGTATATATGGCTTATAATCTAATGACTCTTAGCTAGGATTTGAAAGCAGATCTTTTTGATTTCCAACATTGTTTCCTGCTATACCATATTGTTTTCCCTGAAAAACCCAAAGTATGTCAGGCTGAAAGTATTAGATTAGCAAAATATCAACTTCACTGAACACCTTCCATGTAGAAAATACAAAAGGGGTAAGGCATAGTTGAGAGTGTGGAAGGGTGACATAAAGTCATGCCTTAAAGAACATGATGATATCCCTTCAAGTCTGAGATGCTATGGTTCAAGTCAACTGAGAAGACAGTGATCACACATTAAACAGCTAGAGAGGGCGCCTGGGTGGCTCAGTTGGTTGAGTGTCTGCCTTTGGCTGGGGTCATGGTCCTGGGGTCCTGGGATCAAGCCCCGCATCGGGCTCCCTGCTCTGCGGGGAGCCTGCTTTCTCCCTCTGCCTCTCTTTCTCTCTCTCTCTCTGTCTCTCATGAATGGATAAATAAAATCTTAAAAACAAACAAACAAACAAACAAACAAAAAACAGCTAGAGAACGTGCCAAACACCATGCACTTGAGATCAAAGCTGTGTGATACAGAAGTGTAGATTCTGCCTCCCTCTTTGTGTTACTTTTAACTTAAATTCTTGAGATTTGTCTGACTTCCACATGTAGTTTGGCCATAAACTATGAATAACTATTACTTCCATGGCTATTTCTAGACAGTTTGGTCTCATAACAGAACATTGGGCTTTAGCTATTTCCACTCTCGTGATTAGACCCAACAGTGCCTAATAGAGCAGTGGGCTAGGAGTGGGTGAGAATAATGAAGACCTTCCCTAGATTAAGGACTAGAACAATGGTGCTTAATCAGAGGCAATCCACCAACCACCACCAGTAGAGATGAGGAATGCTGCTAAACATCCTTCAATGCACAGGATAATACCTCCCTCCCCACCCCCAGCACCCCAACAATAAAGAATTATCTGGACCAAAATGCCAATAGAACAGGGTTGAGAAACTCTGGCTTAAAAGAACCTTTAACAGAAACAGAACAGAAGAGGACTTGGGAATATGCCTGATGATTACAAAATTTTGCAATCAGCAGAAAGCAAAAGCACACACACACACAATTAGTTAGAAGAGATAATGGAAGATCTCAGTTTATCATAACAACAAAAAAAATTACCAAGAAATAGTCATAATTTATGAAAGTTTAAATATAATTTTTAAATAAGCATTTAAATAAAACTTTAAAATGAGCACACACACACACAAACACACATGACAAATAAAAAAGCATATCATATTCTTGGGGAGAAACAAGAAATATCATAAAGATGCCTATTTACCCTAAATCTATAAATTTAACATGCCCTGACTTTTTAAATGCCCAAATGATTTTTTTTAACTAGACAACCTGATTCTAAAACAGAAAACAACAACAAAGAAAACAGGAAAATTCTGAAAGACAAGAGTAATAAAGGGGAATTATTTTTATTAAACAATCAATTTTTATTTTATTTTATTTTTTGGTGCATTATTTTATAAACTAAAGCCAGTTTATAAAAGCCAGTTTATTACACAATCTGTTACATAGTAAAGAAGAAGGAAGGCATGTTTTTTTCTAATTCCGCCACTCAGAAGAAATAACTAAATGTTTGTTGGGTGGACTTCCAGTCTTTTTTTTTTAACAATAAAACAATTTTGAAGCTACAGATAATTAAAATAATGTGATATTGGCATGAAAGATAACTGGAACAAACTAGGAATCAAAAAGAGGCACAAATGCAATGCAGATTTTATATATGTTAAAGGTAACATTTCAAATCTATGGATAAAAGATAGATTATTCAATAAATGATATTGAGACAACTAGGTAGCTATCTGGAAAAACATATAGTTCGATTTACCTGTTATTTATATGAATACTAGAAGAAACCATGGAATTTTTAAAAAGCAGCCTCAAACTATGGACTCTGAGAAACAAACTGAGGGTTTTAGAGGGGAGGGTGGTGGGGGGATGGGTTAGCCCGGTGATGAGTATTAAGGAGGGCAAAAAAAAGCAACCTCGAAGTGGAAAAAACTTTTCTAAGTACGTCACAAAACCAAAACCCAGGAATTATGAAGTAAAAGGTGAATATATTCACCTAGGTAAATAGAAAAGAATGACAAATGGGAAAATATATTTCCAACTTAAATCACAAGGAGCGAATCTCCCTAATATAGAAAGACCCCCCTAAATCAGTGGAAGCCCAACCACTTAAGAGAGATGTAAAGCAAGGAAATGGAGTGTCCACTGAAAAGGGAATTCAAATGGCTCTTAACTTTGTGAAAAGAAACCAATCTCACTCTTAATAACAGAAATACACAAAGATGACTTACTTTTCACCCCTATCAGGTTGCCGAAGTTCTAAAAAATTGTGTATGTGTGTGGGTATGGGGAAACACATATTCTCACATGTTGGCAGTGGGTGTACAAGTTGGCGGATCAGTCAGATTTGAACTAGACAACCTGATGCACATACCCTTCAACCCAGGAATTTTATCCTACGTATCTACTTACACATGTACAAAATGTGTAAGTTAATCAGAGAGGCATTGCCGGGAATAAAAAAAAAAATTGCTAAGATCCCTAGATGTTTGTTGATAGTGACTATAAGGAGTCAGAAAGAATATAAATGCTCATTAAATGTGGGCCACAAATTACTGCATATTTATGATATAGATACTATACAGCCATAAAAAGTACTGAAGAAGCTTCTTATGTGTGAATATGGACCAACCTCCAGATCTGAAAGCTATATTGCAAAGAGAGAGAGCGAGCGAAGAGGAGAGCAATGCATATAGTATATCACTGTTGGTATAAAAATGGAGGTGGGGAGATGCCCATGCACACACAAAAATACCTATTCGGTCTCACGTGCGTAAAATCTCTCTGGAATGATACAGAGATAAGTAACTATGGGTGCTTCTTCAGAGTTGGGTGACTAGGGGCACCTGCGTGGCTCAGTCAGTTAAGTGTCTGCCTCCGGCTCAGGTCATGATCCCAGGGTCCTGGGATCAAGCCCCACATCGGCGGGGGGGGGGGGGCTTGCTCAGCGGGGGGTCTGCTTCTCCCTCTGCCTGCCGCTACCTCTGCTTGAGCTCTCTGTGTGTCAAATAAATAAAACCTTAAAAAAAAAAAGAGTTGGGTGACTAGGTGGCAAACACAGAAACAATACTTTCTGTTCCTTGTACATATACTTTTGTACCTTTTGGATTCTGAACCAGATTGGACCATCACCTAATTTGAAAAACCCCAGCACAGGACCCTGGTCTCCAGCTCTGACCAGCCAAGTTTCCTGCCCCTCTCCCCACTTCCCCTGGCCCTTTCCAAGCTGTGGAATAGAGAGTTTCAGACAGGGGCATATCTTTTCTCTACACGCCTCAAACCAAGGCTGGCGCTCTGCATGGGTTCGCAACCGCCTGCTTTTCAAACCACAGGGGTGGAGAATTTAGCTTATTTTTAAATTGGGTGGAATTCAGAAAAGAACTGCCAACATGATTAAATAGACTGGAGAGGCTGGTTCATAAAGAAAGATGAAAAGACCGAAATGTGTGTAATTTGGCTAAGTGACAGCAGGGCCAGGCTGTGGTTAGCACATATAAGTATTCAAACACCAGGACAGGAGAAGAACATTCATGGACATAAATAGGGGAAAAAAATGAAAATATGAAAAGAAAAACAAAGTGTCTCGGTCTTTCTATCTGTCTCTATCTCCAGAGGAGCCTCTCCAGGAAAGCGTTGGATGTCTTGTTCCTTGCACAACATCCTAGAAAATCTTTACCATTGCAGGGTGTAAAGTCCACATCAGCTCTCAGGCCAGGGCTTAGATATCAGCACAGAGACTTGACTTTAGCTCCCTTTCCCTCTGCCATGTCCTGGATACAAGTGGCCACTTCGCTTGCTTGCTCTCCCTTCCATAAGCATACCCAATGAAGGTCAGACAGTCTTGCAAAGGGAGGGGTCCGTGCAGAGTATATGAATCATTCATTCATGTTTCAAAATCTTGCTGGGTGCCTATGGTAAGGCTGGAAGACAAGATTGCCTTTCCCTGCTACTATCAAGGATAGCTCATGATGGTTCTACTATCAAGAAGTGACCGCTGAGATGGCCAGGTCAACACAGACCAGCTCAGCAACGGTACTGGGCTGTCCATCGGGCCTATCTCTCTAATCAGTCTCTCATTAGGCTTATCCCTGGAACACATAGAAAATTTACATTACTGCAATGCCATTAAAAATGAGTACCATGGAGTTTACTTTGCTCATTTCGAATCTACCTGCCTGGTCTTTTTAACTGCTACATCTATCCCATCCCATATATTTGCTATTAACTAAACTTCAATCCAAATTCCTTTGAACTTGCGTATCAGTGTGCCAAGATATATGCTAACGGATATACATAGCAATGTGGTAGTCTACATAAAAATCTGTGTGCGCATGTGTGTAAATGCAACAGTCTGTGTGTGCATTTCTGGGTTAATATCCATGTGTTGCTCTATATCTAAGAAGATGCACATATGGGCAAGATGAGCCAAAAACAAGATGAGCCAAAAAAAATTTAAGAAGCACTCTGGTAGGGATTCCAAAACTAATACCTAAGAGTATATTTTAAAACCATTTGTGGTTTATGTTTGTTTAAAGTTTTTCCCATTTATCAGATAAAGGAACTGAGCCATGGCTGAAACTGGGCCAGATGTGCTTACTATTGGCAGCGGCAGGTGAGGCCACACCCCTGTGGGCAGAATAAGAGGGTCTGAAGGAATAATAAGTATAATCCTCAATTATTCTGAAAAGACTTCCGGGTGAGGAGATGAAAAATTGGCAGTTGGGTCCTAGACTGTGGGTAAGGAGAGAATGACTTCTTTCTGGGCTCTGGTTCTCTTGGGAAGGGCTCTGGGGAGGCTAGCCATGCTAAAGGGCTTTCCCACATAATGGCTAGGAGCCAGACTCTGTTGTATGCAACCAGGTCAGGAGTCAAGCACGCCCAAAAGCAAGGGAGGAAAGCAGGCTCATCGCTGCTGTGCCATGATTAGGTTTGCCTACAGATTACAGAACACTCAAACACACATAAACAAGTCCAGAAATGATTCTTCCAAGGATACTACAGTGACTTCCCCAAGTAATCAGTGACTCCACATTCCTTCTGCTCTACCGTCCTCAGCATTTGGCTTCCAGCCTCAAGACCACCTCATGTTCCAATATGGTTGCCATAGTGCATGTCATCACATACTCATTTCAGCCAGCAGGAAGGGAAAAGGAAAGCATCTCCCAGTTTTACCAGCCCCTGCAAGGAGCCTTCCCAGAAGTCCACTTCTATTGGTTTAGCCAGAACTCACTCTTGTGACCATACCTAGCTGCAAGAAAGGCTGGGAAAGGTATCTGTTTAACATGGCTCATCACCATCTCAAATAAAATTGTTTTTCTGTATCAAAACAAGGAGAGAATGGATATTGGGTGGAAAGTTTTTCCTGCAGTATCAGGGCAGAAGTGTGGCCTGTAGCAGACCGCATAAGGATGGCTAGCTGCCTGCTGAAGGATGATTTGGGTGTATGTTCCCTTTTCGTGATAGCTGGGGCTGTACCAAAAAAGTGACATTAAGCTTTACAATCTGTTCTTGGCTGTGCTGTGAGGCCTTCAGGAAAGGGTCTGTGTCCACTCCTGGGCAGAGGGGAGAGCAGCACCCACAGGCTGTGTTGGCTGATCGCAGCAGTGACCCGAGACAGCACTGGCTGTGCAGAAGCGCATGGAGCTTTCTGGAGCAGCAGAGCCCCTTTACACTCAGAGACCCTGGATCGAAGTGGTCCTTACTGATGAGGGGGACACAAGCAAGACCCCTTTGAGAGACTCCCTGAGAAACATGAAAGGGTAGGAACAGAAGCAGGCTGGGACTGCTGCTGTGCAGGTGAGGGTGAACTTTGTGCTGAACTCTGTATGTGACCGCATTTACAACCATGGACAGGAGAGCCTGAAGCACATTTGAATGACCCGAAATAAAGGATGCATTTCAAAACCATATGTTCTGTAAAGAAAGAATTGGTTAAGAAACTGTGGATGCCTGCATTTTAAACTAAATTCCAGCTTTTTTAAAGGTTTTTTAAAAATTTAATTGACAGAGAGAGAGTGAGCACAAGCAGGGGGAGCGGCAGGCAGAGGGAGAGGAAGAAGCAGGCTTCCTGCAGAGCAGGGAGCCCGATGTGGGGCTCAATCCCAGGACCCTGGGATCATGACCTGAGCCAAAGGCAGACGCTTAACCCCTGAGCCATTCAAGCGCCCTGTAAATCCCAGCTTTTTAAAGTAAACAGTGGGGGACTCCTGGGTGGCTCAGTCGGTTAGGCATCTGCCTTCAGCTGAGATCATAATCCCAGGGTCCTGGGATCAAGTCCCTCATGGGGCTCCTTGCTCTGCTGGGAGCCTGCTTCTCCCCTCTGCCTGCCACTCCCCCTGCTTGTATTCTCTCTTTCTCTGATAAATAAATAAAATCTTTAAAAAATAAATAAATAAAGTAAACAGTGGTTGGTGCTCACTTCGGTAAGCTTGGTAATTTTTTTAAATAATATTTTATATATTTATTTGAAAGAGAGACAGCAAGAGCGAGAGACGGAACAAGCAGGGGGAGTGGGAGAGGGAGAAGCAGACTCCCAGCTGAGTAGGGAGTCTGATGAGAGGCTCAATCCCAAACCCTGGGACCACGACCTGAGCCAAAGGCAGACGCTTAACGACTGAGCCACCCAGGCACCCAGCTTGGTGATTTTCAAAGTATGTTTTTGAGGAACTCTCTATTTTGTGGAGTACCTCAGAGACCAGAGGGAGGCCAAAGGGGCTAGGCTTTAGTCCCAAATATCACATAGCTTACAACATATTCATATTTTTTGCATTCCAGATAACTTTTCATTTGAAAAATTATTCCCACTGCTCAAAAAATTAGAAATTTCTGACATTAGTATTAAACTTATTAATGGTAATTATCTAATAAAGTTGGTCTCATTACCTTCAACACAGAAAAATTGCAGAAAAACTGAAAAAGAAGATGTGGATGTATTATACCTATTCTTCTGAAGAAAAAAAAAAATCCCGCGGTGCCTCGGTGGCTCAGTCAGCTAAGTATCTGACTCTTGATTTCGGCTCACAGCATGATCTCAGGATCTTCTGAAAAAACAAAAAAATCCTGCGGTGCCCGGGTGGCTCAGTCAGCTAAGTATCTGACTCTTGATTTCGGCTCACAGCATGATCTCAGGGTCCTGGGATCGAGTCAGGCTCTGTGCTCAAGGGAGCCTTCTTGAAGATTCTCTCTCTCCTCTCCCTCTGCCCCTCCTCCTGCTCACTCACTCTCTCTCTTTCTCTCTCTAAAATAAATAAATCTTAAAAAAAAAATCCCAGCCTAAACAACATATGTTGAGATACGCAATGCCAGTCACTGTCATTTAGGTATGAAAGAATTTTCCGGACATCATCAACTACAACATTTAGGACGAGAGGAAGGGATTCTACATGAGGACAAGCTTTGAAAACTTCTATTTATTCATCTGGAAAGATGAAAGTAGTGGTGGAGGGAATGGGTGGATGGGTGGAGAGTGCAGCAAAAATCTGATTAAAGTTTTCCAAGTCATGGAGGATAAAGAAATGGAGAACCATAGACTCTTTAACCAAATTCTGGAATATCAGACTTGGTGAAACTTGAGTTTGAAAGAAGCAGATATACCACACATAAAAGGAAGTACCACTCCTTTCATACCGGACAAAAATATAAATTGGGTACAGAAAAGACTGAGAGACATTATGGACCACATGAGTTCTTGTGGGTCCTGACTTCAGTGAGTGGCTCTTGGGACTCTAATAGGAAATTGTAACCTACAAATGCCTTAGAGGCCATCCTAACCTTTTTGAGCCAGTGTTTTTTAGGGTAATCATGACTTTCCACATATAATCCCATCATTCTACTTTGAGACTCGGATACTGGTCTGGGAGGACCATGGACTGACATGGATTCTTATGAGTGTTTATATAATGGGAAGCACTGGCATTTCCTCTACAGCCACGTTTTCCTAAAGCAATGAGATATAATGTCAATCAAAGCACAATGTATAGTACACATACTACTGCTACTCTCAACGTAAGATCATATGCCTGCTTTGCTTGGTTGGCATTATGCTTTGTTTATCATAACACGGATGATAATTACAACAAGCAAGTACTTATGTCATGCTATGTTAATAAGAGTGCTTTTAGTAATTGCTACACACAGACCATTACTCCTGATTAAAAGTGAAATGTCATACTGAATGCTTTGCACAATGAGTTAAGATAGTGTAGCTATATACAGATAGTTTTTTATTAAAACTATCTTTACCACTGAAATTCCTGCAGGAAAAAAAATCGACTTTGTTACTGCCAATCCAAGGCTCTATCTTCTAGCACTTCGTTTCCTTCTGAAACAATGGGATTGGGGCAAGGAGGTTACTTAAGAATGCAATTATTGCATGACAACAGAGCTGCCTGCAATTGGGAGCTGTAAGTAGGCAGCTTATCATAATCATTGGTAGGAGATGTGATTCAGGCTACTCTAGAGAGGCATGAGCAACTCCCTTAAGATAGAGTCCGCTCCACAATGGAATATTATGCAGCCATCAAAAGGAATGAGATCTTGCCATTTGCAACGACGTGGATGGAACTGGAGGGGGTTATGCTGAGTGAAATAAGTCAATCAGAGAAAGACATGTATCATATGACCTCACTGATATGAGGAATTCTTAATCTCAGGAACAAACTGAGGGTTGCTGGAGTGGTCGGGGGTGGGAGGGATGGGGTGGCTGGGTGATGGACATTGGGGAAGATATGTGCTACGGTGAGCTCTGTGAATTGTGCAAGACTGTTGAATCACAGATCTGTACTTCTGAAACAAATAACGCAACATATTTTAAGAAAAAAGAAAAAGAAGAAGATAGCAGGAGAGGAAGAATGAAGGGGAGTAAGTCAGAGGGGGAGACGAACCAGGAGAGATGATGGACTCTGAAAAACAAACTGAGGTTTCTGGAGGGGAGGAGGGTGGGGGGATGGGTTAGCCTGGTGATGGGTATTAAAGAGGGCACATACTGAATGGAGCACTGGGTGTTATGAACAAACAATGAATCATGGAACAGTACACCAAAACAAATTATGTAATATATGGTGATTAACATAACAATAAAAAATTAAAAAAAAAGATAGAGTCTGCTCCAATACTATGAGAAGTGTGGCCCTTCACAGAAAAGACGGGGATTGCTGTTGAATTGAAAAGCTGCAAGTGACCTTCCAAGGTCATCTAGTTCATCCCCTTCAGGCAGAAACTCTTAGAACCCATAGTAATTTGATGATAAGGCAGCCTGAGAGACAGTACATGCATTCCAGAATCACTCCAACATTAAGAACTTCACTGCCAAGAAATTCCTCTTGGGTTTAAATACAATTCTTCATGCTATGGCTAATTTGCTTTTGTTTTTGTTTTCTATTTTCTTCTCCTGAGAGACAAATAAGCTGGAAGACTAAGGAACCAAAGGAACACAACCTGCCTAAAGTTGGTGAATTCAAAACTAGACAGCTCGTTCTGTATCCATTCTTTCCCCCAGATCTAAAGAACAGCAAATGCTTTTCTTGGCAGGCAGAGGGCACTGGCAGGAGGTAGCTGGTCTACCTATTTGTGGATAGCTAAAATCCTTTAAGGCTCAGGGTACAACACACCAGGGAATCATTTGCTAGTGCCAACCAAAAAAGAAAGAAAAGGGTGGAAAAAAGAGGAAGGAGAGCAGCAATTTAAAAGTCTAGAAAAATACTGAGCTACGTGGGTCTGAGCATGAGGGTGAGCAGGAGGTCTCTTTTTCACCCAGGTAATGATTGTATGAGCCCCATAAGGAGATGGTTAAATCAAACACCAAGATGACTGCTCTTAAGAGGGGAAAAATATGTCAATCACACTTTGCCTTTGACACAAGGAAATTCCTTGAAACTGAGAATGGAGAGTGGAGGGAGGGAGAATGTCTCCTGATGTGGGTGGCCAGGAAACCGGGGGCCAGAAAAGCATGAGAGGAGAGAGGGAGAAAGAGACAGAGAGGGAAAAAAACACAAGATTGAATTCTAATCAAAATGCTATGAGGCGTTCACACCAGGCCTTGAGAGAATATTAACAAGGTTACCCGAGGGGGGGGGGCCTTTAGCCCCAGGAATTATTAGTGAATATGGAATTATATTTGCACAAACATTACCAGATGCAAGGAGCTAAATGTCCTGCAGATGTGGAAGGAGCCAGCGTATGTTCCAAATAGGCAGCAGCTTTATTTGTTTTACCCTTCTTATGAGAGGCTGGGTAGCACGTTTCTGAGGGGTTACATTTCTGGAATGACCACCATACCGCTAGGCCCCTGTTTCTCCACTGCTGCTTTCACCAGCCTCAAAAGTATCTCATCCCAGGACCACTTGAGGCAGGTTTGACAAACTTACCAGCTTACCTCTACCACCTCCAGGTATCATAGTGCTCTAAGGGGATCATGGTGCTTCAAGAAGGGATTTTCTGAAAGATGAAAGAATTCAGAGTCAGGTAAATCACAGTGATTTCAAAGAGGAGTTGTGAACTCAAATGTAACCAGCTGATGTTGGAGGGGGTTGGGGGAACCCAGCAAAATACAGGAAGAACAAAGTTTTTCCTTCTGATATGCCACCATCATATCCTCAAGACTCAGTTTAATTTGGATTCACCACTGCTGAATGAGACATATCTCATCTCTGTGTTTGGACAAGTTGTTGCCTTCCAGAGTCTCCTGAATTTGTAACCCCAAATCCCTACCACCATCTTGCTCACTTTGAGTAATACTTGCCAGTATGGGGGACAGAATTGTTCAGCACACTCACGGGGCATGTAGAAGTGATTGGCCATGAAGCTAATGCCATGAGACCCTTCCAAGGCCCTGGTAGGAGCTCTATCAATGTGTGGGCATGGTTATATGTTTTTGTAAAGTTTACAAAATTAAACTATTTAACACTAATTTGTTAACTGGTGACTGACTTCCTCTTTGCCACATCTCCCTTTGTGTGGCTTTGGAGTTGAGTTGAAGATACATTTAACTTGAGTGGCATGGGATGTATTATGTAGTTCACATCACTTTCATGTATAGTTGATGTTAGCTACTGGGTTGTAGGAATGGATTTCAACACTCTTATCATCATCTGTTCACTTAGTGAGCTGGAGACCCAGAGTGTATCATGCTGGGATATGAGTGTATTCTACAATGCCCAGCCCCGAGATTAGGAAGACAGAGGAGAAACAAAAATTGAAATGTACAGAGTCAGAAGCTAACCCATGAAAGACTTACCTAAATCTTACAACTCTTTCATGAAAAACCTTGATAGAACTTTTCCCAAATTTGACAACAATCATAAAATTTTGCATGACATTACAAGGAAGTTATGATGCTGAAAAAAAAATTTCTAAACTATCAAAAATAAAAAACAATTTTTAAAAAAAGATTTTATTTATTAGAGAGAGAAAGAGAGACAGTGAGAGAGGGAACACAAGCAGGAGGAGTGGGAGAGGGAGAAGCAGGCTTCCCATGGAACAGGGAGCCTGATGTGGGGCTCGATTCCAGGACCCTGGGATCATGACCTGAGCCAAAGGCAGACGCTTAATGACTGAGCCACCCAGGCTCCCCAATAAAAAATAAATTTTGATCAACCATGTGAAAGGAAAGTTAAAATATGTTCTCATTCTCTTTATATAATTATAGAATTTTTGTTAAATGAAGAGGCCATCAGAATATACAGCACATATATATATCTGTAATGTGTATGTGTACACAGACACAAAACGGGTATTTCAAGTAGCTAATAAATTAAAACATGTTTTCCTGGATTTTTGTGATGTTTGTGATATTTGTCAGTTTGTTGTGGTTTTTTTAAGTGATTTGTTGTGACTCCTTTTCTTATTCTAAGCAAATATTCACTTTACTATCTAATTTTGTAATCAGACTTGTGTATTCTTTTTCTTAAAGAAGGCCTCTGCTATTGTATAAGCTTTAGACCCAATATAACCCAAATTTGTTTCTGCTGCTATGCTCCGTGTAAACACTTAAACATTTTTTTTTTTAATTTCACTCATCAACGTATAAGGTAGGCCTTGTTGATACCATTTTAGAAAAGAGGAACCAGAGACGTTTAGTCATGGTTTCTACATGGATTTGAATCCAAGGTCTGTCTTATGCCAAAGGAGGTAGGTTAGTCCTGGCCCTAACTGTATTCGCTACCCCCACCAGAGGGCATGCTGAGTCCTAAAGTGATCTTTCTCTGCTTTATCTAGTCTGGTTTAAAAGGTTTCCACTGACACCCTTCTCTTTCCCACCCTAACCCATCTGCCCCCTGAACTACCTCATTGTTAATAGATCTGAAAGATCTCACTGCCAGAAAACTTCTCTTCATTTCCTCTCCATTACTATGAAATGTGCCCTGTGGACCTCTTGGTCAACTCCTTCTTGTGATATTCGACAATTTTTCGATGGTGTTTATACTCCATTAAAGGAACAGGAAAGATATTTCCATTCATCTGGTTGGAAGGACATACCATCTCTGAAATCTTTCTTTTTTAATTAAAATTCAAAACACACCTCCTCCAAGAAGCCCACCACATTCATTCCAGGCAGCAAAATCCCCATGCTATCCTCTCCAAGTCCCTTTATAACTTGCTGTTGGCTATTCACAAGGACACTGGATGTGTTTGCTTATATTCTCTTTCTTATTAGAAAACGCAAGATTAGCAATGCCTTACAATCTTTACTACTTAAACTTAAATGCATTTTTGGATTTCAAAATGTTTGTGGGAACTCAGTAAAACTTTCATACTATATGAAAGGAAGTGAAGTCTGTTTTTTTCTTCAGTACACCTCAGTATCAATCACGTTGCTTCCAAAATGAAAAATATGCAAGTTCATTTTGTATAAAAACAGAAAACCTCACTTCTGTGGTGAAACAGAAGCTCATCAGATGCCTGGCCTTGTTCTCCCAAATTCTAATGCATGGCTTTAACTCTTTCAGTGGGTAATAGTGGCAAACAAAAATGCTTCAGTTTCTCTATCTGTGAAATAAGAATTGTGTTATTTCTTTCCCATTTACTTCACAAAAGTCTCATGGGGAGCAAGAGTTAAATGATTAATGACTTAAAGCTCTTAGGCAAACACAAAATGCTTAATAAAAATAATCCCTCGTTGCCACAGTGATAGGCACCAGTGACCTGATGCTAAACCTTGACAGAAATGGAAGGCAATTCAGATAAACTTTGGGCCCTGTCCATGAATTCGGGCTTCTTTTCCCCTGGTGAGGACAATCTGAGCTCATGTTCCTTGACTTCCTCCACTGACCAGCCCCTGCTTATAGCCCCCCACATGCTCAAGCCCAACCCCCAAGTTACATGAGGTCTATCTTCCTCGTTGCAGAGGAACAACATATGGGAGACCGTAAAATGCCCCATTGTGAGGTCAATATAATTTTATTCTCTCCCTTTCAGGGAATATGCCTGCTCAGCCCATACCACAACATTATTAAGAAAACTATTTGAGATCAAAACTCCATTTTTCATTGAGTTTAAGCCCTTTCTAAGAGAAGGAAGCCCTTGCATAGCTCTGGAAAGAGTCTCTGAGTGAACAACGTTTCCTGTCATGACTGAAAGAACTGGGGTGGTGTTTGAGGGGTAAGTATATCTCTACTGGCAGAAACCATAACGTTGTTTTAAAAGGAAACAGGGATTCTGGCATATTTTTAGTTTTTTGTGTTTATTGAACATAATCTCTCCCTGGTTTTCAGGTATAATAAAGTCATGTGAAATCACCCTGGACTCAAAACTGATCCATGAGTAAATTCAGAAAACTCAAGGTGCATGCTTCCTCAACCAATTCTGCTGCACATTGGACTGTCTTGTCCTAAAGCGGCTTTTTAAAAATTCCCTTCTTTAAGAGAATGAAAGGAAGTAAGACAGTTCCTAATAGAGAAAAGAACCACTAAACTTTGTCATGTTTCATGAAACAGAGGACAAAGCAGTACAAGGAGCTTGGGCTTTGGAATCAGACAGACCTGAGTTTAGAATCTCAATCAGTATCAGATCTTGAGCAAGATACATCTTCCTTGAATCCATTTCCCTTCTATAAAGAGGGACAAAATCTCTGTATCATAGAGCAGCAGTGAAGACTGAATTTGATATTGTATAAAGTGCCTGGCAGAATACCTAATTTGCAGGAGACAGTTAACATAAAAAAGCTAGTCATAATCATAAGAATGAAAGTAATATATTCCTGGACTACCCATATATCAACAAATGGTCTTGAGGATCAATGTGCTGGGCCTGTGGGAAAGGCAAAAATACAATGATTTACACAAAATGAAACTTACCCTCAAAGATTTAGTTTCATTTTTGAAAATGCTAGTAAAAATACGTCTTTATGTATTCTCTACTTTTGCTTAAAATATATGCTAATCATAGCATAGGTTCTTAAATTGTGCAGGTTATAACTGCTCTACCACAATATACTTACTCCTCAGAAATACTGCATACAATAAAATTACATGTTCAAATGAAAGGGAAATGGAGAAAACATATTCAACTTTGTAACTAGAGCACTAACAAAACCAGTAATTATGAAGTGGGAGATAAGCCCAGGAAAGCAGATCAGCTGGAGGCTGCCTCAGATGGATAAAAACAATAATGTGTGACTTCTGCTTCTGGCCGAGATGGAGTATCAGGGACTAGATTTACCAAAAATAAAAACCTGGACAAATACATGACATAACAGCTCTCAAGATGATTGGAAATAAGCAGTGAAGGTCAATGGTCTCTGAGTGGTGGAAAACAAACTAGGTGAGCCCTAGGATTGCCTAGCTTACTGCCTGAAGAGAGTTTCCAGCCGTGACACAGAGAGAAGGACTCGGGGGTCTTTCTGACTTGAGGAGATGGAGCTGGGCATCCAGGTAAGCCAGTGTGGCTAGGGTGTTCATCATAGAGAACCAGAGATGAGAAAATTGCAGAGAGAGACCTGAGATCTACCAGTGGGCCCCCTTCATGGTTTCAGTCCATAATTGAGCAAGCATGTGAGTAGGGAAACTACAGAACGAATCACTTTACAGGATAAGAACAAGTTGTTCCAGGGTTCATACAGAGCCAGGACAGTGGCCATTCCCATCCACCAGAGTGGAAAACCTCATGACTCATGAGGCTGAGGTTAGTAATAAGAAGGTTCCTTCCTCAGCAGTGGGGAAAAACTAAACCTAGGCTAAATATGTTCTGGTCCCACCAAATGCAACCCGAAAGCAAGGCCCAAAGCTATCAAACTGCTTTCAGATAATTTAGCCATATTCCAGGACAGAGTTTTATAGTATTTTTAAGAACATAAAAATATCCACCATCTCATAAGATAAAATTCATAATGTTGGGCATCTAATAAAAAATGACCAGGCATGCCAAGAATCAGAAAAATAAAACCCACAATAAGGAGAAAAAAAACAATTAAAACATAACCCCAAATGATCTAACATTACTAAATAAGGACAGTAAAACTGTTATGATATGTGTTCAAAAAAACTAGAAGAAATATCAAACATATTAAAAAAGATATGAAAGATTTTTTAATTGAAGTTTAATTTTTTAAATTGAACTTCTACAGGTGACAACAAACATGTCCAAAATGAAAAATACACTGGATGGGATTAACAGCAGATGAGACATCATGGAAGCAAAGACGAGTGAATGTAGAGATACAGAAATAGAAACTATCCAGATTGAAGCACAGAGGATTAAAAAGAAGAAAAGGAACAAGAGAGAAGAAAGTGTTATTGAACCATGGGACAACTTCAAGCAGCCAAATATGTGTGAAATTGGAGCTGTGAAAGGAAAGGCAGGGTGGGGGGAGATACCAAATATTTGAAAAACGAATGCCTGGATTATTTTCAGACTTGGTAAAAAATATAAACCCATAGTTCTGAGAAACTCAATGGATTTCAAGCATAAGAAATATGAAGAAAATGACCCTAAGGCACATCATAATCAAATTACTTAAAACTAGTGATAAAGCGACAATCTTAAGAAGTCTGAGACATGACGTTTTACACATTGTTATAGAAGTAAGAATGACACAGAGTTTTGTCAGATGTTATGCAAGTGAGAAGCTAGTGTAGAACATCTTTAAAGTACTCATAGAAAACAAACTTAAACTAAAAGATGATCTACTTGTGATCGTCTCAATGGATGGAGGAAAAAGCATTTGACAAATTCCCATATCCAGTCTTGATTTTTGAAAAAAGTCTCAGCAAACTAAGAATAGAAGAAAACTTTCTCAACTTGATACATAGCATCTACAAAGAAACCTATAGCTGATATCATGCTTAATGGTGAAAACCTAAATGCTTTGCCTTCAAAATCAGGAATAAGTCAAAGAAATCTGCTCTACCACTTCTACTGAACATTATACTGGAGGTTCTAGCCAGTACAGAAGGAAGAAAAAGAAATAAATTGTGTCCAATTGGGAAGGAAGAAGTAAAACTGTCTTTATTCATGGATGACATTGTCTATGTAGAAAATCCTAGGGAAGCTACAAAAAAGCTACTAGAACTAATTAGTGAGTTTAGCAAGCTTGGAAGATACAAGATCAATACACAAAATACAATTGCATTTCCATATACCAGCAACAGTTGGAAATTTTAAAATACTCTTTATAATAGCATCAAAAATATGAAATAATTAGGGATAAACCTGACAAAAGATGTTTAATATTTGTATACTGCAAATTATGAAATATCGCTGAGAGAAACTTTAAAAGACCTAAGTAAATGGAGCAATACATTGCATTCCTGGATCAGAAGTTTCAATATTGTCAACATGTGAGTTCTCTCCAAATTGATAGATTCAGTGCTTTCCCAATCAGAATACCCATAGGATTTTTGTATAATTTGACATGATGATTTGAAAATTTATATGAAAATGACAAGGCTCTAGAATATTGCAACACTTTGAAAAGGCAGGACAAAGTTGGAGAACTTCCATTATCTGACTTCAAGACATATTGTAAAGCCATAGTGATCAAGACATTGTGGTATCAGAGTCAAGGAAGACAAATAGATCTATGGAACAGAATAGAGAGGCCAGAGATAGACCCACACACATATGGTCCATTGATTTTATTTTAAAGA
This sequence comes from Eumetopias jubatus, assembly GCF_037043125.1. NCBI lineage: Eukaryota > Metazoa > Chordata > Mammalia > Carnivora > Otariidae > Eumetopias > Eumetopias jubatus. The sequence goes on from NW_028274810.1 coordinate 6,606,809, forward strand.
TTTATTTATTTATTTTAGAGAGAGAGGGAGGGAAGGAGGGAAAGGGGGAGGGGCAGAGGGAGAGGGAAAGAGAATCCTCAAGCAGACTCCCTGCTGAGCACGGAGCCCAAAGCAGGGCTAGATCCCAGGACTCTGAGCTCATGACCTGAGCTGAAATCAAGTCAGCTGCTTAACCAACTGAGTCACCCAGGTGCCCCATGTATGGTCCCTTCACTTTTGGCCAAGGTGCAAAGGCAATTAAGAACAGAAAAGATAGTCTTCCCATAAATAGTATTGGCACAATTTTATATTCATATGCAAAGAAGTTAACTTTGATCCATAACTCACACAGATACTGAAAATTAATTCAATATAGACTATACATCAAAATGTGAAACCTAAAATTATAAAACTACAAGAAATTGTTTTTTTGCTGAACCATTTGATGTAATTTACAGACATCATGTAAGTTACAGACATCTACATACAGTAGAGTTCCTAAATAGAGTTCATTATGGTGTCTCCAATTTGGTCAGCACCCTTCCTCACCCTTCCCTATTGTATATTTATCCTAAACAGGAAGAACCCAAGTTATATCGGAACTGGGTGAGCACATACAATCTTATTTTGCCTTAATTACCTCTTTAAAGGTCCTATCTGCAAATACAATCACATTTTGAAGTACTGAGCATAAAAGCCTTCTAACATATGAATTTGGGAAGGGATGCAATTCAGCCCATAACCAAGAGTAAATGCTAGAATTGTCAAATTCCACTTCACAGGGTTTATACAATTCTGTACTACCATTAGCAATTAAGCACCTATTTTTAAATTTCTTAAAATATAGTGGAAAGAACTACTGCTTAGCAGTGGGCACACTAAAAGTTTTTCCTTTCATGCTGAAGGTTATAGTTGTACTCCTGCTATTCCCACTGCCCCTACCCAGGATAATCATGTTTGAGTTCCACAAATTCCATTTTATGCTGACATTATTTTCCCATTTACTGATTGCATATGAGGTTCTGGATGTTACAGAAATATCTTTTGTAGCAGACCAGACAGGACGTTACATTCTTGTGACTCAGTTTCCCCCCCCCCTTGAATCTGGATATTGTTTTGTAAAGAATTCCTGCCCAGAAAAACTTCTCTCCAGTAATGATTCGGAGGGTGGGATACTAAAGAAAATGTCTACATGTGGGCATAGATCCAAGTTTTTCAGTCTCTGTGAGAAAAAGAGGAACTGAGCACCCTGTATTCTAGAAGAATTTAAAATAGGAGTGCAGATTGTATTGTCCTTAGGTTACAAGAGAGGAGAACTGAGTGCCATTGTCCCTTGCATTGTAGGTGTATCCTGTAAAAATCAATTCTTATTCTAGGGCTATGATCTCATGGGGGAGATAGTAACAGTGTTAGAGATTTATAGCTATCTCTAGCCTTCTGCATCTTGTTACCACAGGGTTACCTCCCCCAGCGCTCAGCCGGAGGTAGCCAGTAAGACATATTCCCTTCCCCTCTGTGAGCCTATCCTTATGGGAGCTCTGTTTCTAACTGCCCCCTCCTGTGGTCTTCTTTTGATGAATGGTCTTACATTCTGGGCTGTAATTTGCAAGTAGAATCTTATTCCCCCAAACAGTTACAAACAAGTGTTCTAAATCTCTTTAATCTTTTTTAATTACAAAAGGAATCATCATCTTATATCCTGTTTATATAGTACAGATGTTTTTGAAAGTAAAAAGTAAAAGTATTTCCTTGAACCCAGAGATAACAAATTTCCAGGGATGGGAACAGTTAAGAAACACACTCTCATGCGTTGTTACTGAATGTATACATTGGTTAACAAGTTGGAGGCTATTTGCAAATATCTTCTCCCATTCTGTGGGTTGCCTCTTTGTTTTGTTGACTGTTTCCTTTGCTGTGCAGAAGCTTTTTATCTTGATGAAGTCCCAAAAGTTCATTTTTGCTTTTGTTTCACTAGCCGTTGGAGATGTATCTTGAAAGAAGTTGCTGCGGCCAATGTCGAAGAGGTTACTGCCTATGTTCTCCTCTAGGATTTTGATGGATTCCTGTCTCACATTGAGGTCTTTCATTCATTTTGAGTTTATCTTTGTGTATGGTGTTAGAGAATGGTCAAGTTTCATTCTTCTGCATGTGGCTATCCAATTTTCCCAGCACCATTTATTGAAGAGACTGTCTTTTTTTCCATTGCATATTTTTTCCTGCTTTGTCAAAGATTATTTGACTATAGAGTTGAGGGTCTATATCTGGGCTGTCTATTCTGTTCCATTGGTCTATATGTCTGTTTTTGTGCCAGTACCATGCTGTCTTGGTGATCAGTGATTTGTAATATAGCTTGAAATTGGGCAACGTGATGCCCCCAGCTTTGTATTTCTTTTTCAACATTTCCTTGGCAATTCGGGGTCTTTTCTGATTCCATACAAATTTTAGGATTGTTTGTTCCAGCACTTTGAAAAATGTCATTGAAATTTTGATCGGGATGGCATTGAAAGTATAGATTTCTCTGGGTAGCATAGACATTTTAACAATGTTTATTCTTCCGATCTATGAGCATGGAATGTTTTTCCATCTTTTTGTGTCTTCTTTGATTTCTTTCATGAGCATTCTGTTGTTCCTAGAGTATAGATCCTTTACCTCTTTGGTTGGGTTTATTCTGAGGTATCTTATGGTTTTTGGTGCTATTGTAAATGGAATCGTTTCTCTAATTTCTCTTTCTACAGTTGTATTGCAAATGACACTACAGATAAAAGGCTGGTATCCAAGATCTAGAAAAGACTTCTCAAACTCAACACCCAAAAAACAAATAATCAAGGCAAAAAATAGGCAGAAGACACGAACAGATACTTCTCCAAAGAAGACATACAAATGGCTAACAGACACATGAAAAAATGTTCATCATCATTAGCCATCAGGGAAATTCAAATCAAAACCACATTGAGATGCCACCTTACACCGGTTGGAATGGCAAAAATTGGCAAGGCAAGAAACAACAAATGTTGGAGAGGTTGTGGAGAAAGGGGAGCCCTCTTATGCTGTTGGTGCAAATGCAAGTTGGTATAACCACTTTGGAAAACAGTGTGGAGGTGCCTCAAAAAATTAAAATTAGAGCTACCCTATGACCCAGCAATTGTACTCCTGGGTATTTACCCCAAAGACACAGATGTAGTGAAAAGAAGGGCCATATGCACCCCAATGTTCATAGCAGCAACGTCCGCAATAGCTAAACTGTGGAAAGAGCTGAAATGCCCTTCAACAGATGAATGGATAAAGAAGATGTGGTCCATGTATACAAGGGAATATTACTCAGCCATCAGAAAGGATGAATACCCAACTTTTACATCAACATGGATGGGACTGGAGGAGATTATGCTAAGTGAAATAAGTCAAGCAGAGAAAGTCAATTATCATATGGTTTCACTTATTTGTGGAACATAAGGAATAACATGGAGGACATTAGGAGAAGGAAGGGAAAAATGAGGGGGGGGGGAACTGGAGGGAGAGATGAACCATGAGAGACTATGGACTCTGAGAAAAAAACTGAGGGTTTTAGAGGGGATGGGGGTGGAGGGATAGGTTAGCCTGGTGATGGGTATTAAGGAGGGCACATACTGCATGGAGCACTGGGTGTTATATGAAAACAATGAATCGTGGATCACCACATCAAAAACAAATGATGTATTGTATGGTGACTAACATAACATAATAAAATAAAATAAAATAAAAACAAGTTGGAGGCTAAATTAGGAGATAATTATCAAGATGTAAATACATGTAATCTCAGAATTAGCCATGCCACTTTTAGAAGTCTACCCTGCAGATATTAGATTTATTTTCTTATGTGCACAAGTACATATTTACAAAGGTGTTCACTGAAGTATTGTTTGCAATAGTAATGATGAAAAAACAATCCAAAAAGAGATTGTATAAACAAATAATGATATTTTCACTCAATGGAATACTATGAAGCTTGAAATTTTCTTTTAAACTGAGGTATAGATGTTTACTGATATGTAAAGATGTTTAAGACACAATAAGGGAAAAACATCAAGTTGTAGGACATGTACCAAAAGACAGCATGTGGTTGTTTGTGACATTTTTGTAATATGCATAGACTTCTTCAGGGGGGATGCAAAACCAATGGCTGAGGGTGTTTCTTTTGGCCGTGGAGACTTGGGGTGGGATATTGGAGAACAGAACATTTACTTTTGTTTTGTATTTTTCTTTACATTTGACTTTTTTCCATTAGCATGTGCATGTATTCTTTTTAAAATGGTACTAGAACAAAAGTAGATATAGAGATCAATGGAACAGCACTGAGAGCTCAGAAATAAACACACACTTACATGGTCAATTAATCCACAACAAAGGAAGCAGGAATATACAGTGCTGAAAAGACAGTCTCTTCAACAAATGGTGCTGGGGAAACTGGACAGCTACATGCAAAAAATGAAACTGGACCACTTTCTCACAATATACACAAAAATAAACTCAAAATGAATTAAAGATCTAAATGTGAGACCTGAAGCCACAAAACTCATAGAAGAAAACATAGGCAGTAATTTCTTTGACATCAGGCATAGAAACAGCCATAGAAAAGCTAAGGCAAGGGAAACAAAAGCAAAATTAAGCTATTGGGACTACACCAAAACACAAAGCTTTTGCAAAGCGAAGGAAATGACCCACAAAACAAAAAGGGAACCTATTGAATGAGAAAAGATATTTGCAAATGATATATCAAATAAGGGGTTAATATCCAAAATATATAGAGAACTCATACAACTCAACACTAAAAAAAAAACCCAAATAATCTGATTAAAATGGACAGAGGACCTGAATAGACACTTTCCCAAAGAAGACATCCAGATGGCCAACAGACACATGAAAAGATGCTCAACATCATCATCAGGGAAATGCAAACTAAAACCACAATAGTTTATCACCTCACACCTGTTAGAATGGCTAAGAACCAAAAATGCAAGAAATAACAAGTGTTGGTGAGGATGTGGAGAAAAAGGAACCCTCGTGCACTGTTAGTGGAAATGCAAACTGGTGCAGCCACTGTGGAAAACAGTATGGAGGGTCCTCAAAAAATTAAAAATATAAATACCATATGATCCAATAATTCCCAAAGAAAATGAAAACACTAACTCAAAAAGATATGTGTACCCCTATGTTTATCGCAGCATTATTTACAATAGCCAAGATATGGAAGCACCCAAATGTCCATCCATAGATGAATGGATAAGGAAGATGGGAGATATATATATATAATTGTATATTACAATATTACTCAGCTATAAAAAAGAATGAAATCTTGCCATTTGCTACAACATGGATGGGCCTAGAGAGTATGATGCTAAGTGAAACGAGTCAGTCAGAGAAAGAAAAATACCTATGATTTCACACATAGGTGGGATTTCATAAACAAAACAAATGAACAAAGTAAAAAGAGACAAATAAAAAACAGACTCTTAGAGGCACCTGGGTGGCTCAGGTAGTTAAGCGTCTGCCTTCAGCTCAGGTCATGATCTCGGGGTTCTGGGATCAAGCCCTGCGGTGGGCTCCCTGCTCAGCGGGGAGTCTGCTTCTCCTTCTTCCTCTGCCCCTCCCCCTGCTTGTGCTCTCTCTCTCTCTCTCTCTCTCTCTCAAATAAGTAAATAAAATCTTTTTAAAAAATAGACTCTTAAATACAGAGAACAAACTGGTGGTTGCCATAGGGGAGGTAGATGGGGGGGATGGGTGAAGTAGGTAAAAGGGATAAAGAGTACAGTTATCTTGAGCACTGAGAAATGTATAGAATTGCTGAATCATTATATCGTACACCTGAAACTAATGTAACACTGTATGTAAATTATATTTCAATAAAAAAAGGAGCAGAAGAAAAAAATAGATAACTCACCTCTATAGTTCTTCTGGGAGAGAAAAGAAGAAAAACAAAGAAAAGAAAAAATTTAAAAAGTATTTTAAATAAGCAATTTCCATGTTCTTGGACATAACTCCTACTTACAATTCCCTGTTAAGTAAATCGTAATGCATTTGTTTCCCACTATCCCCTGAAAGTTTTCTTTTTTCTACAAGCCTTCCTTTTCAATAGTCATTCTACAGCATGGAAGAGAATGGTTGAGTTTTGCCTCAGGTATAGTGGAACCGGAAGGGAAAAGAAAAGCGAATTGGGTTTTGTCTGACGTAATTCATTGTGTTATAACAACACACCTAACTTCCCAGGCAGCACAGCAAGAACACTTAAGCAAAAAGGAAAAGAGCAAGAAATTTGAAGTGAGGCTCTTGGGATGGAGAAGTGCAGAACATCTGCCTCCTGGACCCTGATGCTAGCATTCCTAATTGTTACATGTTTACTTTCTAAATCCCGGAGACCAGGAAATAGCTTCCTCATACCGAGATTGTATTACAGTCGGAAAATGTGGATGCTTAGTTACTTTGTTATTGGGGAATACTTGACCAGTACTTATTTGAGAAAGATCAAGAATTACTAGAACCTACTAGACTAAGGAAGGCTTTATGAAATAATATGTGACCATCCCGGACCTATAAAATTTTCCCAGGCACACAGAGAGAAAAAGTATTGGCTAACCCTCATAGCTGGCCAAGAAGAAAATCAGACATTGGATGCATGGGATGGCAGGCCATCAGTACCGTAGTCTGAGAATTCACAGCCATATCTCAGAGTTGTCGCATATGATGGTTGGCCATGTCATTCCATAGTCCCGACATCTTCTAGAAGTATGGCATATGTTAATTAAAATAAAATGAATATTTAATTTCATTTTTAGAATATTTAGGAGTAATTTGCAATTCCCCTGGAGCACTGCAGGCTCCTTGGATTGTTGCAAAGCCAGGGCTAGGAATCTCTGCTGGAGAAGGCAAAACTGGCATTAACTGCTTCTGAGAAGTCTGGAATGGTATGAAATGGCACTAGGATGTGTCACTGTCACTTGTCTGATTTTAATTTTAAAAAAATCAATCAACAGTTGACTTCCTTAAGTAGGTACCGGAACGGTGTTATTGTTCCAAGGTTTCTGGATACTCTGCATCACCAATTCAGTGAAAGCAAGGCCCAAGTCCTCCCCTCACCATCCCTTAGCAATTCCAGCCATGGAAAGCCATCTGCCCCCTGGCTAAGCCCAGGACAGCTGAATGCTCTGTGCAACAAGTCACCACTCCTCCGTACCATTCCTGAGTCCCATCCCGACACTGATGTCCACTTTGGTCTCCAAGTGACTGAGCGCAGGGGCAGTTTCTGCTGCAGTTGTGGGAAAGCAAAAACTAACATCTGCAACCCACTTCAGAGTTTTCAAAGCATTTTTCCCTCGCCTGTCCTGTGCTCTTTCTCCTACACAACCGCAAAGAAGAGGGCAACTCAAATATGGTTTCTGTTACGTACTCAGCCTGCATCCCTGCTCAGCCTGTCAAATCAGGCTGAGATGTCTTTGGTGAATATTTATTTGAGAATCGCCAGAACATTTTTTTTGCTTCGCAATAATCAATTAAAATGGAGAACCATTTTTCAGCCTTCCCAAATGAGTGTGGCTTCAGATGTTTCAAAATTTGCCTAAACTAGCACCTACATCGTATACTGTTCAATTCAATGAAGTGATTATTTATTAAGCACCCTCTGTGTGCGGGGGTGGGGGGGGAAGGGAGGATGTCCCACCTGTCAGTTGTCATCCCTACTGAGCTCTAAGTGTGTGTAGTTCGGGAATTTTCTTTTATGTCCAGTGTCTCAAGCAAGACCGGTTGCTGCTCTAGCAGGATCTGAGGGGTCCATGGAGCACGCAGACAGTCCAGAAATGGGATAGGGTGTGAAAGACCCTGTAAAATATGGGAGCACAGCGTGCCAACCAAGGGAGCACCGGGAGGGGTGCTAACCCCATCTTGGGAGAAGAACATGTCTCATGTGGCTTGAATATAGATAGCCATCACATCTTCACAGTATGTTAAGGAGAAACATACTGTTTGAATTATAGAAAGTGGTGTGAAAGCATCCTGTCTGGGGAAGGCAGATGAAAGCATGCATATTTACCCCTTGGCTTTGTCTGTGTTCTCCGTAAGCCCCTCCCTTATCTCATCCTGGCCTTGACTCCTCGTGAACCGCACAGGATATTGGCTCTAAATAGATTTCTGAGAAAGGTCTGAAAATGCTGTGTCATGCCAGGGCGTGGGACACAGTGAGTGAAGGGACCAGGGGCGGACACCAGAACTGGGGGAAAGGGCATCCACAGAACAGCTGGCTCTGTTTAGCAAAATAGACACGGCCAGGGACAGGCAAGCCCACAGGGCCCAAACCTTGGTAATGATTGACCACTCCACTGAGATGTTAGTTTTGGGATTCTCTATTTGCCGTCCCATCCCCACTGATGCTGTCCTCCAGGCAGGGTTGGCTGCCCCCTCTGGGCCTCCACCAAAGCCCTGACTCCCCCCTGGTGGCACTTGCTTTCTGTGGGGCAATACTCTGTTCACTTATCACCCCTACTGAGCTCTAAGTGTGTGTAGTTCAGGAATTTTCTTTTATGTCCAGTGTCTGCCATAATGCCTGGTTCAAAGTAACTCTCAGAAAATATTTGTTTCTATTTTTAAAATTAAAAAATACTGGAAATCCTCAAATTAAAGTAAAACATATGCACACACTTAGTCCCACTGCTTTTAAAAAAAATTACATAAAGATGTAAATATTCCCCTTTCACATCCTTCCTTTTTCCTTTGCTAAAAGGGATATAACAATATATACAGTAAATGCTGGCTAAGTGAATTAATACATCAGCAAACAAATGAAGAAGCCACGGGAAGGGATGTCAGAAGTCAAGTGAACAATCGGAAGGATCATCACCCCCATTGCAAGATTCTTAAATTCATCACATCTGCACAGTGCCTTCTGCCATGGTTCTGGGCAGTGGGACGTAGACACCTCTGCAGCCCATCATTCTGTCTACCATGGCAGAGAGATAGAAGAGCTAAGTACTTACTGGTCCAGACTCTCTTTCTAAGGAACCGTTTGACCTCACTCACTTTCCTTCTTGGATCTTACCTTCCTTATCTGTAAACTGGGGAAACTCATTCAACAAATATGTTTACTAACCATCCACATTCTAAAATTTAGAGATGAATGAAACAGACAAAATTCTCTGCTCTTGTGTGCTTACATTCTAGAGGAGGAGCAAATAAATTAAGTAGAATATGTTAGATGGTGATAAGGGTTGAGGACTGGTGAAGAGACCAGGGTGTCCCAGGCAGAGCAAGGTAAAGGGGAGGCAGTGTGGGCAAGAGGCCAGAAAGGGAGGCTGGATTGGAGAACGTAGATTGAAGGGGCCTTACAGGTCCTGGTAAGGACTTGGGATTTTTCCCACATGACATGTAAAGCCACTGGAGGGTTTTGAGCAGAGGGGTGACTAGAATCTGACATACATTTTAATGGGTTGCTGTGGCTGCTAATTAAGAATAGACCTAAGGGTTTAAGGAAGGAAGCAGGCAGAGGTGTTCATACCTTATTCTCTTTAACTTCACCTTTCAGTATGCCTTATTCATGTGCATGCCATGCTTCCTTTGTAGTTATCCCTCCTGAGGGCACCCTGGTCCTCTTTCCAATTCAAAATTCCATTCAGTTCCTCCTTCCAGTGCTGCTCAGTCCTCACCTCAGAGCTGTAAGGGCACGCGGGGAATTTGTTTTCCTTTGGCCTCATCTCCAGATGAGGGAACTGGGGCCCAGACCTGTAGGAAGCCTGTCTGAGGTCATACAAAGAGCAAGGAGTAGAGTCAGGACTGCCCCCAAAGTCTGATTCAAAGGAAATGAAAAGGCCTTCTTGATACAAAAACGTTTTCCCCAAAATGCTCTTGCTGCTTGCAGTTTTCCTCATTAAATTGTGATCTTGAAGAGTGCAGAGAGTATCTTATTCAGCTTTGTATACTTGGCACCTAGCATGGTGCCTGGTACATGATAGACCCCAATAAGTATTTGCTTATGTGTACGTAACAGAATGTCAAGCCCTCGAGAGTCTGTGTTTCTGTTATGAGCAGCATATCTTCCCACCCCACTGCAGCCCACTGCCCCACGGTATCAAATGTCAGACAACTGGAAAGGTCTAAGAATCTATGAGAGCTAAACCCAGTGTTCTAGGAAACGAGGCCTTACTATTTTAACAAAAGGCGTGGCACCAGGATTGGAGTGGGATCTTCCTAACACAGCAAAAGGTCGGCGCTAGAGACCCCTTCTTTTTCCTTCCCTCTTTGATCTCCAAGCACTTCTAGGATAAGAAGAATAACCTAAGCTCTGAAGGGATGGTGTTCTTCAAGGAGAAAGCAGTCCTATTTCGTGTGAACTTCTGTGCCCTCGGCATGGAGGTCTTGCTCTTACTGAGGGGGTAACTGACAGTGACGAGGTAATTGCTAAGGGTAGCCAGGGCTGGTGTAGGAGCTGTGCGTGTTGACTGGGAGACAGACCCTAAGAACTGCATCCTTGTTCTGTCAGTGACCCTGTGGACTCACACTGAGTCTTCTAGTTGCTAATATTTTTTTTTTAAATGGGGGACTTGAGTTCACACTACCATGTGCATGCTCTAGAACGGCACCTCCCCTGTTGTGTTTTAACAGGTTGACAAGAAATCTTCCCTGCAGTACTCAGATTCCCCAAGGTGGGATCCACATCTTTATCCTTCATGGATCCCAGTGCTTTAGACAGTCCCAGGTTAATAGTAGGGGGTCAATAAGCATGGGAAAGAAGAAGGAAGGAAGGAAGGAAGGAAGGATGGGAGGCAGGGGGGTGGAGAAGGAGTTAAGGATAGAATGCTGCCTTTCCAGGTCCTTCTCTCCAAATTTTCAGAGTGGGAACTAAGAAACTATAGTCAAGAAAAGAAGGTGATACACATGGTAACTGTAGGAAGTATCATATGTGGTGCCTATGGTGACACAAGATCACCTTTTTAGTGATTCAGTTTTATGGGCATGCAGTAAGCAGGCAGTAAACGATTTTTGAATGAGTAAATAGTGTGAACAGAGCAATGGCACTTTTGACCGGCAAACTTCAGAGTTAACTGAACCCTTCTCCTCCAGTTCTTGCTCTACCTCCAGGCTCTCTCCCCAGGCACTAGCTGCCAAACTGCCCCCCACCCCAGAGATGCAGGTACTATTAGAAGATGCGTTATTCCACGTTTCCTTTTAATTTACTATCTAATGGTTTCCTCACTAACAATCCGCTCTTCAAGTTAGTCACGTTTCAGTTCAATACCTCCAACACCAGGTTCTCCAAGACAGTTTCTGGGTCTTCCACACATGAACAGTGCGGAATAATAATTAATAGTTATAATAATTATTATTAGTAGCATAATGATTAATTATTTAATTAATAGTTAGGGAATCATTGAGGTCCCGGCTGGATCATCTATCAAAACGGGAGCATGTTTCATCCTATCAGCCAAAGTACCAGGAGATCCTTGGTTAAAAACGAGGTCCCTGCATGAGCATAAGCTTATTAAGGGCTGGAAGGAGACTTGAGAATCAGCTGGTTCAACCACTCCCATCTTTTTTTCACATAAAAAGCAGGCTGAGAGGTTAAGCACTTTCCAGTGTCACTTCTGCTAGTTATAGCAGAGTCAGAACTGGGCATAAAATCCAGTATTCTTTTCAGTACACCCATTCATTGTCTACTGGAACACAATTTCTTCTCGCTTTTTTCCCAGTGCTTTAACCCTCCTGATGGAAGTTCATCTTCTTAGATGCAAAACCGATACGGACAGATCCTTAAGAAGAGATACTGGCAAACAGCTTGATGATAAATACGGAGATGATGCAAGCATGAGGGTTGAATCCAAAAATAAATCATATCTTCACATAGTATTTACAGAAATTGTGTTTTGAATAATTTCCATAGAAATTATTTTACCCACCACAGGAATGTTTCTCCCTCCCACAGGGATTCGACTGAACAGAAAGAGAAGAGGAATGGAGGAAAAGCAGTAATTTAGATTTATATATAAAACATTAGTTGGAACCTAAGTAATAACCCTCAACTAATCAGAATATTTTATGCATTCTGCTTTTTAGTGGAAAGAGCAAACCACAAGAAAGCAGGCATATATCAGAGATTTTTAAAAATGCTTCCAGGGCTTATTTTAGGCTTTAAATTTTTTCCCCCAATTCCCTGCACTGTATTTAAAATATCCCACTGCACATCTCCCTCTTCCTCCTCACATGTGTTTATTTGTCCATTTAATCAATCGGCCAACATTTATTGAGGCCTCCTCTGATGTCCCAAGTAGTCTGCTAGGTCAGAGATGAAAACATAGTCTTGCCTTCAAACGCAATGCCTGGTTAGAAAGCTATCCTAGTAAGATTTAGATTTTTATCATTTTTTCAGAGTTGGATTTCTAGTTCTGTAGATGGATAGTAGCTCTGTACTGAATCTTTCCATTTGGCCTTCCAGATCCCCTGCCACCGTTTTGTAGCCTGTTCTGGGCTTGTGGGAGATGTGGGGTGAGGGAGAAGGACTGACCTTTATGGACCAGATAAATCATGTTCCTTTGTCCTGAGGTTCAGCGAATGGGAGGAACCAAAAGATCAGATCAGGGGATGGGAGAGGAGGGAGGCAGGGCTATTGCCCCTATGCCATCACCCCATCCACCACATTCCCCACACCTTCCAGGCTGTGGGTGGATACTGGCTACCTTCCTCCCCTAAGATCACAGCACCTGCTGGATAACCCTCTCCTCCAACTCTTGGGTTAGCAGCTGTCACATAAATCACTGTGACTGCCAATTACAAAATTATGAGTATACTTCTGAGAAATAACAAAAACAAGATGACTGGGAACTAAGTGAACTGCCACCTAAAGCAGCTAGGAAGAATAATGGGTCAGGATGTTCTTCTTGCTTACCCTCTGAAAAGCTGTGTGGAGGGGCGCCTGGATGTCTCAGTCACTCAAGCATCCAACTCTTGACTTCGGCTCAGGGGATCACCTCAAGAACTGTGAGATCAAGCCCCATGTCGGGCTCCACACTGAGCATGAAGCCTGCTTGATTTTCTCTGTCCCTCTGCCCCTCCCCACACTCGTGCATGCTCTCTCAAAAAAAAAAAAAAAAAAAAGATGTGTGGAGAGCCATTTCGTGGTCACAGTTAGGTGAGAAAAGTTTCATATTCTGTTTTTCATAAACCTAACCCGGCTGTGACAGGATGACAAGTAGGGCCCATTTTATTTGATGGAGAGTAGCTGCCTGGAGCAGTCTTGGGAAAATTCTGAGGCCCCTTCTCAATATCTGCATGTCAATATCTGCCATGGACATGGGGTCAGGGGATGTGCTCTGAAATGTGGATCCTGACTGTTAATACCTATGTCTCCAACTCTAAATGAATCTGAGAGAAAACAGAAACTAGTTCCTAGAACCACAAGAGTTACAATGTATCTCCTCTGGCCCTCCTATTTTAATTTTTTTGAGTATAGTTGACACACAACACTATATGGGTTTCAGGTGGACAACAGTGATTGAACTTCTCTATATACTATGTTATGCTCATCACAAGTTTAGCTACCATCTGTAAGCACACAACATTATTACAGTATCAATCATTATATTCCCTATGCTGTGCTTTTAGTTCCTTGACTCATTCATGCTATAACTGGAAGCCTAGATCTCCCACTCCCATTTACCCATTTTGCCCATCCCCCAACCCTTTTCCCCTCTGGCAACCATCAGTTTATCTGTATTTATAGGTCTGATTCTACTTTTTGTTTATTCATTTGTTTATTTAGATTCTACACAAGTGAAATCATATGGTGTTTGTCTTTCTGTCTGACTCACTTCACTTAGCGTAATACCTTCTTAGGTCCAACCATGCTGTCTCAAATGGCAAAATCTCGTCCTTTTTATGGCTGCATAATATTCCTGTGTGTCTGTGTGTGTTTGTGTGTGTGACATCTTCCTTATCCACTTGTCTATCGGGTGACACTTAGGTTGCTTCCATATCTTGGCTATTATAAATAATACTACAATAAACATAGGGGTACAGATGATCTTTTCAAATTAGTGTTTTCATTTTCTTTGTAGCCCTCCTATTTTTACTCACTTTCAGATATGAAAAAAGAGGCACATGAAGGTTAAATGGTTCACTGAGATCAGTAATGTGGCCAGCATACAAATTTTCTCTGAGTTCATGCTCACTTCTACTTATTAAGGACAAAAAGTGAAGAAATCACAGATGACTGCAACTGTCGGTTTTGGAAAAGTCCAACAGAATCTAACTGGTTAGGATGATATTTGACTGAGACAATGAGGTTAACACTCTCTCGTTCCGGAGAGATCAATATTTTCATGTTGTTTTTTAAGAAAGATCAAAATCTAAGCATTGTGTCTCACTTCCGGTTGTTCCTAGCATCACACCAGAGAGACAGAGTGTGGGAAGGGAGTTTGATTACATAGACAACATAGAAAGGAACCTATTTGGAAGACACTCCAAGAAACTTTGTTGAGACTTAGTTCTTTTTGTAAAACATAAACTCAGAAGTGGAAAGCCTGTTCACCCACTATGAAGTAGCTGGAAGCAAAGGGTGGTGATTTAAAAACAGAATGAGTGTGCAGGTAACATGTAGATTTTGTCTTCAGGGCCATACCTTCTGGAACAGATACGGCATGCAAAGAGAGACAACAAGTAAAATGTTCTTCCAAAACTTTAATTTGCTAATTTCTAAGCTCCATTTCTTCCATGGAACATGTGTCCTAAGACTGAGGGTGAACGATGGGGATAGAAAATACTGAAAGTAGTCTCCTACATTTCTAGAAAATTATTTCCCCCATTCTGGATCCATACTTACAGGAGCAATTCTCGGTCTTCTTTGAAGACCTGTACTCTGATGTTGAAACAGGAGTAAAAAAAAAAAAAGTATAGAGAGGAAGATTAAATATGAACAGGAGTTCCTGGGCCTGCACCATCCCCATATAATCAATCCTCTTCCTGGTACCCCACGCTAAGGACTCTACAAGTAATGGAGTCACTTCTCTGAAGAGCAACGCATGCAAATTATACCCTTACGTAGGCTCTCTCTCCACCATCCTCACCTTCTCCCACCCCCAACTGTGAAGTGGGAAAGACAGTCCTTAAGGTAAAAAGTCGAATTTGGAAGAAACTATGGCCTTGGCCCCTAATTTTAAGGAAAAGATGCTCTGAGAAAAATTCTGTTTTGCTAGCCACAACAGGCAGCCTGTCCTTTAATTTTGCTAGATGGCAGCTTCCAGGAAAAAAATGATAGCAATGCCTCCCTTACACCCCTAAGCACCTCTCCCAAAGACCAGATAGGCCTCCTGCTTATTATTCTCACACAAAGAAGATGATATAATATGCACTTCCCCAAAAACTGCTAGGGAAAGACAGCACCTTTTTAATGTTAGGGGTGGAGAGATGAGTACATCAACCCTTTAAAAATCATTTAGTCGCCTTGACTTGGAAGCATGACACAAATATGTGCCTTTAGGTGAAACCTTGCCCTTGGATCAGCCCTAGCCTTACCTACTTCACTTTATAGTGGTGTCACTTAATGTAGAGCCTTTGTCTGGAGATTATAATTCTTTCTAACCGGCTCTTATTCATTCTGTGATTTTTGTCAAAGTACTTAGTATCTTTGGATGACTTTCATTGCTTTATGAAACGAGGGGCAGAACTAGAATTAAGCCAAAGGTGGGAGAGGAGAAAGAAATAATCTCCCAGTTATTATTATGGTTTCCTGCATACTTTAATGACACTCAGAAGTGATCTCACTCAAGGGTGGACTCTTGTCTCACTTTGATTTAGGACCTTAGAATTGAGTCCAGCATAACATAGCATGGCTCTATCCCAAATTACGAAGAGAAAGGTCTACCTCCACTATGGAATCTCTTCCTCTATATTTGAAAAACATATTCAATATAGAGGAAAGGTCAGAGGTGAATGGGTTGTGCTTTAAGTAGTTTTGAACATAGATGCCATCTAGTCTTTGCAGTCTGCAAAATTCTTCCTTAAGTGAATAAATGTGTAGGGCAACTCTCCATTACCTTGATCAGCATCTAATACCAACCCGACACTTAGAATTAAATTAGAGAAACAAAATTAGATACTTTGAGACTTGAGGGCTGATTATACTACTAGAGCTAAGAGTGGATTTAAACTCTTTCCTTATCCCATTTAAATCTAACTAGATATAAACTCTCCATTACCAAGGAATAAAGGTGTGTCTGCAGAGGTGGAGGTTCCCCTTGATGTTCCTGGACAAGGAAACCTAATCCTTTCTTCTGACACACATGGTTGCAATAGAAAGCGTTCCCCAACTGCCAGTCTGGTTTTAATCTATTGTTTCAAGCAAGATGGGATTTGCAGGGAATGTTAAGGAAAGAGCAAAATTACCAGAACTTACTATAAAATAAAAGCGTTGATGAGAAATCAAATTTTAAACAAGTTTTCAAAATTGTAAGCACGAACATCTGTAGACATACAGTGCATGCCGTAAGTATAGTACTATACAGGTTTTTAAATTGTATCTAAAGTCTGCTTTAAGTACAACATTTATATCTCATTTTACTAAAGTTCGTTGGCTTACCAAATAATAGCAGTGGTGAAATACTGCCAATAAATACGGTGATACTTCACATAAAAACACTTGGAAATGAAATATTCCACAAGTGAACTTCTCATGTAACCAAACTATTCCTGCATTATGCAAACTTTTAAAATGTTAATCACTTTGTATGCAAACATTTCAAAAGTGTATTATACAATTTTTCATTAAAAGATACCCTGAATAACACATTTTTCCTGAAGATTCAGGATTAACATTTAAAAAAATACTCATTAAAATATCCTGATTGTAATGCACTTCTTAGAAGAGCAGAAGATGGTGAGTTTACACAATGGTGAGCTTTTTCATGATACTTTCTTAATGCCAAAAGGTTACAGAATGCCATTGTAAAAAAGGACAAAGGCAGAGGAAACTAGCTTGCTTTAAATAAGTCTAGCGTCTTTTCGGTCGGCTTTCTCCTGGATGTTAAAAACATACCAACTCTGACAATTAGTTACATACTTTGTCAAAATAAAATTTAGATTTAAAAGATGTGCTCGCTCTGTGGAAAGTACTATATTAGATGCTGGGAGAAATATAAGAAATACAAAATAGTCCTTGTCCAAGGAGCAACCTGGCTGGCTGAGTGATGCTCAACAGTCATCAGGTCACCACTGTGATGGGAAACAATTTCTTACTTCTAACTTTGAAAATAATGTACTTCAAAAAATACAGATATTGAAGTTGTTCCACTTGTGCTCGGATATACCTTCTTCAGTGGGAGTATGCCTTGGAAATATCTCCCATGGAAATATTATCAGTCATGTGAGTCACTGTGGATAAGAGACTAAAATTACTGCTTGAGGAAATAAAGTAGGCAGGCCTGTGACAGCTTTCTGCTGTAACCCTCCTTTTATTGCTAGGTTTTATCTTATAATCCAGATGGCTGAGCATGTCGGAAGTGTAACCTTACTAATTCCTAGGGTCATTTAATTTAATTAATAATATATCTGTAAAAAACTATTTTAATGCTTTGCTGTATGTATGAGTATAAAACATTTAGGCATGTTTACAAGGGACACTGTGCATTTTTATAATGATCAATTATCACTTCCACTGGCAAGGCCTCTTAGCTGGATTTCAGTAAAGACCACATTTTTGGGGTTTAAAATATCTGTGGACTACTTCTTTTAATTTCCATCATCTGACCATTTCTATTCCATAGATTCTACCTAGTGGTCTCAAAGAGTTCCTTACTTTCAATTACCATGTGTTTTGTAATTTGGATCTCTCTCCTGGGCTCCAGACCTACTTAATGGTCATCACATTTGGAACTACAGCACACACCTCAAACTTACGAGACAAAACCAAACTCAACTGATTTGTTGAAGAGTAACAGTTGATTTTCTCAGTTTTTTTTGTTTTGTTTTGTTTTGGCCTTCATCCTTCTAATTCCTTCCGTTTATTTCTGCATTACACCAATTGCGCTTTAATTTCACCAGTACAAAAAACCCACTCTTAAGCGATTTTAATGTATGGTTTTAATTCACAAACTCTGTCTTAACCTGTTAGGTTTTCAGTTGCTTTAAGAGTATCTCTACCTCTCCCTGTGGAAATGTGGTTAATTT
This sequence comes from Eumetopias jubatus, assembly GCF_037043125.1. Classification (NCBI taxonomy): domain Eukaryota; kingdom Metazoa; phylum Chordata; class Mammalia; order Carnivora; family Otariidae; genus Eumetopias; species Eumetopias jubatus. The sequence continues at coordinate 6,624,956 of NW_028274810.1, forward strand.
TCAGTATTTGTTCAATGGATAAACACAAGAAAACACATAAAGAATTCTGACTAATCTCTTCCTGTAATATGTTTACTGATAGGTTCCTTTCTGTCTGGGAGCTTTCTGAGGGCAGTAGCAGAAGCAGGAGTAGTGTTAATTCTTCTCATAATTTAACCCAAAATGCAAACAATTTCTTCTATCAAGTATCACCTTCTGAAGCCTGCCTTGGACCAGGCTTAAGCGCCACAATCTTAACCAGCACTCTTCCCCAATCTTGGGGTTTGCTTCTATAACGCCTAAAACAGTGCATTATTTATTTGCCTGCTACGCACTAGGCCGTATAAGATAGGTGTCTTTGCACCTTCAGCACCTAGCAGATGGTAGGGTTTAACAAACCTAGATCGATTGTAGATCGAATGAATTAATAAGGCCACCTAAGTCTCAAAGGACCACTTACTGCGCTCTAACAGGACTGGGTAGGCCCCATTCCTAAAGACTTCTTAAAAGCTGCCTCTGGACGGCTAGAATCCGAAAGACAATTTACTTGACTTTCTTCCGGTCTAAAACGCTGCTACCAATATCGCCGAAAGAGATTCTCCCACCCGGAAGCCTCCGCAAAACCTAGGGGTCCAAGCCCCACCCCGTTCCTGTCCCCACCTGCTCTGCAAAGACCGGACTCCCGCACGCAGCTGCACAGAGGCCGACCCGGAAGACAGGGGCGCTTACGCAGCAAGCAAAACCGCTGCGACTCAGGGACTGGCTCTCTGGGCAGACGTCACTCAAGTCAATTCGGCTCCGCCTCTCTCAAGATGGCGATGCGCTCAATGCGGAAGGCGCGTGGGTGCTGGAGCTTCATCCGGGCACTTCATAAAGGACCCGAAGCGGCTCAGACTCCCCAGGTAACCATAGTTAGCCTTTCTCTCGCCGGCTTCGCATCCCGCTAGGTCCTTCTCGTCTCCCCTCCCTCGACTGGTTTCTCTCCTCCCGTTTTCTCTAGAGAATACCGAGTCGTTTCTCTCCTAAGGTCTCCTAAGACTGCCTCCCTACTCGGAACGTGGCGACGTTGCAAGGACGCGCGATGATGTCACGCGCCGTGGTGGGAGGAGCGCGCCTCCGCTTGCCCACTTGGCCTCTGCCTCTTTCCCTGAGAGCGGGACACCGCCGCTGTTGCCAGGCAACGCGGGAAGCCAAGTCGGGTGTGAAGTTATCCCATCAGAGAGGGCCGGTCTTTCCCGGGCTGCCCGCCTTCTCGTGGTCCCATAACTATTTCACCCTCCTTTCTGAGGGGCCAGCGGAGAAATTAGAGAGGAGGTCTTGTGAGGAATTGGACGATTTAAGTCCAAGCAGCCACTTGACCTCCTCATTCTGGCAGGGCGGCACTTCAGTGTCAAGTGTCAGTGAGTCTTACACTCTGGTTCCTCATTCCCCAAGGTAGACCTGCATAGACCTCCCTCTGTGAGGGAATTGCAGCAAGTTGCCAAAATGCGTCGTCCTGTCCTGCGCCTGGCAGCACTGCTGTCACCGTTACCGTGTCGTGCTGAGGGCTTGGACACCGGCTTCAACCCACCCCGTCAGTATTTAGAATTTTACCCCCATGGTAAAAATACCACCTTTCAGTCATTTAGATATTTACTTAACTCATTCAGACATTTACTGAATGTCTTCCAAGTGCGATCTTGGTGGTAGGCACTTTGTTGTACTTCTCTTGGGACATATCTTCAGGGAATTACGAAGAAACTTAAGATTCTGTGATTACTAGGTGATTTCTTGGCATCCTTGCATATTCGTGGTCAAAATGCATAGGTGTGAGGATTTTGTGTGGTAACTGGTATATTGGAAAGAGCACTAGACTTGAAATTAGGAAATCAAAGGTCAAGAGATTTGTCTGACACTTGCTAGCTGTGTGACATGGCAAGTCAATCTCACCGGATTTATTTTCTTTAGCAAAATGGGTGGAGGAGGGGTGGGATTGCTTGACCTATTAATGTTCCTTCAAGCTTTCGAAAATCTGTGGCTCCATGATTATGAAGCCAAAGTAAAGCAATGAGATTAATTGTGAAAACCAAGATTTGAGTTTATCTTGTTTTTCCTGTCATCTCATAAATGACTTAATGTTCTGTACTTAAGTTTTCCTCATTGATATGGGCCTCACAAGATTCATTTAAGGGTAAAGGAAATACCAGAGAGCTCTTTGTCAACAAAACAGCTACTTAAACGTTATTTTAAATTTCAGGCATCAATGTTAGGTAAGAGTTGATTCGAAATTAGATAAATCCATTCACTACTTCCTCTTTTTGAAGTTTGAAGGTTTGATTCTGCACAACCAGAATTGGCTGTTTACTGTTTTATAGCTAGCTAATAGCATATTAAAACCTGTGGTACCAAAGTAACTAAACCTTAGATCCAAACTTCCTCTCTTTCCAAACCTAAGAGGTGAGGATGTCATGAGAAATAGAAAAATCAAAGAGAAAAGGAAAATAAGCTAGAGCCTACTAATGATTACCCAGGGAATTTTAGGGCACTAAATTATTATAAATGCTAAGAAAAAATATCTTAAAACTCTGGTGTTGGTTCAGTGGAATTAATGAATATGGTTATCTTAAGATTAATCAACTGCTAATCTAGACAGTTTCTGCTAATGTAGAATTTCCAGAACAGATTAGTGTTTCCAAAACTTTAATTTATCTTTGAGTAGAATAGAAATTAAATAAAAGTGAGAGCATTTCTTTTAAAGTATAAATCTACATGTAATTTTCAGTCATTAAATATGATGGTTTGAAAGACAAATACAGTCTTTTGAAAGACCAACTGAGAAAAGATACAGAATTGTTTTCATAGTGTAATTATAATATTGTTTGTAAATAAATATTTACATAAATATATGCACACAAAAAAAGGCTGGAAGGAAACAACCAGCCTTAACTTTTTTTGTTTTGCTTTGGTCTTCCTGAATAGTGGATTAAAAGTCACTTAAGTTTTCTTCTTTAAGCTTTCTGTATTTTCCACATGTTCAAAATTGAAGATATATCACTTTTAGACCCAGAATAAAGTGTTAAAGCATAAATCTCCATATAAATGCATAGTCATTAATAGCATCTGTGATATTTTAGATCTCTAAAGACCTAAAAAGATACTTGTCCCACAGTGCTATTATTAAAATGGCCTTAGAAAAGGACTAGAAATTTATGGGTACTTTTCCTGTATGTATTTTCTTTTTCTCTTGAAAAGCTTCCTTTGAAGTCAAAGCGATTTTTGTGAACAGATGCAGAAATATGTGAAGGAAGAATTGGATTCTTAAACCAGATGCATTAGACGTTTTTATGATACCTCATAACCTTTGTAGAAAACAAAAATTATTTTGCAAGAGTATAGTCTAACAGAAAATATAATTTTATCATATGGATGATTCTATCAAAAACTAAGAAATAGACAAGTTGCTTGTTGCTAGTTTGGTTACACAGTTACTCCTTGAGGTGAGAGGCAAAAGTGGGTGGGCCAAAGCAGTGCTGTGTTGGAAACTATGACTGATAAAGTATTGTGATTCCTGGGTTATTTTAATGTTTTCTTTAAAAAAAAATCTTGAGTAATAAGGTTGGCATTGAGGACGTTTAGTTATCTCAAAGGCAGGCTTTTGCCCCTCAAGGCTAGAGATGGGCTCAACTTTAAAATAAAAAATAGAGAAAAATCAGGAATGACAGTGTTTCAAGCCGTACTCATTGTGAGCTGTCTACAATTTATGTGAAAGCGGTTTATTTTGCCAGGTGTTACCTCGCAAAAAACTGTTGACATTTGACAAGATGAGAGTAGTCACAGAGTCAGAGGAATGAAGATTTGACATGCTACATTTAAATACTGATGGCATTAGGTAAATTTAAGCCTGTCATCATTGGCCAAACATAGAATCGACCCTTCTTGAAGCCCTAACTTATGATGGTGTTGTACCAAGAGTAAAATATTGATGGTTAGTAGACTTTTGCAAGAATATTTGTAATCATTCAGTGTAAAATGTCCACATTATGTTGCAGTTGAACAACACACTTTACTGTTAGCTGTCCCAAGCTGGGTGTGGCCAATATTAGCAAACCGTTCCCAATGTTAATGGCTACCAAGTTTAGCCATTAGATGAAGGAATCATCCCTGCAAAAAAACCCAAAAAACCAAAAAAACAAAAACAAAAAACAAAACTAGGCAGTGTATTAAATTGTTCTTGTGTTCAGTTCTCATGACTAGGCTTTTCAAACAATTGCTCCTTTTTTTAACTTTTTTTCTTTTAAAATAATTTCAGATTTACCAAGTTGCAAAATTACTACACAGTTTTCCTGTACATCCTTCACCAAGCTTCCTTTTACATAATCATAATACAGTGATCTAAGCCAAGAAATAAATTTGGAACAATACTAGCTAAAGACCCATTTCAAGTTTCACCAGTTTTTCCACTAGTCTCTTACTGGTCTGGGATCAAATCCAGGATCCCGTGTTGCATTTAGCTGTCATGTCTCCTCCAATTTATGGCACTTTCAGTCTTTCATGACCTTGGCACTTTTGAAGAGGATTGGTTAATTATTTACTAGAATGTCTCTCAATTTGGGTTTGTCTGATGTTTTCTCGTTATTAGGTTATGGATTTTGGCAAGAATACCACCAAAGAGAGACTAGACTGTTCATAACAAGGCTTTAAGGCAGGTATCAATACCTGATTTTAAATCATGAGGAAACTGACTTTAAGTAACTAGCCTAAAATCACAACGCTAATTAATTGTGGAATTAGGATGGTAAAATTTACTATCGGGATTTCCTTCCCTATTTTGCAATTAATATTTGTTGTTATAGGTTTCTGTGATCTTAATGACATTAAAATGGGGAAGTGTTCCCAGTGACTTTTCCTTTAGCTTGTCTGCTATGTATTGTCCATCCAACTTGCACCAAGAGCTAATCAGCATGGAGAGCTATCAGGAGCTTCTGTAGCCATCATTTTGCAAGACAATAACTGGGCTGGTTTGAGGGGGCTATTTCATCTCTGTGCTTTTTTTAAATGGTGTTGCATGGACCCACTCGAATGCCCCATTTAAGCTCAATCAGCCTAGGAGTCCATTCACTTAAAATCCTCTTTAGATTGGTTTTCCTTGCGAACTGACTTAGCTTATTAGAAATAATAATTTTTAAAACTATATTTGAGTAGATAATGGAAACTACTCATGGTAACTGATGAAAATATAGAGGAGGAACAGTGAGTAGATGCTGAGGATTTTTGCTAGAAACTATTCTGGCATCCATAGCCAGGAAATGCTAAAGAGAGTAAGGCTGCTCCCTGAGATCCTTTCTCAGTCTACCTGTTGCATGGCTGCAGGTTACAAAAGAACTATCTGCAGAGCCTTACACAAGTATATAGATTTAAGCCTATATCCATACATAACCCTATCTTTCAGAAAAGGAACGGACATTTAGCTATCAGTGCTAAGGCCCTGTGCTATGTGCTATACACACTTTATCTTATCCTGTAAATATTATTCTACCCATTTTATAAAAGAGGAAACTAAGGCTCCGAAAGATTAGGTAACTTTCCTAAGTCAGAGCTAGTAAATGGCGGTACCAGGATTCAGATTCAGCTTCGTCTGTGCTTTTTCCACCTGACCAGTGGTGTTCTCTTACCAAATAAAGTCTTGTATCAATCCCTGTTAGATAAAACATAAAAGCAGAGCTTTTCTGATTTCAGGAATAGAAGAGTAGCTAGAGCCCTGCCTGCTTGACCTCACCGCCCCCACCCCCCCCATACCACCCTCCCTCCACACACAGTGGCCCAGGAGATGGTGCCACACAATCTTAAATTTTTTATGATGACGTTTGAAAAATACTTCAGCTTCCTAACATATCCAAGTAAGTTTGTTGGCTGAGGACCACATATGATGGATGAATTATGTTCGAGGAGCTGCCCTGAAAATAAGTAGTTGGAGAGTATTCACTTTGATATGTGTGTATTTTTTCAATAAAATGCAACATATGTTCTATTTCTCTTACGCTGCACAAGGACTGCAGATAATAGTAGTCAATTTCCTTCTTTCCTTCTCTCTAAACACAGCTTACTTCTGCATAATATGCTCATCTTTGTGCACAAAGATTGTTCTGTGGATTCCCTCAGTCATTATTACAACTAACCTGGCCTCTAGCCTCCTCAAAAAGAACACTTATCCAGTTCTGCTCTTGATTCCATTCTACCGCTACCCCTCAGGGTTCAGGAATTTCTCTTTTCAAGACTGCAATATGAGGCCTAAGGCTTCTTCTTGAATTTCCACAGGAGCCATTTACTTATGGAGGATGGAAGCTGCTCTGCAGGTTGAGACACTAGATGCAGAGAGATAATTTATAGGCACAGAAGGTGCTACAGGGACTCCAGCTTGACTTAATTTAACTCTGCTCCAGCATTTATGGTTTTCTCTATATATCATTTCTTAGCAATACCGTATCTTTTTTTTCCCAGTAGGAGGCATAACCCTTTTTCTTAACGTCCCTGCTTACTGAATGAATCAAGGTCATATCAAGGTCTTCACACTACCCTGACATCTAAGTTCTATTGGGCGTCTAGCCATTTACCAAAATTCATCTACAACTTCTTTCTTTCATGGCACACAGTCATCCTGGTATCTATTGAACCTACTTCTGGTTGGCTAAGGAACTGCCTTTTGACTGCCCCCTTGGTCTCCTAAAAGGCAAAGTTAAGCCACCCTGATTTCTAACCGATGGAGATGCTCACAGCTTCTGCTTCTCAATCCCTTGCCCTCAGGCAGCACACCAGCTAGCATGCAGGTCTGTCAGTTTCTCCTTTGCATTCCTGTCCTGATGTTCTGGCTGGGACTCACTATAGGGCCGGGCAAGTCCACTGTGGACAGAGTCTTGAATGAATGACTTTGGTTCCATTGCTTCTTATCCTGGTTTTTAGGATGATAGTTGTAGATTTTTCATTAAGGGTATTTGAAAGCATAACATTTTCAAATAGAATCTGTTATTTTCTATAATATCCTGTTATAATATAACACTTTGTAATCTCCAAAATGCTTCACATATTCTTTTAATCTTGAGTGCAGCATACCAAGTTTCACTAGTCATCTAAAATTTTGACTCACTGATTACATTCTCATTGTGTCTTCCAGTTTTTTTAACCAGTTGTAATGATGATGAATCTAAGTAAATATCGGTATTCTTTAAAGTTTTAGTTCAATGGATGTTATTTTCAAATTTGTATTGAAATCATTTAGTGTTATTGTAAACACAATTGTTATTCTAAACACAATAATGATGGAGGAGGTGATACTAGCACACATTTATGCTTACCATGTACCAAGCATGGTTTTAAGCACTTGACATGCATTAGTGTATTTAATCGTCACAACCCAATGAGGTTTGTGCCAATATGAACCCCATTTTGTTGATTAGAATAGTAAGAGGTTAAATGACTCACCCAAGGTCACATAGCTAGCAAATGTTAGAGCCAAGATATAAACCCTGGTAGCCTGATTCCAAAGTCTATACCCTAACTGTAATAAAATGCCATTAAATTCTGAAACAAATTACCCATGATAATATGCTGATAACTGCCTTGCAACTTTTAAATCCGTTCCATGAAAGCCACTTATATATCTTGCCATGGTAACATGCAGAGTAGAAATTATAAATCATCCTTTGTTGTCACTGTTCCTACACTCTTGTTTGGCTCAATGAATTACGAAGAAGGAGCAAAGCTGTCTTGTAAATTTATCTCCATGTCTCTATTTGGCTACTGCCACTAGGATTACTGTGTGTAAAATAAGGGCTTTAAACGCATGAGTCCCAAGGTGCATGTAGGAAGTTCTGTTTACACACAGTCTATAGCTAAAAGGTCAACCTGTGTGCAGCCCTGCAGGCAGAGGGGAGGTGGTGAGTGCTGAAGCTGATGGATGACTAAGGGACCACTATCTAGGGTCTAGTTGGGATTTATGGCAAGAGTACTTTCTTCAAAAGTAGCAGAGGTGCAAAGTGGGAAAATGGGAGAGATGAAAGTAATTAGTGTTGTGGGCCATTTCTGCAAGTGATAAGTAAGAATTTATGCTAAAAGATCCTCATTCCAAGGAGTTTTTAAAGGGGTCTCTTAATTCAGTAATTGAATTAAAGTGAATTGTTTCCCATTAGTACATCAATTAGGATGCTGTTGAGGCTTTAAAATGAGCAACAGAATTTATTTTATACACCAAATAAAGGGCTCCTCATGACCTTTTCCTAATACTCCCCATGAACAAAGACTGCATGGGCCATTCTACTTTATAGTCATTCAGGCCCACACTTTACTCACTATGTTACCTTGGGCCCTTTTAGGAAGTGGGAGAATGTAATGGAAAAGGGATATGGAGTTTACTCAAATCCCTGATTTGGATTCCTGTCCTCCCATGGGGAGAATGGGCTAGGCAGCCAGTTCATAAATTTGCTGGAAGAGAGAAGAGGTCTCTTGAGCGGGGGTTAAGTGTGCAGGATGAGAGTAGAGCCCCAAGGGAGATGTTAAGGACCAGACTATGTGGAGCCCTTGCCAGTTCTGGGGAGAGAGCCAGGTTGGCCCTCTGTGGATACTAGTTACCTGGCCATCTTGGTTGTGAAGGAAGATCCTTCTCTGCAGGCAGGCAACTTTGGCTTCTCCAATGGCTGGCAACTTTCCAGCCACCCCCATGCCACCAAGCTGTGAAACTCAGTAACCTAGAGAAGCAAGTGTCTAGAAAATAAGCAATCACATGAACATTATACTTGTCATTTTAAAGTTTACTGGCCCCTTCCTAAGAGGAAGTGTGATAAAGCAGAAGGTACATGACTCTTGGGATCAGTTAGGCCTGGTTGTACCAGCTGTGTGATGCCAGGCAAGTTATCTGACCTCACTAAACTTTAGTTTCCTCATCTGTAAGGTATTCATAATAATGCCTTGTAGGAATATGTGGATTCGAGATCCTGCCATATATATATAGATGGCTCTTCCCAAAAGTCCTTTTGCCAGTGCATAGCACCTAGTGGGTCCTTCATGCTGGATGATGATTATTTCTTCAATAACATATAATTCTACTCAGTGAACTTTCTCTCCTCTACCCTTATCAATCTTCATAATCTTTGATTCCCCCATCACCACACTTTCCTATCCTTCTATCCCCCCTCCCCCAAATCAGTCTCATCACATTAATCCCCTTAAAGCAGCATTCTAATTATGGTTTTCCCCTTGCTCAGCAACCTCCGCGGGCCTCTGAGGAAATGTAGTCCCCTTAGAGCTCTACATTCAAGACTTTCCACAGTCTGGATCCAAAACATTTCTCTAGGCCATTGCTGTCTTAAATGGATCCTTTGCCTTAGTGTTCATAGCATTTCCAAGTTTGCTCAGAGCTCTTCCCTTTCACCTCTTTGTTAATGCCACTGTCTCTTCTTGGAAAGGCCTTTCTTCCCATCCTTATTTATCTGTATTCCACCATTTTTAAAAAATGAAACAAAAACACACAATTCCGGACTTCAAGTTATATTACAAAGCTATAGTGATCAAGAAAGTATGGTACTGGCACAAAAATAGACACATAGATCAATGGAACAGAATAGAAAACCCAGAAATGAATCCACAACTCTATGGTCACTTAATCTTTGACAAAGCAGGAAAGAACATCCAATGGAAAAAAGACCATCTCTTCAACAAATGGTGCTGGGAAAACTGGACAGCCACATGGAAAAAAAAGAAAAGAAACTGGACCACTTTCTTATACCATACACAAAAATAAATTCAAAGTGGATTAAAGAGCTAAATGTAAGACTTGAAACCCCACAAAAATCCTAGAGGAGAACACAGGCAGTAACCTCTTTGACATTGGCTATAGCAACTTTTTTCTAGATATGTCTCCTGAGGCAAGGTAAACAAAAGCAAAAATAAACTATTGGGACTTCATCAAAATAAAAAGATTCTGCACAGCAAAGGAAACAATCAACAAAACTAAAAGGCAACCTTTGGAATGGGAAAAGATATTTTCAAATGACATTTCTGATAAAGAGTTAGTATCCAAAATATGTAAAGAACTTATGAAATTCAACACCCAAAAAATAATCCAATTAAAAAATGGGCAGAAGACATGAATAGACATTTTTCCAAAGAATACATATAGATGGCCAACAAACACATGAAAAAATGCTCAACATCATTGATCGTCAGGGAAATACAAATCAGAACTACAATGAGATACCACCTCACACCTGTCAGAATGGCTGAAATCAACAACACAAAAAACAACAGGTGTTGGTGAGGATGCAGAGAAAGGGGAACCCTTGACTATTGGTGGGAATCCAAACTGGTGCAGCCACTGTGGAAAACAGTATGGCGGTGCCTCAAAAAGTTAAAAATAGAACTACATTACGACCAGCAATTGCGTTACTAAGGATTTACCCAAAGAATACAAAAACAGTAATTCAAAGGGATTCATGCACTCCGATGTTTATAGCAGCATTATCTACAACAGCCAAATTATGGAAACAGCCCAAGTGTCCATCAACTGATGAACGGATAAAGAAAAAGTGATATATATGGAATGGAATATTACTCAACCTTCAAAAAGATATGGATGGAGCTAGAGTGTATTATGCTAAGCAAAATAAGTCAGTCAGAGAAAAACAAAGATATGATTTCACTCATATGTGGAACTTAAGAAACAAAACAAATGAGAAAAGGATGAAAAAAAGAGAGAAAGGCAAACCAAAAAACAGACTCTTAACTACAGAGAAAAAACTGATGGTTACCGGTGGAGGGGATGGGTGGATGGGTGAAATAGATGATGGGAATTAAGGAATGCACTTGTCATGATGAGCACCAGGTGATGTATGGACGTGTTGAATCACTATATTGTATATCTGAATCTAATATTATCCTGTATATTAGCTAACGAATTTACAGCAACAACAACAGAACGTCTCTATTGGTTCCAGAAAACTTTGTTTTGAAGTTGGAAATGATTGCTCCCATTTTGAAATTTTATAGGACTTTGTACCTTCCTTATAGAAATTAACACATCCTTCCTTATATTCTCTGTCTGTTTATAGGCGTTTGCTTTAGGACAGATGGAGAGCGTGCTCTTTTTTTATTTAGACCTTTTATGAACACTCCAGCAGGAAATGGCTTATAATTATACCAGGGTTCCACAGGTGCAGCCTTAGGCTGCCACTCAGCAGGCAGATCTTACCAGAAGTATGTTCATGGAGACCTCCACCAGTCATAAAAGGTGGGGAGGGAAGGATTTTTCCTGTTGAGCCTTGGCTATGATAACTATATGTGTGAGAAAGTGAGTTATTACTTAAATCTTTGGCATAATAATTCCTGTAACAGAAAGAGCTCAATAATTACTGGAGTGAATAAATTCAGTGAAAAGTAAAGCCAAGGAGGTAAGACAAGAGAAAGTGCATACCATTGGCATTTAGCCTGTTGTTGAATTTAAACTGTATATTTTTATGTATCTAATTTTAGAAGATGTTCAGTGTTTGCTGCAGTTCATAAATGATCTTATTATTGCCCTAACTATCCAGATATTTATAAGTGATTGGAAGATAATACCAATTTTATTTCAGTGATTTTTCCAAGAAGGCTGCTGTAATTTCCAACTTATTGCTATAACCGGCTTTTATTGCTACTCTAGCTTTAAATTTATTTTTCACAGGCATAGCTTATTATACTGCAGTTTGCTACTTCTGTATATCATATTAAAGTTTGTTACCTCTGTATATGGAAAAGTATAGACATACTCAGGATTAAGATGAGAAGATTTCATTTTGAGCATAGTTTTGCCTCAGTACTGTCTGGTTCACAAGAACTGATGTTGTGTTTTCTCATATTATAAAACAAGAGTTCATGCAACTCGTGAAGGAAATAAAAAGCTCATTTATTATATCAACATTGCCTTTTTTCTTAATTGTCCATCTTAAGTCCCTTTAAAGCAATCTGTCAAACTATGCCTAGTACCTTTTCTCTATTGATCTTGGTATGCCTTACATAGATAAATAGCCCTAGGTCCCACTGCACTGTTAAACTATTTAGACAGTGAAGCCATTCGTTAGCTTACAATTTAATGCTGTTTCATTTTTCTTTGCACTATAGTAAGAGTAGAGCAGTGTGATTCAAGCAGAATTTAAATCTATATTACAAAGAACTTGTATTTTCTTCTTTTTAAAGTGACCAGTGGTATTTTAGTAGTTGATCAGGAAAGTTTTATTGTTATATTTGTTAGCAATTTATCCTTTACATGTTTAATAAACCTTAAATCAACCCAGCATAATCATAGAACTGTCACAGACTGTCATGTCTGTTAAAAGGGGTTGGATTGAAGCATCTTCCAGATAAGTCTGTGACTGCAGTGGCCAGACATCTTGTTAAATCAGCGACCAGTAATACCCATAAATCTTTAAAATGTCTTGCAAATTCCAATGTTTCGGCATCCATATGACATCTTCCACATTGTTTTTCACATTCTAAAGTGGAAGAGAAATTCTTAGCAGACCATGTGTCCTTAATTTTGATTGGAAATATATTAACATATCTATGACTCAACTAGAGACGCAGCTTATGCTCTAGTCTTATTTTTCTGTCTAAATGGCAGACTTTGGAGTCAGACTTCGATACCTGTCTTCTTGAAGGCCAATGCCCACCTTTAGATTTGGAGATAGGGTCATCCAGCTTCCATTTGGACCACATGTTAGGAGGGGTGGGGAGAGAAAGGAGTGGATCTTCAAAAAGGAATAACAAGGCCATGACTACTGGTAGGATTACTGCCAGCTGAATAGCACTTAAATTTGTGTCTTCTTTAGCAAGATCATCAAGAAAAGCATGTAAAGTGGGAAAAATAATTTTTAAAAATCAAGGATTTTTAACCCTCTATAGGTTCTAACTCGAGGAGAGAGCCCAGAGTTGATGAATCTGAAAAAGAGACAGAGATGGGAGAAAAGTTACTGGAGTGTGAGTGTGGATGTAGGGATTTCAAGGGGGTAGAGGATTTCAAAGACACAATGAAGAGCAAGATAGTGGTATGGTACAATAACGACTAAAAGTTATCCACTGGAATGTACAATTGGTATGTCACTAAAGATATAAGCAACTACAGCTTTAGAAGAGTTATTGATGCTGAAGATTAATTACAGTGAGACAAGCGGTGAGGAAGTGAGGATTGTTGTTTTGAGGAGCCTGAGTGATAAGGAACTGTCAGAGAGGGGAGAAGAGAGCTATAAAGAATGGTCTGACCAAGCAAAGTTTTTGATGGTAGGGTCTTTTAAGATGGAAGCGACTTGGGTGCCTGGGTGGCTCAGTCGTTAAGCATCTGCCTTCGGCTCAGGCCATGATCCCAGGGTCCTGGGATCGAGTCCCACATCGGGCTCCCTGCTCAGTGGGAAGCCTGCTTCTCCTTCTCCCACATACCCTGCTTGTGTTCCCTCTCTAGCTCTTTCTCTCTCTCTGTCAAATAAATAAAATTTTTAAATTAAAAAAAAAGATGGAAGCAACTTGAGCATGATTATAGGAGCCAGTAAAGAGGGAGAGGTTGAAAATACAGGAAAGAGATGGAAAGAAACAGAAGAAATGCAATCCAGAGCAAATGATTAAACACTAGGAGAAACAGATCAACCCTGAGACTGGAGGAAAGATGACTGTGTGTCTAGATCAGTTTGCTGGGAATGGGATGGGAAATCAGGGACTCCAAAACCTGTTGGGTATAATTCTCTCAGTGGCTTACCTGAGGAGATGAGATAGGTTAGTGGTTTAGTGTATGGGCTGTAAAGTCTGACTGGGTTCAAATCCAAGTTCTTCCACTTAATAACTAGATGTCCATGGGCAAGTTACTGAACCTCTCTATCTCATTTTCATCATCTTGTAAGATGAATTAAAAGTTAAATGCTTGAATTCTGTGGTCAAACTGCCAGAGTTCAGAGCTAGTAAGCTCCACCGCTTTAGTCCCTAACTAGCATTATGTGTTTGGCAAGTCGCTTAACCTTCTGTGCCTTAACCTCTGCATCTGTAAAACAGAGACATAATGGTATCTACCTCAAAGGACCACTGTGAGGATTAAATGAGTTAATATTTATAAGTGTCTAGAACAGTACTAGGCATATTGTAAGGGCTATGTAAGTTTTAAAAAAAGGATTCAATAAGCAGTGTTGAGAGTTGGGAGCCTAAATGAGATGAGAAACCATAAATTAGATTTATAGGTAAATTCTGCATTGTTTTGAGATTTTTCACCAAAAATGCTTAGCCAGCCACCAAAGGTGTATTAAGTGAAGAACAAGCTCTCTAGCCTTGATCCAGGGTTGGCCTTTTATGTGGCTGTTGAGACTTAATGGCAAGAGCAGTTAGCATTGCAAATGAGAGTAGAGTCCAGATGATTGACCTTGGAGCCAGGCTGCACAGGGAAGAGGAGGGGACAAATAGTGACCTTTGCACCAGGAAAAAAATGGGAAAAATCAGAGGCTCTGATTCCTAAATGAGCTTTGGGAGCAGGTATAGTGGAAATAAAAGCACGAAGAGTTGAAAGGTGGAAGATTTCAGACTGAGTGGAATATTGACATTTATGATTTCAAAAATGGAGGAATCATGGGTAATGACAAGGTCTAGTAGCTGACCATGGGAATAGGTGGTTGAAGCTGGAGAGATCAAACAAGTGTATTGAATTGGTAGTGTACCTGATCCTTGAACTCTTTTGGATAATGGAAGTTAGGGAAGAAACAGAGCCAGCCAGAGTATTCAAGAGGTGGGAACATAACAACAAAGGGCTGAATATGTGTAAACAGTTAATCTCCAATTTTTGTAGCCATGTAAGCCATTTTTGCCCATTTATGCCCAGTGTCTCCTGTACTACTAAAAGACTGTTCAGTGGAATATTATTTGGATTTATCACCTGGTGAACTGTGCCCTCATCTCTAATTCATGGGAGTAATAAGGTCATGAATATTTTATTTGTATTGATATATTTAACAAATATTGAATACTTAAAATGTGCAAGGTGTTGGAGATAAACCATTGAAGAATATAGACAAAAATCTTACATTTCAGAGGCAGAAACAAATAATAAATAAGTAATTAAAATATATAATATGTTAAATGATAATAAGCGATATGGAAGAAAAAATAAATCAGAGACAGGAGATGGTAAGTCCAGTTTGAGATTAGGTGAAGGGTGGCATTTGAGGAAAGACCTGAAGGTGATAAGAACATGTACAAAGTGGATATCTGGGGGAAGAGCATGCCAGGTAGAGCAAACAAGAATGCAAACAGGCTAATCTGACATGTTTGAAGACCCGCAAGGAAGCTAATGTGGCTGAAGATAAGTGAGCATTTCCTTTGTTTAGCAAATATTATATAGTACTTAGTATGTGTTGGATACTTCTCTAAATACTTTGCAAATATTGTCATGTAATTCTCATAACAACCTTATGTAAACCCAGTGCTAGTGCTAACATGAGGATCTATGAAATATATGTTAAGTAACTTGTCACAGGAGCAACAAAATTCACATAGCAAAAAAGGGGAGGGAGCGAGTGTTCTAACTTGGGTTAAATTATTCTGCCCAAAATAGTAGTAGGACATGAAGTCAGATGGCTAATAGGAAGGTAGAAGTGGGGATTCAATTGTATAGAACCTCAGAAGCAATTGTGAAGACTGTCTTTTACACGGGTTGTTGGAAAGCTATTGGAGGAATGATATGATCTGATGAAGGTTTTAAAGCTTACTCTCACTGCTGTGTTAAAAACAGAAGGCAGAGGAGCAAGGATAGAAGCAAGGAGACCAGTTAGGAGGCTAGTACAAGATCCAAGCAAGAGACAGTGGTGGCTCAGACTTGGGTGAGTGGTACAAATGGTTTCATGAGAAGTGGTCAGATTCTAGATATTTATTTTGAAGGAGGTAAAGCCAGTAAGATTTCTGATTAAATGTAGGATGAAAGAAAGAAAAGAGGCAAAACAGATTCCAAGGCTTTTGGCTAGAGCAAGTGGAAGAATGAATTTGCCACTTACTGAGATGGTAAAGACTGTGAGAAGAACAAGTCTTTGGGGGGCCAATGAGGAGTTGAGTTTTAGACATGTGGAATTTAGATGCCTAGGGAACATCTAAGTGGAGATGTCAGGTAAGCAGTTAGATTCATGAGACCGAAGCTCAAGGGTCAGGTCTAGATGGAGTGATAAATCTGTGAGTTTGTGGTATAGAGACTGGGTGCTTAAAGCTATGAGACTGGGTGTGATCACTTGGGTAGTTTGTGTAGAAGGAGAAGAGAAGAGGTCCAAGTACTAAGCCTGTGGGCATTTCAACATTAAGAGATTGGGATGATGAAAAGAACCAGCCAAGACAGTAGTAGCCAGATGGGTAGAAGGAAAAGTAGAAAAAGGGGACATCCCAGAAGCCAAATGAGGAAAATGTTTCATAGGCCAATGCACATGCATGTGTGCATGCACACACCCTCAAGTGCAGGGACACACCCACACCCACACACCTCATCATATCATCTATGAATTTAGAATGACAGAGTACCAGCTACTTTCCTTTACTGATTACTATTGTCTCTACTTGCAGGCAAATTTAATTGGAAAACCAGATTATTAAATAGGTAGCTTGATGGGTGGGGAATCAAAACAAGGAAAGTTCATTAGATCACCTTATTGGCTAGTGTAATCAAGTTATAATAACCCAAAGCTTCATCTCCATTATGGGACATACCTGCTCCTGGAGCAACATATTCTTGGTATGATACACAGCACCATTTCCCTTGGACAGCTCTTGAAAACACATGGCCAAGGTTTTCCCAACAGAGCTGCTTTTCTAAGCTTCTACTCTCCAGGGGACATATTCTTTCTTTAGATATGTTAATGTACCTCATCTTGTTTCTATTAAGTCTTGTCCTCAGAGTTCTTATACTTTTTGGGTTGGGGGGGTGGTCCCTACTTCCTTTGATTAAAATGTGGACCTTCTACCAAGAAAAATATGTACATAAACTCTCAAAACTTTGTGTGCAATTTCAGAAGTCCATAAACTGTGGCTAAGAACTCCTACTTTAACTCACAAAAGGTAAACTTCCATTCTTTCAAATACTGAGCCTTCTTCCTCATTGCCTTCTCTGCTGCTAACCAGTTACAAAGCTGGTCTTATGATCGACACCATTGGATTTTTATGTGCAATTGGTTTATAATGAAGTGTTTGTGGTACTTCAATACATAAAACCTCTTGTCTGGAGAGTGAGGTAGACCTTCATACCTTATTCCTTTCTGAATGAATGGCTTTATAAGTGAACTTCTAGTGTATGCAGTAACGAATATGTAAGGCTCACGCTAGCCAATTCTGCAATTCAGTCTTTAGTAGGGGTGTGAGAATCTTACTCTAAGAAGCTGCTAATTACACATTTAGGAATATATATGTTTTATTAAACTTTGGGAGGAAATAGAGCAAGATTGAAAATATTTGCTTGAAGGGCAGGGGGAAAAAAAAAAAAAAGATGTCCAGAAGATTAAGAACAACACTCATCTGAACTTCACAGAAAGTGTCTTGAGAGTGTCAATGATTAGAACTGATCAGATATTTGGCTGTCCTTTTCAACCAGAAGATGGATTTGAACCAGATTACTACACCCATGATTTAGTTTTGAAGAGAGAGAGAAGAAAAGCCAATTATTTGTCTCTTTGTTCAAAGGCTTTTTTTTTTTCTTTCTTTCTTTCTTTTTTTTTTTTGGTATCATAGATCTCTGAACAGCTAGTAGAGACTCCAGCCTTTCACATCCATTAAGGTTAGCTCTGAAACTGTTGAATTTGATCTCTTCCATTTACCATCTGGATACAGTAGAGAAAAAGCTATTCTGCATTGGGTTGCTGGATACCATCCAGAAAATAATATGTCAGGGGCATCAAAGGCTTGAGGCACTTGGTCTAGTCTGTCTCATGATCACAGGCAGGGTCTGCTCTCCAGTTTGGTAGAATGTTTTATTTTTGCAGTGACAATATATATCCCAGTAAAATAGATCACAGGGATTACTGCCAACTTGTCAAAGTTAGGATTCTTCCATCATAGACTTCAAAAAAGGACCAGATTTTAATTGGGCAAAGCTCGATTTCCAAAATTGAGGAAGCTCCATCTCATGCCAGTCTATCCCCCTTTTCTTAGGGAGGGCGCTTCATGCAAGGAGGGTTTTAATTCACACATTGCTTCCTCGCACACCCAAACGCCAAACTTACCGTCTCCTTTAAACTGACCTCATTTAAAGTTATATTCTTTATCCTCTTTATAAGTGGGCCCGGTATCAGCCAGCTAATGACCATACTGGCGGCTTTCCAGGAATCTGACAACCACATCTCATTATTCACACCAACTGGAGCCAATTGTGGCTGGATTTTTTTTTTTTTCTTTTTCTTCTGTTATTTAAAAATGTGAATAGGAAGCAACAGCAAGCAATGGCATGTCGTGTGGTCTCCTCTGGGATTGGGGAGGAGCCTTGCATAATAGGACCTGTAATATCAGGGAGCATATGGCTGTGTTTTAAGGTAGCTGGAGGCCATCTAACTGTAAGCACTGATAAAGCAAGCTTTGGTTTGAATCTTTGCAGGATGTACTTAGGGATGAATTTATAGCCTGTGCAATAGGTAAAAATTGTAGGACAACTGCCATTTTGTCTCTTACCCAGGGAAGGGATTGCAGGAAGAGTTGCCAAACCCTAACCACAGACATGACTTTTCCTTGTGGACAGGAATGGCCCCCAAGCTGCACCCTAAATACTAGAGCAGCTTCCAAATCTCTCACGCAGACAGCTGGAGAAGCCCTTGCTGGGGTCCAGCCAGCTTACTAAAGGGGCATCATGGGCAGCAGCGCTCCGGTTTTGTACCTTGTTCAGGTTATCCAGTAGATCCAAAGTTATTATTTATTCTGCTCCAAACTGTACAGACTGTCCGCACTCCCATCTTATCATTCAGGGACTCTGCTCTCAGAATCTTCCTGTTCTTCCGTTCTCCCTTCAGATCTCCTGGTATTGAGAACAACAAGTAGTTCTAGATTAAGAAAAACAAACAAGGGGTGCCTGGGTGGGCTCAGTTGGTTAAGCATCCAACTCTTGATTTCGGCTCAGGTTGTGATCTTGGGGTTGTGAGATTGAGCTCTGTGTTGAGCTCACTCAGCTGGGTGTGGAGACTGCTTAAGATTCTCTCTCTCCCTTTGCTTCCCCCCAACCCATGCTCTCAGTCTCTTAAAAAAAAGAAAAACAAAATCCCCTCCAAACTGTGAATCAGGCAAAGAAAGGTTGCCGATTCTTAGCAGCATTATCCCTCTGAGCTTTGGGCACATACTCATGGCTTCTATCTGTCTGGACCCTTTCAGGCTAGCCTCTCCTTTTCTGTACTCAGTGGCTTGTTTTTCCTGTAGGGTTTACCAGCTTTCAGATCCCCTCCCCGACTTAAACACAAAAACGACAACAGAGGAAACGCTGTGATACCAAGTCATTATTAGAGCCAGACTTCCGGGCCCTGCCCCCTCCTATCCAAGTTACTTAACACCTCAATGCCTTGGTCACCTTATCTGTAAAGTGGGACTAGTAACAGTGTCCATGTTCTAGATGTGTTGTGACAGTCAAGTAAGGGTCGGGAAGAGCCTGGCATGGCAGGGTGCTTAATTTATATTTACCACAGTTGTTGGTATTATTTGACTTATTTTAGCATAAATAGGTTTGGTTCCTTTTACCTCAGCCAATTATTTAGCATTTTAAGCTCTTTATTATTTATTGTAGATGAAAAGTTGTGAGTTCTGCAGGAAGAATTTAGAGGTTGGTCAGCAGGAAAGACTGCAGCGAGGGGGTTCCTCAAGATCACACTGTTGCCTGTTGGGTGTTGACACGGCAGAAGCCTCGTTTGTTGGAAGGAGCAAAGAGACCAGAACCCCTGCTAGACGTTGAGCTCCCAGAGAGCAGGGGTTTGACTTGTTCCTTCATCGTTGTCTTACCAATATCTAGAACAGAGCCTGACCATCTCCTCTGCAGCTCAGTCCTTCACAAACTCATGCAATTAAAAAACAACAACAAATGTATCTTTTACCTACTGTTCTTTAAAAAAAAAAAATTAGTTTTCTTTGACTGCCATTATCCATCCAGACCCCTTCTTAGTCTTAAAGAATCCTCTCTGTGAGCTCGGTGGGCGGCAGGACCGCTTCCATCCCTAAGGAAGACCGAAGAGGGGTTCCTCCGTTTCTAGAATGAGTAAGGAAAGGCACAGGACCCAAGCTCCAGCATGAGGACTCACCTGCCTGGGCGTTTGAATCCTACAGAGGGAGGCTAAAAGAGGAAGGGGTAGAGGATGAGCTTCACGGTGGCAGTGGGAGAGGCCCCACAACATCCAGGGGCAGTGGCAGCATCCTTGCTGGCTTGTTCCTGCTTGCTAGTCTCTTCTACTTTAGTTAGCCCAAGTCGGGGTGCTGCTCACAGTCGGAAATTCTGAGTAGTCGCACAGGGCTTCAACTCGGGACAGTTGCACAGCTTCACAAACCTCCCCTTTCAGTGCCCCACTCTCTAAAACCTACCTGCTGACCTCTGGCTCACTCCATCAAGCACTCACATGCCAACTGTATTCCAGCCCTAACATGTCCCCCAACCTATTGACCTGACTCCTTTCTCGCGGTCCGCCACTCCACTCCACTGTCATCATAAATCACTCCTTTGCAAATATTCTCAGTCCCTTTGCAGTCTCTTCCTGTGCTGCGTGCACCCCAACGAAACCCAGCCTACTCTTCACTTTCTTCCCACTTATCCCCAGGCAGCCAAAGGTGGTTGCTGAATATAACATCACAGGCTCATTGCTTCAACTTTAGATTCCTGGCCAAAGTCTCAAACAGGCACTTACTATTGCCTGGTAACTGTGTTTCTCTAGTAAATTGATTGGCCTTTCTGAAGGGCAGACCGTCTGAGAGTCTGTGTTATTTCTACTCCTGAGCCTTGCTCTGCCTTCTGACAAACAGGTAAGGTTCTCACTTCCTACTTCATGAAGAAAACAGAACGAGACACATGCTCCCTATTTTTGTTTTACCATCTATGCCCATGTTCTCTTTTGTCTTAAGTCACAGTGGAAATCGTGTTCCTGCTCCTCGTGTGGGTCACTCAATCCATCTGTGTTCTGGGTTCCCTCTACTCACCTGTTTCTATATTGTCTCTCTCTCGTCTCCTGCATCATAAATGTTTCCCTCTCTGGACAAATCCTGTTACCATACAAAATGCTCTGCTATTTCCCATCTTAAAAACACGTCTTGACCCGATAACTCCCTTTAACTGCTGCCCCACCTCTCTGCTCCTTTCATGGTAGACTTCCCAAAAATATTGTCAGTACTTGCTCTCTCAACCTCCCCAAACAGCCTATTACAAGGTGGGTTCTAGTCTAGCTCCCTGCTCTCATTGTTTTGATCAAAGTCTTCAGTAACCTTCACATTGCCAAATCCAGTGGTCAATATTTAGTAATCATATTGCTTGATCAGTCAGTAGCATCTGACACAGTTGAATTCCACCCTTTTTTATGAAACACTTTATGTTTTGGCTTCCAGGACACACACTCCTGATTTTACTACTACCTCCCTGGCTGTACCTTGTTAGTCACATCTCCTGGCTCCTTTTACTCTTGTCCCTGAAATCTATGTGTTTGAGGCCCCTGAGCTATGTCTACTGAGTTCATCACACTCTTTCTGTGAGTGAGCTTGTCCAGTGTCGTGCCTTCAAATACCGTGAATATGCTCATGATTTCCAAAGTTACAGTTCCAGCTCTCCTCTATGCATCACATTTGTATCCATCCACCCAATTAGCATTTCTGTGTAGAAGACTAGTAAGGATCTTAAACTTGACTTGTCCAAAACAGAACAAAAAAATGGCCCCAGCTACCAGTTTCACCAACTAATACTTAGGATTCCAACTTGGTATCACCCTTTTCTTCAGCCATACACCCATTCCATCAGCAAGTCTTATTGAAATTCCTTTCCAAATATTTGTCAAATCTGCCCACATCTCTCCCATTTGCCTGCCAATACCCTAATTGCTTACTGTCATTGCTTACCTCTGCTCCTGCTAAGATTTCCCTGCTTCCCTTCTTGCCTGCCTTCTATCCCTTCTTGATCTAGAGGCCAGAGTAATCCTTTATAAAGTATAAAGCTGATCATGTCACTCCTTCCTTTTTTTAAAAAAAAAGATTTTATGTATTTATTTATTTGAGAGAGAGAGAGAGCATGAGTGGGGATGAGGGGCAGAGGGAAAGGGACAGGCAGACTCCCTCTGAGCAGGGAGCCCAACAGGGGGCTCGATCCCTAGACCCTGGGATCATGACCTGAGCTGAAGGCAGATGCTTAACCGACTGAGCCACCCAGGTGCCCCTCCTTTCTTTTTTTAAATTAATTTCTTACATTCCAGTATAGATAACATAGTTATATTAGCTTCAGGTGTACAATATAGTGATTCAGCAATTCTATACATTACTCAGTGCTCATCATGATAAGTGTACTCTTAATCTCCATCACCTATTTCACCCATCCCCCCACACACCTCCCCTCTGGTAACCATCAATTTGTTCTCTGTAGTAAATAAGTTTGGTTTTTTTGTTTGTTTGTTTGTCTCTTTTTTCCTTTGTTCATTTGTTTTATTTCTTAAATTCTGCATATGACTGAAATTATATGGTATTTGTCTTTCTCTGACTGACTTATTTTGCTTAGCATTATACTCTCTAGCTCTATCCATGTTGTTGTAAATGGCAAGATTACATTCTTTTTGATGGCTGAATAATATTCCATTGTATATGTTTATATATACCATGTCTTTTTTATCCATTCATCTATTGACGGACACTTGGGCTTGCTTCCATAGTTTGGCTATTGTAAATAATGCTCCAATAAACATAGCAATACACATCTTTTTGAATTAGTGTTTTTATATTCTTTGGGTAAATACCCAGTAGTGGGATTACTGGATTGTATGGTAACTCTTTTTTTTTTTAAGATTTTATTTATTTATTTGACAGAGAGAGACACAGCTAAAGAGGGAACACAAGCAGGGGGAGTGGACGAGGGAGAAGCAGGCTTCCTGCTGAGCAGGGAATCTGATGCGGGACTCGATCACAGGACCCTGAGATCATGACCTGAGCCAAAGGCAGACACTTAACAACTGAGCCACCCAGGTGCCCCCCGTAACTCTATTTTTAACTTCTTGAGGAACCTCCTTGTTTTCGAGTGGCCGAACCAGTTTGCATTCCCACCAGTAGTGCAAGAGGGTTCCTTTTTCTCCACATCCTCACCAACACTTGTTGTTTCTTGTGGTTTTGGTTTTAGCCATTCTAACAAGTGTGAGAGGGTATCTCGTTATGGTTTTGATTTGCATTTCTCTGATGATTAATGATATTGAGCATCTTTTCATGTATACATTGGCAATCTGTATTTCTTCTTTGGAGAAATGTCTGTTCATGTCTTCTGCTCATTTTTAATTGGACTTTTTGGGGGGTTTGGTTTGACCTGTATAAGTTCCATATATATTTTGGGTACTAACCCTTTATCAGATATGTCATTTGCAAATATCTTCTATTTAGTAGGTTGTCTTTTTGTTTTGTTGATTGTTTCCTTTATTGTGCAGAAGCTTTTAATTTTCATGTAGTCTCAACAGTTTATTTTTGCTTTTGTTTCCCTTGCCTCAGGAGACATATCTAGAAAAATGTTGCTATGGCCAATGTCAGAGAAATTACCATCTATGCTCTCTTCTAGGATTTTTATGGTTTCAGGTTCTTACATTTAGGTCTTTAATCCATTTTGAGTTTATTTTTGTGTATGGTGTAAGAAAGTGGTCCAGTTTCATTCTTTTGCACGTTGCTGTCCAGTTTTCCCAATACAATCTGCTGAAAAGACTTTCTTTTTTCCATTGTATATTCTTGCCTTTGCCAAAGATTAATTAACCATATAATTGGGGGTTTATTTCTGGGCTCTCTATTCTGTTCCATTGATCTTTGTGTCTGTTTTTGTGCCAGTACCATACTGTTTTGATTACTATACATTTGCAGTGTATCTTGAAGTCTGGGATTGTGATACCTCCAGTTTTGTTTTTTCCTTTTGAAGATTGCCTTGGCTATTCAGTGTCTTTTGTGATTCCATACAAATTTTAAGATTGTTTGTTCTAGTTCTGTGAAAAATGCTGTTGGTATTTTGATAGGGATTGCATTAAATGTATAGATTGCTTTGAGTAGTACAGACTTTTTAACAATATTTGTTCTCCCAGTCCATTAATGTGGAATATCTTTCCATTTGTTTGTGTCATCTTCAATTTATTTCATCAGTGTTTTATAGTTTTCAGAGTACAGGTCTTTCACCTTGGTTCAGTTTGTTCTTAGGTATTTTATTTTTTTGGTGCAGTTGTAAATGGGATTTTTTTTTAACTTCTCTTTCTGCTGTTTCATTATTAGTGTACAAAAATGCAACAGATTTCTGTATATTGATTTTTATAGCAATACAGGCCTACCTCAAGAAGCAAGAAAAATCTCAAATAAGCTACCTAACCTTATACCGAAAGGAGCTAGAAAAACAAGAACAAACAAAACCCAAAACCAGTAGAAGGAAGGAAATAATAAAGCTTAGAGCAGAAATGAATGAAATAGAAACTAAAATAATAGTAGAACATAACAATGAAACCTGGAGCTGATTCTTTGAAAAGATCAACAAAACTGATAAACCTTTAGCCAGACTTATAAAAAAAAAAAAAAGAAAGGAGAAAGAGAGAGGACTCAAATAAACAAAATTAGAAATGAAAGAGGAGTAACAACTAACACCATAGAAATACAAATCCATATGCCAATAAATTGGACAACCTAGAAGAAATGGATAAAATTCCTAGAAACCAATAACCTCCCAAAATTGAGTCAGGATGAAATAGAAAATTTGAACAGACCTATGACCAGTAATGAAATTGAATCAGTAATCAAAAAACTCCCAACAAACAAAGGTCCAGAACCAGGTGGCTTCACAGTGAATTCTGTGGAACATTTAAAGAGTTAATACCTATTCTTCTCAAACTATTCCAAAAAATAGAAGAGGAAGGAAAGCTTCCAAATTCATTCGATGAAGCCAGCATTATCCTGATACCAAAACCAGATAAAGACACTACAAAAAAGAGAACTACAGGTCAATATCCCTGATGAACATAGATGCAAAAATCCTCAACAAAATACTAGCAAACAGAATCTGATAAAACATTAAAAAAATGATTCACCAGTGCCCCTGGGTGGCTTAGTCCATTAGCGTCTGCCTTCAGCTCAGGTCATGATCCCAGGGTCCTGGGATCAAGCCCTGCATGAGGTTCCCTGCTCAGTGGGGAGCCTACTTCTCCCTCTGCCTCTCCCCCTGCTTGTTCTCTCTCGCTCACCCCCCCCAAATAAATAAAATCTTAAAAAAAAAAAAGAAAATGATTCACCACGATCAAGTGGGATTTATTTCTGGATTGCAAGGATGGTTCAATATTTGCAGATCAATCAACATGATACCTCACACCACAGGAGAGAGGATAAAAACCACAAGATCATTTCAATGGATGCAAAAAAAAGCATTTGACAAAGTCATCCATTCATGATAAAAACTCTGAACAAAGTAGGTTTAGAGAGAACATACTTCAACATAATAAAGTCCATATATGAAAAATCCACAGCTAACATCATACTCAATGGTAAAAATCAGAAAACTTTCCCCCTAAGGTCAGGAACAAGACAAGGATGTCCTTTCTCACCACTTTTACTCAACATAGTACTGGAAGCCTTAGCCACAGCAATCAAACAACAACAAGAAATAAAAGGCATCCAAATCTTCCAAATCGGTAAAGAAGAAGTTAAACTGTCACTATTTGCGGATGACATACTATATACAGAAAACCCCAAAAGACCACCAAAAAACTACTAGAGCTGATAAATGAATTTAGTAAAGTTGCAGGATACATGTCACTCCTTTCTTAAATTCCTCAACTCAGTTCTCAACCCAAGCACCTGGCCATAGCCTTCGAGGGCTTACGTTTTTCCATCCTCACTTCTGGCCACTCTTCTCCCCTTACTCAGTGCACACCACCACCACTGTACTGGTCTCTCTGTTCCTGCTGGTTTGTTTTTTGGTCTGGGATATTTTTGCCTTGCCTCTTCTTACAATCTGTTCTCTCGCTTATTCTTCAGATAAAAGCTCAAATGCCATCTATTTCCAGATACTTTCTGTGTCCATTCTATGTACAGTAGGCACTACCCCTTTACTCTGTTATTTCACCCTGTTTTTCCTACCTGACACTAATCGCGGTCTGTATTTATCATGGTTATTTGTTTACCTGTTTTTTTGCATGTCTTTTCCTGAAATTAAGCTCCACAATAGCAGGACCATTTAGTAGATGCTCATGAATATTTGTTAAATGAATGAATGGTCATTTCTCCTGCTAATTTAGTGTTCTTGGGCAAATCAGTTAATGTCTTAAGGCATCACTTTTTTCATCAGAAGTGTTGCTGTTTGGGGCACTTGGGTGGCTCAGTCACTTAAATGCCTGCCTTTGGCTCAGGTCATGATCCCGGGGTCCTGGGATCGAGTCCCACATCAGGCCCCCTGCTCAATGGGGAGGCAGCTTCTCTCTCTCCCTCTGCTGCTTCCCCTGCCTGTGCTCTCTCTCTCTCTGTCTCTGGCAAATAAATAAAATCTTAAAAAAAAAGAAAAAAATGTTGCTGTTGGACTTAATCATTTTTAATATTCCTAAGTCCTATGATTTTCAAGAGGAAAAGAATGGAGACAAGGACACCAGCAGAGAAGTAATAAAAATATAGGTGTGAGGGGGAAAGGATCCTAATATTGTGGGTATTAAGATATTAAAAGGAATTTCTTACATATACTTACATTGACTATGGCATATTGTGAAGTGGGAATAAAAGCAAGGTCAGAGTAATGTGTTATATGATCCCAATTTTGCTTAAAAATGTACCCTACATATGTAAAATTTTTCATATTTTTTTAATAAAGGTATGTGTGTATACACTCCAGAGTCTTAATGTTGATTCCTTTAGTTGGTGTAACATGAAGAAGGAAAGAATTTTTTTAACTGCCTTCTTTATGTATCTCTATATGATTTGACTTTTTAAAAATCTAATAAAGTGACAAGGAGGAATAAAAGATGACCTTATGGCCTGAGGTCCAGGCGTGCATTTTAATTCTTCAAACCTCAGGTTTCCTTCTCTGGGAGATTCCAAAGGAGATAGATAGATAGATAGATTGATAGATAGATAGATAGATATCAAAAGACAGTGGCATATGAGAATTAAAATAGTATTTTATTATCAACTCAGCATAGTCCTGATACTCCGATGTATAGTTCTGATAAACTTGGTTAGGCCAAGACTCTTGCACTAAACCCAGACCCGAAAATGGGGATGTGAATTACCAGCTGCCTGAAGTAGGGTGCCAGAGATGGACATC
Source organism: Eumetopias jubatus (assembly GCF_037043125.1). Lineage (NCBI taxonomy): Eukaryota > Metazoa > Chordata > Mammalia > Carnivora > Otariidae > Eumetopias > Eumetopias jubatus. Next base: position 6,652,395 of record NW_028274810.1, read on the forward strand.
ATCTCCTGAATGAAGGAGAAAGGGTCTAGGGAGCCAGGCCTGGCTCTGAGATAGGCTTGTAGGGAAGATAGAAAGGGCAAGACTCATCTGGAAACAAACATGGCCCCATCATGGTCCTTGAAGTCAATCAATTCAATGAGCAGTTCTTTGATCCAGGTGGAGAATGAGAACAGGGGAAGAAAGGAGGCTCCCCTTTCAGTGAGCATTACTTGTCATGCAGCAAAAAGGTTGAAAACTGGTGCTATGGGGTGAGTGAGAATAGAAAATCGGGAAAAACAGAGACAAAATTGGAGAAACCAGAGGCTAAAATAACAAACAAGGCAATGCAGCTTCATGAAAATCAAAGGAGAGTGTTTGAAAGGGTGATGATAAACAGTGTCAGTTGATAGATTCAAAGAGATTATTGAAGAGCAACAAGACAGAAAAAGCCATTGGATTAATGGATTAGGGGACCATTATTGGTTTTAGGGAAGTTTTAGTGACTTGGTGGATGAGAACACAGATTATGGGGGAAGTTAAAGAGGGGGTAGATTATGGGGAGTTAAGGTGGTGGTGGAGTATTGGGTTCTCATAGCAATATTTGGGAAGAGTAGAATAAAGGGAGAGATAACTCCAGATAGGGGTGGACCTCTTCATATTTCTACGCAGTAGGAAAGATTAAAAGTGGAAAATAGAAAAAGAAAACTTGATGGAGAAATAGTCTGAAGAACACAAGAAAGGACAGAATCAGCATTTTGGGAAAGGGTTAGTCTCAGAGGGATTTTTCTCTTCAAAACAAAAGAGGAGAGAAGATGGCTATCTACATGGAAATATTTGGAGATACAGAGTAAAGAAGATATATTACATACCAAACTCAGTAAAGCAAGAACCGAGGTCATCTGATAAAAGGAGGGAAACTCCTGGGGGCTTAACGTGGACTGGAGATTTTAAAATTCACTGTAAGGAAAAAGGATCAGTGAATTAGCTGGGTTTGGCACAGTCCTCCTTGGACTGTAGAGTTTTCAAGGGCAGAGACTGTGTTTTATTACTCTTGTCTCCCCACTGCCCAGCATAATGTTTAGTGCATGATTAGCACTCAATAAATATTTGAATGGATGGATGCATGGATGGTCTGGTATGTAGTATGTGCTTATTGAAAGTTTATTTTATTGAATTAAACTACACTTGATCCCTAATCCCTAGGTGAAATTAAATATAATCATTAAACAAAGCCTATATATAACAGTCTATAGTTTGGAAACAGGACTTAATTAAGTAGATGGTACCCCTTTTATACACCCCAAATTTTGTGTGTTGGCTTTCTGAAGGATGAGGGTTAGCAATGGTATTTTGCTTTGGCAATATGGATGAAAGGGAGAGTTGTTACACCTAGCACACATTATTCTGCTGCTTTTGGCTGTGGAATCTGGCTCAAGTTCAGAAATGCCGTATTTGGGCTCCTATTTGCAGCCGCCTGCGGAACTTGCACCTTCCTGCTTTTGCATTCTCATCTGAATGTTCCAGTAACTTTGAGATAGTTCAGATATCCCTATTTAAAACTGAATAGCGTGTGTGTTGGAGAGGCTTGGGACCCTGAGTTAGGAATCCCGTTACCAGATTGTTAAGTGAACGTCAAGATTTCAGATTTAAAGGCATACGCCTTTTCTTTGGTAAAAGACTTCGAAGAGAAAGGAGGACCAGGCCTGTTTGAAGAAGAAAAAGACTTCCACTCTTTTATTTTTCTATGCGATAGAAAAGAAACTGGTGATGAAACTCTCACTTACCCAATAATTCTATATCGAGCCCCTGTGGTATGCAGAGGACATCTCTTCTTAAGATGAGGCTAGTAAATTGCAACTGGTTCACTGGGAAAAGTTTTTGGTTATCCTTTATTAAAAAGAAATAGCATGGTCTTGTTTCGATTTTAAATCTGTGAACTAATACTCCAAATTGATTATTGTCTAAGAAAGGGATGTTGAAATGATCCTGACTCTAAAACATATATTTCTCCTCACCTTACCAGTTCACCTCAGGCGTTGGCTGTTTTTTTTTTTTTTTTCATTATTACTGGGGACACTAGTTGTACCAAAGCATTCCCCCCTCCCCCCCCCCCCCGGTTGCTTTTGCTGGTTAGGAACTGTCACAGTGGAAGTCCTTGCCCCTCGAACCGCTGCAGCAGCCGCTGAGTGGCTGAGGAACTCAGTTTCAAAATATTTTGTTTTAAGAGGTTGTTTGTCATGGTGAAGTCGTCACACAACATCTGATGTTGATTTTGAGATTCGTAATTTATCCTTTTTAAAGATTCAGATAAAAAAAGTAAACACATTTCCACATGGTTTTCTTATAAATCTCATCCCTTAACTCAACTCAAAACATCCCAATCCTGCAGTGTTCTGCTGTGTTTCTGCCCCTGCCAGGTAGATGTGCTCCTGGGTGCCTGGTGGGGGGCACACACTGCTTGTCTTCCAGAAAAGGGGAAATCGCACTCTGTTGTAGGGTAGACACACTCAACCTAAGGATCTAAGGCACACCTAGTTAGAAACCCAACTGGATTATACTCTGAGCTCCCTGTCTACTTGGGAGTGCCTCTTTAGTGGCGCATTGTTAAAATATCAGCACATTATCACATAAAATCCACTCTAAACCTTAAGATTGCTTGCGTTCTAAGGAGAGTTGAACTCACTTTATAAGGTGTTCACAAAAATAATTTTTTTAGCACATCTTATCCGAAGAGTATTTAATTATAGATTCAACTAAAATTGCAGTACATTAAGAATTTGGAAAACTGTTGTGATGGTTGTCGATATTGTTGACTAAAAGATGGCCAGCACTTGCTTAGGTAACCTGGGAAGGGATAATTTGATAACATCCTACTGATCTTGGTAAATGCCCTTCCCACATCATCCTCTCCCCAGGCACTACTGAGCGCCGTGGAACTTAACACCAGACTTTCAGCTCCTGCATTCTATAAGGTTCATATAGTCAGGGTTCACTTCTACTTCATTCAAATGTATGTATTGACCCGCCACCCTGTTGCTGCTGGGAATAAAAACATGGTTCTTGCCCTTGAGGATTTCACTGGCTGGCGAGGGGAATAGACTTGTAGGAAAAGTAAATTACATACAACCATGGGCTATAACAGAGGGGGAACAAGAATTATAAGCACTTATAGGGGGCAAGTAACTCGCCTTGCCTTGGGAAAGTGGAGAACACTTCACAAATGTGATATCTGAACTGAGTCTTAGAAGAGAAATTGAAATGTGTCAGGTGGAGGAAGGCACAGCAGGCAGAGAGAACTGAATGTGCAAAGACTTGGCGTTTAGAAAGAGTATGGCTTCTTCAGGGCAGTGAGAGGCGTCTGCAACTCATGGAATGGAACAGTGGAAGGAAAGAGCTCACAACATAGACCTGGGTCTTACCAACTCACAGTGCTGGTGGGGTGGGGGCCAGCAAAAAAGGTAAAATTGCTGGAAACACGAGAGAACTTACAAAAATACCTTGAGTTTGTTACATAAATCGTCTGATAGGTACCTGGGCAATTTTTTTCTGCAACACTGTTTTTCTCTTTTTTAATTCTCATCCAGATGGAAAATAAACAAAATCCCCTTCGTGTAACTCAACCGATGACATTTCAACAGCATCATCTTAAGCAGTGGGGGATTCTTCTTGTCTACACAAAACAGCTCCCCCTTTCTCTTGATACATACATTTCTCACTCTTCTTCCCTAATTGATGGTTCACACGTGAATATTTGCAGTTACTTTCTCAGTAACTATGATTTTTTTATAGTAATATCAAAACAAAAGTCGGTGTTATTTTTCACAAAAATGTCAAAGAGTTTACCAATTTTGGCAAGTAGTCATGTCACTTGTGATACCAAGTATTTTATCATTAATAATTGCTCGGTATACAGTAATTGGTTATGTAAATAGATGGGAAAAAGTACACTTTAAAGTACACTTTCAAACCATGTGATTGAAATTATTGAAAATTAGAGTAATATTCTATTATTTACACATTATTTTACGTAGGAGAATTTAGTCATAGAGGAGAACTATGTACAAGAGAAAAAATTCCCCACAAGAGAGAGGAGAGGAGTCTCAAAAACTCAGAAGTAAATTGCATTTAAAATCATTACAGATTGAGAATGAGTACTGATTTTGTGGTGAAGCTGTTGAAAACTGTCATTTTGACTCAAAGCATATTTACAAGAGTAAAATATACCCATATAAAGGTATAAAATATGTAAAAATACAGAAAAATATATAAAAAGAAGAGTTAAAAGTTTATTGGAAAACAGTGTTCACTGCAGAAGAGACATGATCAATACTCGGTGAATAAAGGCAGGTTTTTGGAGTTGTTGGAAATGAAGTTAAAATATAAAAGAGAATAATTATTTTGGTTTATACTTTTACAACTTGGTTACTTTAAGAATGCACAAATGCCAAATGAAATCATTGGACTTGGAAACAAAACTGCATTTTGTTGCAGTTAGCTGCATTATTGTATAAATGAGATACATGTTTCTTCAGTTTATGCAATAACACATGATGAGACAATTTAATAACAGAATGAAAACAATGTCATCAATTTGTATAAACAATCAGGAAAGGAAAGGCTATCTTGATTAAAGAAATATTCTTGAATTTAATTGGCATAAGGAGACAACTGACTAAGGAATGGAGTTATTTTATACACACACAAGCACAGAGTAAATGCAAATCAGAACCATGATTGGGCCACTAAACATGAGTAGAAAATTAAGTGTGGTGGCAAAGTTTTAGAGGAAGAGCTAAGTACTTGACTGTGTAAAATTCTAAGGTTTATTGGTGAGTGTGAGGAATTGAAAACTCTGAAATGCCCCCAGTACTGACACCTCTTTGACCCCACAGTACTTTGCATCTCTATAGAGATTACCAATTTTTTCAAAACTTGTTTAAGAGAAGGGGCACCAGGCTGGCTCAATCGGTGGAGCATGTGATTCTTGATCTTGGGGTTGTGAGTTTGAGCCCCACTTTGGGTAGAGATTACTTAATGAAATCTTTCAAAAATAAAACTTCTTTAAGAGGCTGAAAGCTGTGACATTCAGGAAGCTATGTGGGATGTCAAAAATATGTTGGACTATTTGTTCTCTCACGTTATGGGCTGTCATCAAGGGCTTCCAAAGATTATCCATACAATCTTTCGAACGTAAAGAGGGATAGTGAATTAATGATTGGCTGACACTGACTTCCAAATGTGAATTTTTCCCTCTTTTCCTCCATGTTTATTTATTGCATTCAAAGCATTTTAAGCATTTTGTTCTAAAAGAAGCTAAAGAGCTTCAAAGAGAAATTATGGACATGTTCACTTTTTCCTTAAAAGTGAAAGAAATAGTTCATTGTTTATGATGTAAGAAAATCTGTGTCTCAAAACCATTTGGGTAATTCTGCCCCAGAACAATCTGATAAGGTTTCAAAGGGGGGAAAGAAATCTTTCAGAGGAGAACAGCAGATCATAGCAGCTCATAGCGCATGTCATACTACTTAATCAGATAAATGGCACACAATATTTTTACCAAAGAAAATAGTATGTGCTAAGCTTAAATTTGCATTTTTTGGAGTGATTACAGCATAGTGAAAATTTCAGAGCTACTGTTCAACTGTAAGAAATAAATGGATCAGAGCTAACCATGTGCAATAATTGTACAAAATCAATGCAAGTATGATCCTAGAACTTCAGTTTTCCCAGAACAGAGTAACAGCGACTTCCATCTACTTATTGGTCATGATCTATGCAGAAATGCTTCCTGCAGCTCAGCACCATTACCTATGTCCGTGTTGCTGGGGTCTGATCAGCCTCAATAGCCAATGGCGAATGCTTGTATTCTTCTCTGCCTTGCCCCAGCAGATTACGGATCCTGAAAGACTCACCGGGTCAGTTTACTGCACTGCCGCCGTAACAAAGTGCCACACACTGGATAGTTTAAAACAACAGAAATTCATTCTCTCACAGCTCTGGTAGCTAGGAGTGTGAACTCAAGGTGTCAGCAGGGCCACGCTGTCTCTGAAGTCTCTAGGGAAGGATCCTTCCTTGACTCTTCCAGCTTCTGGTGGCTCCCTGCAATCCTTGGCCTTGCTTGACTTGTAGCTACATCCCTCCAGTCTCTGCCTCCCATGTCACATAGCCTTTTTCTCTCCTCTTGTAAGGACACCAGTCATTGGATTTAGGGCCTACTCTAATCCAGTATGACTTCTTAATTGACTACATCTGCAGAGGTCCATTTCCAAATAAGGTCACATTCTGAGGTTCAGGTGGACATGAGTTTTAGGGAGATATATTCAACCTATGACACCAAGCAATGGAAATACTGTACATTTAATCTTATCTCCAATAATGTCAATTGTCACATACTTTTTTTTTTTTTTTTTTTTTGCATTTTGGGCTTTAAATTATACATACTAAAGATTACTCTTGTGGTTTCAGTTGAATGTGATATTGGCTTCTAGTGCTAGGATAATTAGTGAAAAATAACATGTCATAAAATGTTAAATTTAAACATTAACCCAAAATTTCTCATAGGATTTCTCACATGTCTAATTAAGGCTCATTCATGGAGATATGTGCCCCTGCCCTGTCTAAGTAGTTTACATGTGTGTGAAGTCCAATTGTGAAGGATTTTATACACTAAATTCAGGTGTTTGGATATGACCCTGTAGGAAAGGAAAAACCAGTGGAGATGCACTATTTCAAAAAGATATTTCAGGTGGTCAGATCAAAGCTACTGAACAGATGAGATGAGTGGGGTTTAGACCACACTGATGGGGGTGGGGAAGTAAAATGTATTGGGTAACATCCTGATGACTTAGTAATTGATTAGATGATGTTAATAATAGCTAATTTTTTCCAGCTTTATTAAGATATAATTGACATATAACATTGTATAAGTTGAAGGTGTACAACATGATGATTTGATATGTGAACCACTGAGAAAAGATAACCACAAGAATGTTAGTTAAGACATCCGTCACCTCACATCATTATAATTTTTTGTGTGTGCTGAGAACATTTAAGATCAATCATAGGTAATATTTAGTGAGCATTTTCTTTGTGTCAGGTACCATTCTAAGCACTTTTTGTGTACCAGTTTATTTAATTATTGCAATAATCCTATGAAGTAGTGCTATTAAAATTTTGATTTCACATGATAGAACTGAGGCACAACTTCTTGTCAAATATCACCTACCTCGTAGTGGGAGGAGCCAGGATTTTAATCCACAGAATCTGGTGAGCCAAAAGAAGGAATCAGGGGTGACTCTTGAGATTGGGGGGCTGAGTAGAAGGTTGTGTCATTAGCCAGGACTGAGATACCTGAAATGTAGCAGGTCTGGGGCCGGGTGGGGTAGGGAATTTCGACTGGAAGGTTGTGAGTCCTGAGTCCTTAATATTAAGTTGGAAGAGCTGCGGGTGGGAAATCCAAATGGATATGTCCAACAGATAGTTGTAGTAAGTACTCGACCAGTATTTGTTAAAATCAATCTTTTAAATGTGTTCAGTCGATTTCCTTTTTGAAAATACTGTTTTAATGTATACGGTACACAGCTGTAGTAAAAGATAGGGAAAAATCAGTGATCCAGTCTCCCAGCTCCTCCAAAAGGAAGAGTAGTACTTTTAACAGGGTGAAATTCTTTGTGATAGCGTATCTTCACGTAGTCCTCTTTACATTAAGTTAGGAAGGTAAATGACTGTCCTGCCTGGAACTTTGTGACATTTTTCAGCCAAGTCGAAAGAGGAGAGGCATTCGTGAATTATTTGTGCCCACCCGATCTATCATGAGCAGATTTCCTTCCTTACCAACTCCCCTCCCGCTCCTACCCTTTGCTCCAGCATTCCGCCAAATGCCCCTTGCCTTGCTCTAACCGCGGGGTATTCCAGTTCAAACCCGGAGGTTTACGGGAACTGCTTTTGTTGAGATCCTGAAAGAAAGAAAGGCCTGTGAATTCTCTTTGCGAAGCACCGCCTGTTTTCTGTGTCATTTCAGTCTCATTAATCAGCACTGCAGCAAGGTAGACGTTGTGCTGTGTATTTTACTGTCCCTAGCTCAGCAGCTCCTGCGTTTCTGCCCCCAGGCCGACGCATTGGGGAAAAAGAGGGAGGGAAACCATCAATCTTCCCAGTTGCACATGTCAGCAGTGACTCCTTCCCCCTTCCTGTTGGCTGTCTCTCTCACCACCTGTGTTTAGAATTAGCATTGAAGCTGTTGCCCAGATGAATAAGAACCACTGTCCCTGTCACCTGCCCTGGTACGGGCCACCACTTCTGAATGAAAACAAGGAGTACATAGGGCAGTTCTCTTTATATTGTGAACAGCGCAGGAGAGACAATCACACATCCCCTTAGAAGTTCTCTAAAGCCTAAAATTCAAGCAGATTTTGGGTCATACATTCTAAAGGTAGCATCATTTATGGGATCCGAGGGGTAAAAGCGAATAGTTTCTTGGTGCCTTGCTGTATTTTCAGAGTCTCCCACTAAGTGTATACAGCTGAGGTTGATCTAGCTAGGTTCAAGTCCACTATTCACTAACTATGCCCTATTCACTGAACCCCTCTGTACCTTAGTTTCTTCATCTGTAAAACAGAGATGATAATACTACCTACCTCATAGGGCTTTTTGTGAGGATTAAATGAGATAATACATTCATAGCTCTTGCTATAGTACTTTGCACATTATAAGCACTCAATACATGTTAGCCATTAATTATAATTGTTCACTTCATCATTCAAATAATAAAACTGAGGTTCAGAGAGATTAAATAATTAGTGCAAGTCATAGGAGACACAGAAGGGATTTGAACCTGGCACTGCCCCAACCCCCAAATTTGTGCCCTTTCTGTTCCACTACGTTGTTTCCATCCAGTTCCATCTTAAAAAATAACTCATGTGCAAGCTTAATAAATCACTTGACTTTATTTATGTCTTTATTTCCCATCAGGTAAAATGAGAATGGTATTAACAGACATTCCTGTTAGGACAAGCCTCTTATAATTATGTGTTGATTAATATCATCAGGTTGTATGCACAAAAACTCTTAAAAATTTGGCTGCAGAAAATGTTCTTGCCCTTAAAAAGTTAGACAATGCAAAAGTAGCAAAAAGGGGGTCATTACGCCCGTGGCCTGGGGTCACAACCACTATTGTTAAGTGTGTATTCTCCTTCCTTGTCGGAATTCATTTATTTAACAAACGTTTATATAGAACCTTGGTGGGCCAAGCCTTGTTCTCCAACCTCCAGGGGGCTGCTATTTTTATTCCCTTGTTACCAATGGGGAGGTTCTGTGACTTGCACAAGGAGACACACCTACTGCACTGCAGAGCTGGCCTTGAACTTGCGTCTGGCTCCAGTCAGGCCCTTCACCTACTCTGGACTCTCAGTACTTACATTCGTATCTCTTCCACAGGATTCCACCTCATAAAAATATAACTGTGACCTATTTAATATTCCTCCTACTGACGGACATTTAGTTGCTTGTGGCTCTCTCGTTATTAAATAATGGAGGGAATGGCAGGTATCCTTACGGTCTTGTGTAAGTATTTCTTTAGGACAGATTTCTATTCATTGAATGATTGTGTCAAAATATATAAACACTTAAAATTTTGACCTCCATAAATGGCCAGATAACTTATGGAAGCTTACTACATGCCAGGCACTAAGCACTTTACACTAATAAACGTATCACACTCCCCTCCCCCAGTCACCCATTTTATAGACACTCAAGGCCATATAAGTAGTAGGGCTAGGACTTTAACCCCAGGCAACCTGGTGCAAGCCTGCTTGTTACCATGGTTAATAACCAACCAAGTCATCATAGTCCCATTTTACTGCTTGACATTGTCATTTTTCTAATTTATTCTAAAGTCGGTATAACTCTCTGGGCTGACAGAAGGGTCTGAACTGAAGCAAATGTGTTTGAAACAACCCCAGGAATTGTGTCAGTCGACAGGTTGGCTGAAGAGAAAAAGGAGCCATGGGTGGCTGGAAAGGGAGACGTCTTTCTCTTGGTAGTGTTCAGGACAGCCAAAGAGACTCTTTTTTGGAAAGGACTATCTTTATGCCAGGGAAATAACTTTAGAAATTTTTTATTCTCCATTGGTAGTGTGACACCTTGTAAGAAATTCACACTCTGTCTCTCTCAACGGTTCGGAACACTTGAGTTAGTCATGGAGTTATTTCCTACACTGGGTCTAAGAATTTCTGGCATTTCCATGTCATGTAGCCAACACCACCTGTTGCTTGTCCAGGTTTTGGTCAGCTGAGTCCCCATAAGACTTACCAACAATGAATGTTGAGTGTTGAATTCAGACTCTCAGAAGGAGTTAGAGTTTTCCAGGCAGGAAAATGGGTAGAAAAGAGCATTCTAGGCAGAGATCATTTTTTCTTCTATCCATTACAATTCTGATGTCAGCACCTTCTTAAGTGGGATTATTTTCTTGGTAAAGGCCAGGCTGCATATGCTTCCTGAATCCCTGAGCCATACGGATTTATGGACCCCGACATTGCCAAGTAAGTCTACCTAGGCATCAGAGATGGTGTGCTTACTTGTTACAGGTGTCTTTCCTCACCAACATAGAGGCTCTAACCACACCTTCATGCTCTGCTAGGCTTCCTGGCTGCCAGATGTGAGATCAGGACTGCCTGATGTCCAAATGGCCTCTGACCAGGAATTAATACATAACCATCTAAAGGATTTTATTACCTTAAAATGTAAATTATAAGCAAATGAACTTATTTTTCACATTTTTACAGTCTGTGTGTGTGTGTGTGTGTGTGTGTGTGTGTGTGTGTGTGTGTTTCCTAGCAGGTTGGCAGCTTTGGAGAATAATTATGTAGTAGTTGGCTCTGAACAGTGTTTTTTCAATCTTGGCCACACCGTAGAATCACCTGGGGAGCTTTTAAACCTCCCAGCGCTCACGCCAAATCCCAAGCTGATTAAATCCGAATCTCTGAGGATGGGACCAGGCATCACTATTTTCTAAAGCTCCCAGGTGATGCCTGTGAGGCCAAGATTGGGAACTGTTGGCTTAGAAGTTATCTTTTTTCTCTTTTTTTTTGTCCATAGTGTTTTCATCTGTACTTCATTTAGACTTGATATTGGTGCCCCCAAACGCCTCTCAAACTGGAACAATCACCAGAATCACTTGGAAGGCTTATCGAAGCCCAGATCGCTTAAATCTTATTTTTTCTGGGATAAGCCCACTCTTATCATTTCTGAGTTAGGAAGTTTGGGTGGGGACCCAGGAGTTTGCATTTATGACAGGTTCCCTGTTACGGTGATGTTGACGGTACCAGAGAACATATGGTGACAACATCCGCTCTAGTATGTTCCTTCCACCTTCTCTCTGCTCTGCTCTTTCCCAGGAGTGGCGGCCAGGGCCCCTGCCTCCAGGGCGGCCCACACTGTCAATATTCACCTTAGGAAATGGATGCTTAAACAAGCTTTAGCATACTGCCCCACCTCCAAGTCCTCTTGCAATCTAATTTTAAAAGTCCACTCCTCATGCAAATGCAGCCTCCTCCTTATTCCAGATCACTCGCCTTAAGCCCCTTGTACATCAATATCAGACATACCACTGGGTGGGGTTTTGGTGTTGCAAAGTGGGTCTTGGATTTCGCTTTCCCACAGAAACAATTTTATGAATGGTGTTTAGGTAGAGTTGAAATGGTGATGTTAAAACCATTTGTCAGGAATACTGTGGGCTCAGTAAGGCTTCAGTGGACTGCCTTCCCTGAGCTTAACCAGCACTTAAAGAATTGAGTTTTCTGAGTTTCAGAAAACCAATTTTCAAACGAACCCTTAGAACATAACTTGTTTAGGAACTAACTATAACTGGAACATTTGGTTCATTTTGTTTATAGTTATTTTGCCCTTTCCATTTTGGAGCCAAAGTGGGGCGGGGGAAGACTTGTCATTCATTCCACTAACATTTATTAGGTGCTCACACTGTACTTGGCACTGCTATATACGGGGGTATAAAGATGAAAAAGACAGCCCCTGCCCTAGAGGAGCTCATATTCTAGGTGGGAAAATATTTTCTAAGCAAATAAGAAAATATTTACCAAGTTTCTAGTGTGATATGTGCAATAATGAAGAATGAATGAAGGAAGGAGGGATCTGTTCTGCCCTGGGGAGAGGGGGAGACAGAGAATCGGAGGGGGCAGGAGGAGAGAGGGAGAGAGAGGTAGGAGGAGAAGGGGAGGGAAGGAGAGAGAGGGGAAGAGAGAGGAAGAGAATGGGGGAGGGGGGGCTGAGTGTGTGTGTGTGTGTGAAGAGAAGATGTGTTTAAGAGGTTTTGAATCAGGGAGAGATTGTTAGACCTTGAAGACCCAGGGGATTTGCCCAGCAGAGATGGGGGTGAAGGGCGTCCAGGGTGATGGAACTGTCTGAATGCACATTGGGGCTGAGCTCTACAGGACTGGCAAGTAACCAGTTCAGCTCCTCACATAGGATGATGGAGGATGACTGGGAAGGGCATTTCTGGCCACACCAAGTTTGAACCTTAACCCGGAAGAAGAAGGGAGAAGACTGCATTGTTATCTCAGACCTTCTTTTTAAAAAAAAACTTTCTTCTCCTGTATCTTTCCCACTATCCTGAGAAACAGACAACTTCTTATTTTCAACAAGATACTAATACGTAGAAAATGTCTTGAATCCAGCGGTGTTCAAACCTGTGCTCTGGGAAGCCCCCTCAGAGGCTGGCTGGGGTGAGGGCAGAAGAGCACACAGGGCCACCCTCCCTCCTTCCCGTTAGCCACCTGCTTTATGCAGCTTTTCTTTGGGCTGCTTTACATGTTGGGCACATCTAGGGAGAATATTACATTGGTGCCTGGGTAGCTCAGTTGGTTAAGCGTCTGCTGTTGGCACAGGTCATGATCCCGGGATCCTGGGATCGAGCCCTGCATCTGGCTCCCTGCTCGGTGGGGAGTCCGCTTCGCCCTCTGCCCCTCCCCCCCCTCGTGCTCGCTCTCTCTCTCTCTCTCTCACATACACACACATAAATAAATAAAATCTTTTAAAAAAAAAAGAATAGTACATTTGAAAAAGGGTACATAACTAAAAAAGAAAGGCTTTAAAATCACCGTAATCTACTCCTCACACATTCCCTAACAGTCTGAGGACTCTGATGTGCATAGCCAAATCTCTCAATTGCAAGCGAAAAGATAATGTTCTCGGACAATCAGCTGCGGATGGGACATCAGGCAGGCACTGATGTGGCTGGGTGACCAGTGACAGTGGTTAGGAGGTAAACCTTCAGTTGGCCGCGAGAGGTAATGAGAAACTCATTTCTCCCCAGGATGATCTCATACTTTAAGATCGACGTTTGCATTTTCTTATGAGGAAAAACTGATCTTTTCTTAAGCATTTCAGGTTATTCTTTACACTTTTAAAAAGTTTAGTACTTCTTGATCTCTTGCCAGTGTTTCCTGCTCCATTCAACATAAAAATACAATGTGCCGTGGTGGTTAGGATGTTTATGTCAAAAATTTGACCCTTGCTGCTTTGGTTTATTTATTTTTATTTTTTTTCCCTTGCTGATTTGGTTTAGCAAGTGGAGTTATCATTAGGAATTAAAAATATTTCTTACCACATATCACACTATGTATAATTATTTGTCATCTTCAGATAATATGCTAATTTAGTTTTAATCACCTTTCCAGTGAAAACTTAAGAGACTGGCCAGTTTATTCTGTACCCACATATAACCTTTGCATTTAAAATCTAGCTTAGCCACCCTGAGGTGACAATGCAATCTTTCCTGGGAGCCAAAGTCCACAGACTTTGTATTGTGTATCATTTCTGTCTGATGGGGAGACATCCACTGAGTTGCCATTTAACATGTAGGGAAAAAAAACAAAGAAGACCTAAAGAATATAAGCCCAGAGATACGCTGAGGTACAAACGAAATAGCTACAGAAGAAAAGACCATGGTCAATGTCCAAACCTCGGGAAGAGCGTTCTGTGGTCTGTGGCAGAGCTTTGGGGTTCTGGATTCTGGTCCCAGCTGTACCACCAGCTGTGTACCCTTGGCCCTTTGGTGAACAGTCTCTGGGACACACTTTGTCCTTCTGAGAAGCCTGTGTGGGGAGGAGAGGTGTTGGTGGGCTGAGGGTGCCTAAAGGCCAGGCCAACCTCCATGTAAAGAAGTTTTCCATGGGCTGCAGCCCAGTGTGGAGGAAGGGAGCGAGCTGGAGTCAGCAGCAAGAGCTCAGCTCTGGGTCTGACCCCCTGCCGGTGATTTCCCCGGGGAAGTGTCCTTCCCTAGAAGGTAAGGCCAGTTACTCCAAGTCCATCAAGCGAGGTAAGGTACGTGCAAGTGTCCAGGAGTGTTTCCAATTGCCTCAGTCCGTGCCAAGAAGGAAAATAAATGTGCATGAGCCTTCCTTCCATCATGGGGTGGGAGGACCGCACAGAGCACACAGGACAAATAGACGCACAGCTCTTGAAATGTGGAAGAGGCTTAAATAAGTCTGTAGGAAACTTTTTTTAAAATTTTTTTTAAAGATTTTATTTATTTGACAGAGACACAGCGAGAGAGGGAACACAAGCAGGGGGAGTGGGAGAGGGAGAAGCAGGCTTCCTGCTGAGCAGGGAGCCCCAGATGGGGCTCGATCCCAGGACCCTGGGACCATGACCTGAGCCGAAGGTAGACGCTTAACGACTGAGCCACCCAGGTGCCCCCAGGAAACTTTTTAAAAGTCAAGTTTATTCCTTGTCAACTCTTGCACAGCCTAACAGTATTGTTTATCATCTGTGCCCTTAAGGGACTCACAGATGACTGGGTTTGTCACTTTCTAATTTTTTCTTTTTAAAATAATTTTTTCCCTTCAGTTTTAATTATCAGCTGACATATTGCCTCTTGTTTGGGGGTGATATGAGACCAACTTTTTCTTATATTGAATTAATATTTACTATATTGATTCCCAGGTCTGAGCATCTGGTTTCATTTCTAAGCAAAAATGAACCCATTTTTCTTGGTGCTGAGTCAGCATTTTCTCCCCAGACCCAGGGCTCCGGACTTTCTGGAAGAAAGAGCTGACTGTGGTGGAACAATGCTGAGCCGTTGCCAAAGAAAGCTTCAGAGGAGCAGCACCTGGCTCCTCCCAGCCAGGGCTGAGGTGCTGTTTTTTTATGCTGAGTCTCCTCTGTTTCAGCTCTTAAATCCCTAGTTGGTAGGAGAGGCATTTAAAACAACAACAACAAAAACATTGAGATGTTCAAAGAGCCTAGGATTGAACTAGTAGGGTGACATATATGACAGAATTGGGAAACACTGACAGAGAGCTAAGGAGTGAGCATCTGAAGATGTATTTTTACTTATATACAATTAGAAGAATAAATAGACTTACAGAAAGAGATTTTCTGCCCCATTAGTTAATAATGGTGGTTGCTTTTTTTTTTTTTTTAATCACACTCTGTGAGAACATGCCCTTTATGGAAACAGTTAGACACAGTGGTTGTTCAGCCAAGGCTTTGGTGCACCCTTGACTGTAGTTAAAACAGGTGAGCTGAATGCCCAGTTGATGTTACAGCTGGCTACAGGCAGGCCTTGGTAATAAGAGTCTTGAAATTTGTACTTGAAACCTTTGGTTCCCAACACCATACCCAAGCTGAAAGTGTCTCAAAGCTAGTAGGCAGCCTCCTTTTGATGTATTTTATTCACTTGGAATTAAAGACAGAAGCTCTTTCTAGCTAATCACAAAAACTATCTTTTGCTAGAATTAGCAGCTTCCTATTTTTCAATTTCTTTTGGGTGCAGTAATTAAAATGAAGGTAATCATGAATTTTGGATCTGCTTCGTACCTTAAGACAGGACTGGTGTTAGTCTGTCAGATTGCTAAGTCTGTTGTCCCTTTGATTTGCACACCCACCCTCTCTTCTGGAATAGATCAAATCCCCGGGGGCTGGTGTTGCCCCTTGGTAGTGCTGTTTCTGTTACAAAATGAGCCAATGACTATGTTGACTGAAGTGGCATTTGTTCAGGAAATAGCACCTGAAGTCAAAACAGAGCCCTATTTTGTAAAATACTCCTTTTTTATCCTCTGCACTGGGATGGGATTGGAGGCGGATGCTCCAGACGCCCCCACGAGTGTGTGCCTGTGGGCTAGTCCTGAAGCTCTTTTCTTTGTGGCTCGCCTCCTGTCCACTGGGAAGCCCATGCTCCTCTCATTTTCATTCTTTTCTAGCTCTAGTGCTTTTGAACACAGAACCCCCATCCTCCCACCACCCAAACTCCACATTCCAGCCCTGTGATTTCACGGTACCGGGCAGAGCTCCCCTGCCATGCCGGCAGGCTGCCTGCTGACTTGTGCAGGGGGACCAGATGGGAACATAAACTCACTGCAGAAGAGCAGGATGCTCTCTGTATATTTTTAAGACCAGGAATCCAATTCTCATTTAGAGGCTGTATTTTTTTTTAATAGCTCCTTGAAAATTGAACAAAACATTTCTTGTTGCTCTTATTTCTTGATAACATCATTCCCTCTGCGTGGATGTATAGAATCACAGAAACTAGAGGATTGAAAAGATATATTAGGTCATGTCTAGGCCGTTCCCAGTGGTTACAGTTCTTTTTTTCCCACACTCTGTACTCTGTAGTGCTTTTCTCAAGAATTAGTTTTTCCATTTCTCCTGGGGAATAATTCCTTAGTTTGACCATGGAGGAATGTATGTGCAAATATCCATAGTCTTTTTTTTCCAGCCTGATATTCCTACTCTTCATAACCCTTTACATTAGCATAAACAGCCCCTCTTCATCCTAAGTCAAGTATTTCTGGATGGTATTTTTTTTTTTCTCTTCCATTTATTAAGTTCAGAGCTTGTTTTTCTGCTTTGCTTTCTCTCTTCATCAATCAGTCCCTAAAGCCCATTAATCATTTTTTTTACCTCGCTGAAAGCTTCTTTGCTTATTCCCATATCAGAAACCCAGGGCTGGTTGAGGTCCCAAGGTACTGAAGAAGCCTCACTGATATGTGCTTATTCTATCCTCTCTCTATCTCTCTCGTCCCCCACCCCCAGCCTCAGTTCGCAACCACAAACTGTTTTCTACAAAAATATTTCTACATTATGATTTGGGGAATTAGTCATATTAGTCATCGCAAGGCCGTGTGTGTGTGTGTGTGTGGTGTGTGCACACGCATGTGGTTTTAAGTGGTAAGATTATATTTGTTCTCGGTTACTTAAAAGATATTTTTCATATCCTTGGAGCCACAAATCTTTCAGGTCTCCTGAGTGCTTGGATTGAGTATAATTCTGGACCATGGAGCTATGATGTATCAGTAGAATGTAGCATTCTATTTTAGAGCTGTCATCTCAGAAGTAGAGAGGAAAATAAGCAGATATGGGGAAAACAGACTGTATTTGTAGGATTTAGGATTCTTGGGGAAAGGGAAAAGCAAAATTTAAATAGCCCTGGCCCACACATACCTAAAGAAGATTAGCTCTTAGAAGCTAGTGTTAGGTATATAGACTTTTTATTATGTCACTTTCTTTTTTTATATATCTCAATTATATTGAGTTATAATTGACAAATGAAATTGTAAGATAGACTTATTTTGCTTAGCATAATACCCTCTGGTTCCATCTACATGATTGCAAATGGCAAGATCTCATTTTTTTGGTGGCTTTTATCATATGATCTCACTGATATGTGGAATTTAAGAAACAAAACAGAGGATCATAAAGGAAGGGAGAAGAAAGTAAAACAAGATGAAATCAGAGAGGGAGACAAATCATAAGAGACTCTTTTTTTTTTTTAAAGATTTTATTTATTTGACAGAGAAAGAGACAGTGAGAGAGGGAACACAAGTAGGGGGAGTGGGAGAGGGAGAAGCAGGCTTCCCGCGGAGCAGGGAGCCCCATGTGGGGCTTGATCCCAGGACCCTGGGATCATGACCTGAGCCAAAGGCAGACACTTAATGACGGAGCCACCCAGGTCCCAAAAGACTCTTAATCATAGGAAACAAACTGAGTGTGGCTGGAGGGTAGAGGGGGCCCGGGGATGGGGTAACAGGGTAGACATTAAGGAGGGCACGTGATGTAATGAGCACTGGGTATTATATAAGACTGATGAATCACTGACCTCTACCTCTGAAACCAGTCATACATTATATGTTAATCAATTGAATTTAAATTAAATAATAAATAAGAATAAAAAGAAATTGTAAGATATTTAAAGTGTACATCACAGTGATCTGATATACATATGTGAAAGGGCTCCCTCCGCCTGGTTAATTAACACACCATTACCTTATGTGTTTAGCTTCATTTATTTGTTGTTTTGGGTGAGAATATTTAAGTTCTACTCTCTTAGCAAATTACACTTATACAATACAGTGTTAATTAACTATAATCACCATGTTTTACCTTAGATCCTCATAACGCTATATGGCTTCCTGGATTGGGAGACCTAATATTATAAAAACACCCAAAGCAATCTATAGACTCAATGCAATCTCAATCAAAAATCCTAACGGTTTTTTGGGTTTTTTTTTTCCTCTTGGAACTTGACAAGGTGATTCTGAAATGCATAGGGAAGGGACGCCTGGGTGGCCCAGTTGGTTAAGCGTCTGCCTTCGCCTCAGGTCATGATCCCAGGGTCTTGGGATGGAGCCCCACGTCAGGGTCCCTGATCAGCGGGGACCCCGCTTCTCCCTCTGCCGCTCCCCCTGCTTGTGCTCTCTCTCTCTGATAATAAATAAATAAATAAATAAATAAATAAATAAATAAATAAATAAATCTTTTAAAAAATAAAATGTATAGAGAAGTATAAAAAGCCAAGGATGGGTAAGCTAATTCTTAAAGATGAAAGTAAAAAGACTTGCTCCCAAGACTTACTAAAAGGGCACTGTGGTACTGATCAGAGATACACAGACCGATGGGACAGACTAGAAAGACCAGATACGGACACAAGCATAAAAAGATGCTTGATTTATGACAGAAGTGACATTCAAGGTAATGGTCGGGGCGCCTGGGTGGCTCAGTTGTTAAGCGTCTGCCTTCGGCTCAGGTCATGGTCCCAGGGTCCTGGGATCGAGCCCCGCGTCGGGCTCCCTGCTCCGCGGGGAAGACTGCTTCTCCCTCTCCCCCTCCCCCTGCTTGTGTTCCCTCTCTCGCTGTGTCTCTCTCGGTCAAATAATAAAATCTTTAAAAAAAAAAAAAAGAGTAATGGTCAAAGCCAACCTTTTCCATAAATGGCACTGGAACAATCGGATATCTCCATATGGGGGAAAGAAAGAAAAGGAATTGGATGCCTACCTTACACCGTATGCAAAAAACTCCAAATTGATACAGACTTAAATGTCAAAGATAAAACTTTAAAGCATACTCACATATGCTTTATATATGCTTTATATATGTATAAACACTCTTATTTTCATGAGCTCAAGGTATTGAAAGAGTTCTTGTATGCCGTAAAAGTCTGTAGTCAAAAATTATACATTTGGTAAAATTAAGGCTATCTCTTCATTAAAAGATAACATAAAGAAGACAAATAGCTACACAATGAGAGAATATATTGGCCATACATGTAATTGATAAACTTATTAGTATCCAGGATATATAAAAATACCTAAATCAATAAAAAGACAATCCAATCTGAGAAAAATAGGCAAAATAACTTCAGTAGGCTCTCCACAGAAGAGGAAATAAAAATGGCCAATAACCATGAGTTCTCAACTTCTTTAATTATCAACGAAATGCAATTAAACCATCATGCAATTAAACCACCTCGTATCCACCATGTTAGCTCAAAATAAAAATACTGGCAGTGTTGATGAGGATGAGGAGCAACAGAAATTGATGGTAGAAATTGCAATATGTTACATATTTTGGAAGGGTTTAGCACACTGTAGTACACTTGAAGATACATAATGCATACCTTAGGACCCAGCAATTAGGTATATACACTAGAGAAAGTTGGTGCAGAGAACACAAAGATACATGTATAAGAGTGTTCTTTTTTTTCTCTCCATAAGTTATTTTTTGGAAATTGGCAAGCCTACAGAAAAGTTGCAAAATTAATATAATGAATCTCATAAAGCCTTACTGGATAGTAGCTAGTGGAAAGAACATACATGGGCTTTGAAGTAAGTGATACTGGCTTGATATCTCAACTTCACCACTTACTAGCTGTGTGACCAGGGGCAATCTCTAAAGATCAGCGAGCCTCAGTTATCTCATCTGTAAATCAGAGGTAATAAAATGCCTACCATATTGGGTATTGTAAGGATTAAACACATTAATGTATACCAGGCCCTGAGCATAAATGCCTGCAACATAGTTGTCCAGCAAATTATGGCTGCCATTATTAATATTTTGTTGCTGTTGTTAAAAATGTTGGCTCATTTTATTTCTTCAGAACCTCTTAGTGAGAGCACATTTACTGATATATATTCATTTTTCATGTTTCACTACAGAATGCAAAATGATTCAAGAGAAAAATAACATTTTTTTCATCCTCTATTACTTTTTCCTTCTCATTTATCTATTACAATTTCAATATTAGAAAGTACAAACCAGTAGGAAAACATGCCATAAATTAAAAAAACATTTAACAAAAATGTTTTTATAATTTAAAAAAATTATACAGAACTAAAAAACTCCCTTTGAAATAAAAGTATGATTTAACAAAAGTAAAAGGAAACTGAAGCACAAAAAAGTTAAATAACTTGATCAAGAAGCAATATTAGAAATAGAGTGTAGGTTTTCTAATTTCTAGCCCAAGATCCTACACACTAAGTTGTAATATCAGCAATTATTTCTAAAGAAAACTGAATTAAGTAAATAGCAGTAGCCTTCAGCCCTAATGCTGTGACTTCCTTGCCTTAACTACAAAATGAATGAAATCACATGTAAAACCCTCCAGGCCCCTTTAATCTCCAGTGAAATTTGATTCTGTGTCTGAAGTCTTTCTCACTGACCCCCAGATCCACAGTCATCTTTTCCTCTTGGGAACTCTGCCTGTACCCCACTATTTATGTTTGCAAACTGCTTATGATCATGTGACCACGCTGTACTGTTACATATCTCTTCGTAAACCTATCCTCTATCTCCAATTAGATTGCACTGCTTGGGGTTGCAGACTTTCTTATGTGCCTTTGTATTTATACGTCTTTGAGTACAAAAAAAAAAAAAAAAAAATCCAGAATTCAGAGAGGGAGACAAACCATGAGAGACTCTGGACTCCGGGAACCAAACTGAGGGCTACAGAAGGGAGGGGGGGTGGGGAGATGGGGTAACCGGGTGATGGGTATTAAGGAGGGCACATGTGGTGATGAGCACTGGGTATTATATGCGACTAATGAAACATTGAACACTACAACAAAAACTAACGATGTACTATATGCAGGCTAACTGAACATAAAAAAAGAAAAAAATCAAGCCACATTTTAAATTTCATTTTCTGTCCCTAATAGCTCCTAATATAGTGCTTTGCACAGACACAAAATAAATGCATAAGGATAATGACTGTCAGATTGCAGTTGTAAGAAATAGAACTAGTCACCATTGCTACAGTAACATGGGCATAGGATTCATGGATTCTGCCTTGAAAGCAAATGCTTGTTTTCGTCTGTTCCAGAAAGATGCTGTGAAGCGAGTATTCTCTGGCATTCAGCCTACAGGAATCCCCCACCTCGGCAATTACCTGGGAGCCATTGAGACCTGGGTGAGGTTGCAGGAAGAACATGGCTCGGTGCTGTACAGCATCGTTGACTTACACTCCATCACTATCCCCCAGGAGCCGGCCGTCCTTCAGCAGAGCATCTTGGACATGACTGCTATTCTTCTCGCCTGTGGCATAAACCCAGAGAAGAGCATCCTTTTCCAACAATCTCAGGTTAGCTTCTCACATTAGAACCAAGAAAACTTGTATTTTCAAAGTATTTGAGGAAAACTTTGAAGGAAAATTTATATAGCTCCTGTTTGTGATTCTTTTAAAATTGTTTGAGTGACTTCATCAGCTGCGATGATTTCATCTTCATGTTTACCCTATATTCATATCTTTAAATGTCATCATAATGCAAATAGTATTTTTCACCTTTTCCTCCACTGTTCTTGCTTCATAAACCAAAATGTTGCATCTCATTAGTACTTGTAAGTCTGAAATTGTTTTTCTCTGCTTGGTTGCATCCAAACTGCTGAATTCATACTGTTGACTAATCTCCTGGTGATCAAGGGTAGAATTTAGTGGTTTTGCATAACTTCAGTGTTGCTTTACTGGGTATTGCATTTGGAAGGCCTATTGGATAATTCCCATTGTTCCTTCTTTGTATAATAGCTTTTGAGAAGACTTGAGAGAACTAGCTGGGAAATTGGAAGACAATGTCCAGTCTCTTGAGTCCAAGCCAAGAAAGGCTTCAGAACAAAGCCAAAATATTTGACTGATATCGTCACTATGGATGAATCAGTTTATTCTTGGACGGGCAGACAGCCTGGACCAGACAGGGCACTTAAGAGACTCCATAGCAAGGAAGATGAAAAATTTAACTGGATCATGCCCTCATTGCATATCCGCTTGAACCTTGTGACAAAGCCACAGCACATGTTAACATGTATGCATGTGTGGTATGGGTTATCCATGTGTGTGCCTCTTGCCTTGATCATAAACTTCTGACAGTCGCTGTTTTTATGTATGTGTTATCACCCACAGAACTTAGTATAATGATTCACAGAGTGACCCTTTAAAAAAATATGTAAGAGATGAATATCTTCAAAAATAAATATATTTATCAACTTAAAAGTTGTTTCCAGCTTGGAAATAATGTGATAATAGAATCTGACCATTAAAATGTCCATAAAGGCAGTTTACCTCCATTTCCTTCCTCACATTCAGTCAGAGAGCCTTTACGTACACATAACTTTTCAAATTCAATCTTGGACTAATCTAATTGTTTTAAATATATAAATATACTTGCTTATGTTGGGCAGGTATGTGTCTCCCTATAATCTCCATCCACTCATTTTGCTTATGCTCTCTAAAAATACATAGTAAATCAACTCTGTCTCCCACATGACTGCTCTTCAAATACTCAGAGACATTTGTTACATAGTAGCCTTACCCTACAGGTCCTTACCCCATAGGTCTTGCCTTCTTCAAGCTAATTGTCCCACCTCAGGAGCTCTCTCGCCATCTGTTTGAAAGAAATATGCCTGTCCTAGTTCCTGAAACTGTAAAGTGTTCCTAAACCTGAAAAGTGTTTATTCACTCTTTAAGTCTGTCTCCGACATCATAATACTGATCATCATTAGAACCACTTTGTAGGTTACCTGATACATTTTCATTTCATCTAAGCTGTTTTTGATACAAACTCCCTTTTGATCCTTATGTGATACCATTTCTAAAAATCGTATTCCCAGTGCCTATTTCCATACTTCTGGAAGGCGCAAATGTCTACATCTCCACAAAGTAACCAGTTGCCAGACTGCTTTGTTAAGTGATGTTTAAAATTAAAGGCTCATTTCAGCCACATTCATTGCTTGCACTTTGAGCTCATACCCCCAGGAATGATAACCACATTATAATTTTTGGCAGTGACATCCGCAAGCACTTAAAATTTGCAATAATTGAGGTCTCTTCTTCAACATGGTACTTTGTTGTTCAAAACAGCAATTGAAAGGGTCGCCCACAGTGTGGGAGACTTTGTAAGAATTCCCTCATAGATGAGGGATCATGAAAGTCACCTTCCTTTTGTTTTTTTTATGTTATGTAATGAGCTCTTTGGTTCCCGTAGTGGTTGTGAGTCTAGGTCAGAGAGGGCAGGTCACTGGTGTTGCCTGTTTCCTCGGTGCCCTCATGCAGCTCCACACTGCCTCACTGGTCCCTCGCTCCCGTCCTGGACTGCATCTCCCTCCAGGGAGTTTGGGTAGCCTGCCAGGAAAATGTGAGGGAAGTACTCATCTGCCCACAGTCTACACTTTGTCCCACAAAGACAGTGTGCAAGACTTCCTCAGGTGTCTTTCTGACCTCAAGACATATTTGGTCTGGGCCATTCCCTTTTTTAACTCAGGCAACCAACCTTAATACAACTCAGTGGATAGACTGGGTATTTTATCAGGTTTTCTTTCCTTTTTTAAATAATAAAGAAAAATTTAAATATGAATGGAAGAGTAGGGAAAATCGTGTACTATACCCCCCATCACTTACTAGCATTTTGTAATTTGTCTCATCTGTGTTGTTTTTTGTTGTTGTTGAAGTCTTTTTTTTTTCAGATTTATTTATTTATTTGAATGAGAAAGAGAGAGAGTGTGCACACAAGAGAGGGAGGGGCAGAGGGAGAGGGAGAGAAAGTTTTAAGCAGACTCTGCGCTGAGCATGGAGCCCAGTGCAGGGCTTAAAGGGGATACTTGTCATGGGGCTCAATCCCACAACCCTGAGATCACGACTCTGAGTCAAAACCAAGAGTCGGATGCTTAACTGTCCGTACCACCCAGGTGCCTTGGTTGTGGCTTAAGTATTTTAAAACAGATAACACACATCATGGCATTTCAGTCCCTAAATATTTCAGTGTGCCTCTCCATAAACTGAGGAAATTTTCTTACATAACCACCATATTGTCATCACACCTAACAAAGCTATGAAAATTCCATATGATCATCTAATATCCAGTCCATATTCAAATTACGCTGATTCTCCCAAAATGTCTTTTATATTTGGCTTGTTTAAATAATGATCCAATGAAGGTCCACACGTTACATTTTTTTCGTATCTTTTTATTTGTTGCTGAAGTTTTATTTCCCCTAAAGTTGATCCTGCATTTGAAAAGAATTAAAAACTTAGATTTTTAGGGGGCGCCTGGGTGGCTCAGCGGGTTAAGCGTCTGCCTTCAGCTCAGGTCAGGATCCCAGGGTCCTGGGATCAAGCCCCACATCGGGGCTCCCTGCTGAACAGGGAGCTTCTCCCTCTCTCTCTGCTGTTCTCCCCCACTCTCTCTTTCAAATAAATAAATAAAATCTTTAAAAAAACTTAAGATTTTTATACTCCCACTTTTTTCATGCCTTTGATATATTAATCGGGTTTCCTTTTATTTAGTATAAAATTAGCTCTTTTGAACACGAAAATAAACCTTATAATTTTTTGTTGCTTTCTCTTTGTGCTGATGTATATTGGCTGATGGTTAGTGGCTATAAACTACCATTCATATAGTTGCTCATCACCATTTTTGATAGTTTGAATAGAAACTCTGCTTGCCTAGTGCCCATAGAATGCCCGGACATCAGTTCCTTCAAAGCAGCCATGAAGCTTCTGCTTGTTCAAGGAGGATGGTGGGAAGATCTTCCTTATGCTAGAAAGTATGAAGGCATGTACTGGATTTGCTTCTTAGAACCATTCTCAAGTAGGAGTATAATCGGATAAGCTAGTGTCCCTGAAACAGTGATTGTTCTAGACAGCTGGCCCCATATTTGCAGTGTTCTAGTGGGTGGAAGAATCCTCATGGTGTCTGTTTTGTGTCTTATCATACAGTAGTTAACAACTGCCTTTTTCAGTCTGTGGAGCCTCTAAGAGATGGGGACTGAAAAGGAAAATACTCATAGCATTGTCAGATTTAGAAAAAAAATGAGAAGTCATATTTATTAGAAAACTAATATTTTTCAATGTGTAAGATCTAAAAAGCCTTTCATGTATATGAACTCACTTTTAATCCTCGAAAGAGCACATGAGTTAGGCATTACTATTCTTTCACAGATGAATAAATTAAGGTATGAAAAGATTGAGTAAATTATAAAATATCCTTAAAACCATCTCTGAATGGTGCCTGGTACTTAGTAAATGCTTAACAAATATATCTTCCTAATTTAACCAGAGGTCATCCAGGTAACAAATCCAGGACTCTTTTTTTTTTCTTCCTAAAACACCGCTTTTAGAAGGTGTTCTCATGGGAGAGAACCTTATGCTGCGCTCCCCCCACCATGCCTTTGCCTCAGTAGCCTAATGGCAGAGAGGCAGTGGAGAGCCGAGCTGACCCCAAAGTCCTCATTATTTCTTGCCTGGACACTCCTCTCACCCCCTTCACTCCTGCCTCAGGCTCTCGTGGCAGCATTCCATCCCCTACCCTGTACCCATGCTCATCTTTCTACCTCAGATACCTCAGCACCTCTCTCCTTACCCTCAGGGTAAAAATCTAAGCTCAGTTTCTAGAAAGTCCTTCAAGAATGAGGCCCCTGATATGGATAGATAGATAGATAGATAGATAGATAGATGGATAGATAGATAGATAGATAGATAGATAGATAGATAGATAGATAGATGCGATGGAATATTACTCAGCCATAAAAAGGAATGAAATCTTGCCACTTGCAACAACATGGATGGAACTAGAAAGTATAATGCCAAGTGAAAGAAGTCATTGAAAGACAAATGGCATATGATTTCACTTGTGTGGAATTTAAGAAACAAAACAAACAAGCAAAGTAAAAAAAAAAAAAAAGACAAACCAAGAAATAGACTTTTTTTTTTTAATTTTTATTTATTTGTCAGAGAGAGAGAAAGAGAGCACAAACAGGGGGAGCGTCAGGCAGAGGGAGAAACAGGTTTCCCTGCTGAGCAGGGAGCCCGATGTGGGGCTCGATCCCAGGATCCTGGGATCAGGACCTGAGCCGAAGGCAGACGCTTAACCGACTGAGCCACGCAGATATCCCCAAGAAACGGACTCTTAACTCTAGAGAACACACTGATGGTTACCAGAGGGGAGGACCGTGGGGGAATGGGTGAAACAGGTGATGGGGATTAAGGCAGACCCTTGTTGTGATGAGCACTGGGTGTTGTATGTGTTTAATCGCTATATTGTACACCTGAAACTAATATAACTATACTAGAATTAAAGTTAAAAAATTAAAAAAAGAATGACGCCCCTGAGAAATGAGAACATCAGGCCAGTGTTGTTTCCACTCCATCACTTTTTAGTCATCAGGTTATTTTTGTTCAGATGATCTGATTAACTTTTACTAATACCTCTTTAAAGCAAGAGTTGGGGGTGTTTCTGGTTTTATTTTGAGAAAATATGATAAATCTGTTCTTATAAAGTGGATAGCCTACAGATCAGTTGTCTACATTTTAACATGGTTTTTCCTTTCTTCTGGGAGTTTTGTGAGGCACGTTAGCATTTAATTGATCATTAAATATGTAACCAAGAGGATAGGAAGTCAGAAAACAATTATACTTAAAGTGTTGTGAGCCAATGCCAGCTAAAATTAGATACACCTGCATTCCCTGCCCCCCACACACTTATTTACAAGTAAAATTCAGAATTTTTGAAATTGCGAGTTAGAGAAAACTATTTTTTTATATTATATAATGTGCTCTTTTCATGTGTATCCACTGTGTTAAGCAAAGTACTTGGACCTAAATATAAAAACTAGTTCCCCCAGGTGCTATTGTTGTACTGGGGAATAAGTTCTAGCAATCATTTGAAGTAGGGAAAGAATTCAGCTGTGTTATAATGCTTATTTTACCAATGATTTTCATCTCCAATCCTTTGCATTCTTTCTCAGCAGTCTGACTGAAACAATTTAGACTTATTGAAGATTTTTCTCATTATTTTCTTTTTCTTTCTCTCCCACTGGCCTCTAGTCATGGTGCTTCCCCTAAAATATGTTTGCCATATGTGGGGAATTTTACAGAGCCTCTCCTCTGAAAGGTGTGTGTGCGTGCGTGTGTGTGTGTGCGTGCGTGCGTGTGTGTGTGTGTGTTTGAGGGAGAGAGAGAGGGTGATTGAGAAAGAGAGAGCGAGAGCGCGCGCCTGCCTGTGTGTGTGTTTGGCAGAGGTTTCCAACCCAATGCCAAAGTCAATGGTCTTTTATTTCCATCAGGCCTGAGTGTATATCCAATCTGATTCCCACAGCTGTCTCTGAGGTGCACGTTTCCACTTCTTTAGTTGTTACTTTCCTTGTGAACTAATCACCGTGCAGATGGAAGATAAAAGCTGGAGTTTGTAGCTTTGGGCGCTGGCTTTGTGCCAAGGCTAGGAGAAAAGGAGTTTTGACCAGCAGACATCATGTTACAGAGCATCCAGAACTGTCCGCAGAAGAGTTGAGGGAAGAGAATGGAATCCACAGCCTTGGAAGGTGGCTTCATTCTCTAGTTAGAGTTTTATGTTTTGTTTTCCAGGAAACTCAAATCAATGGTAATAATAATAATGGCTAATAATAAATAATAAGCAAGCTCTCACATGAATCCTGGCTCACTGTATACAAACAAAAGTTGTACCTGACCCATGTCCCTTATCTTAGAGATGTGAGACCAGCAGTACCTAAACTTGGATGGACAGTATCATGTTTTCACTTATCCTAGTAATTTTGGAAGCCTCTTTGAGTACAGATTTATATTTGTTGGACTCTCAAAGTTGTTAGGCTACCAACAACAGGTGCAACATACAACTCATAATAGAAAGGAAAAAGGGGCCCCTGGCTGGCTCAGTCGGTAGAGCACAGGACTCTTGATCTCAGGTTTGTGAGTTCGAGCCCCACACTGGGTATAGAGATTAAAAAAGAAATTTAAAAAATTGTGAAGAAAAGAAAGGAAGCAAACAAATGTCCGCATGGATTAATGGACTTGAGGAATCAATTTGTAAAATTGGCATTTCCTCCACAGTTTCTCAGGAGAGACAAAGGATCTGAATGGCACATGGTAGAAATAATAAAGAGAAGTTAGGAAAATCATTATACAACCAAGCTCCTCATGTATTTCTTTCCGAATTTCCACTTGCTGCCTCCCCAGAGGTAACCGCTGTATTGAACTTGATACTCATCTCATTCCAATGTATGTGTTTATTTTTTTAAAAGGTTTTATTTATTTATTAGAGACAGAGCGCGCACAAGAGCAGGGGGTGGGGGTGGAGGGGCAGAGAGACTAGCAGACTTTTCACTGAGTGTGGAGCCGGACACAGGGCTCGATCCTAGAACCCTGAGATCATGACCTGAGCTGAAATCTGACACTTAACTGACTGAGCCACCCAGGCATCCCTCCAATGTATATGTTTATATTTTTATTGCATAGGATTTGGCTGTAACAGTCCATATTATTAATTTTGCATGTTTTAAAACTTTATATAAGTGGTATCATGCACATAGCTTCCTACATCTATATTTTTGTGTTCAGCATTACTTGGCTGAGATTTGTTCATTTTGACTGCTCTACAGTATTCCATTGTCTGGCTCTATCACAATTTATCCATTTTCCCAGCAAAGAATATTTAGATTTTTTTCTCCAATTTTTTGTTATTGTAAACAATACTGTAGTGAACATACTTGTATATGCTTTTTGTGGACATGTGAAAGACTTTTCTAGTTATACATACCTGAAGTGGAGTCATAAGGATATGTGACATATACATCATCAGCCTTACTGGATATTGCCAGATTGCTGTCCACATTGGTATCTAATTTACATTCCCATCAATAGAAGAGGAAGAGAGACATTACTCCTTGTCTACCATGTGAGCACACAGTGGAAAGGCAGCTGTCTGCACACCAGGAAAAGAGTTCTCACCAGAACCTGACCCCTCTGGCACCCTGAGTTCAGACTTCCAGCCTCCAAAATTGCGAGACAATAAATTTCTGTTGCTTAAGCCACCCATTCTGTGGTGTCTTGTTATGGCAGCCCTAGCAGATTAATACAGAGCTACTCAGCCATTACCATAGGTGGAAGGCTTGTTCTTGGATAGGAAATTCAATATTGTTAATATGTCAGTTTCCTCCAGTTTGATCCACAGATTCATTACAATCCCAATTAAAATGTTGTAGACACTGACAAATTGAATCTGAAGTGCATATGGCAATACAGACAGTACTTAAAATACCCAAAACAATTTTGAAAAAGAAAACACAGTTGGAGGACTTAGACCACCTTTCTTCAAGACTACTGTCAAGCTACAGTAATCAAGAGAGTGTGGTCTTGATATAAGAATAGACTAATAGATCAATGGAAAGGAATAAGGAATCCAGAAGTATACCCACATCCAGAAGCCAAATGTTTTCAACAAAAGTGTCAAACCATTACAGTGGGGGAAAGGATAGTCTTTTCAGCGAATGGTGTTAGGTATCCAACTGGATATCTGTATGGGGGAGGGAATGAACCTTGGCTCTTCCCTCACACCATTCATAACAAATTAACTGAAAACTACCATAGATCTAAATGTAAAAGTGAAAACTATAAAACTTCTAGAGGAATTCATGGGGGAAGATCTTCCAGACCTTGAGGGTAGGCAAAGATTTCTTAGAAAGTACCCAAAAGCATTTAACTTAAAAGAAAATGTTGATACATTTGACTTCATGAAAAAATATTCTATTTTTTTAAAAAACACCATTAAGAAAATGAAAAGGTGAGCCATAAAGAGAGAATATGTGTAACACATAACATCTGACAAAGCTTTGTGTCCAAATGTATATAGAACTCTTACCTCGATAATATAATAAGACAGCCTGATTTTGTAATTGGTCACTATATTTGAAGAGACATTTCACAAATGAAGAAGTAAGCACGTGGAAAGTTCAACATCATGGTCATCAGAGAAATGTAAAATAAAACCATAGGGATAAACCATTTCACCCACTTGAATGACTAAAATTAAAAATACTGGCAATACTAAGTTTTGGTAAGGATATGAAGCAGCTCGAACTCTCATTGCTGGCAAGAGTATAAAATGGCAATTTCTTACAAAATTAAACATATACTTACCACATGACCCAGTAATTCCAGTCCTAGGTATTTACCCATGAGAAATTAAGACATTGTCTGCAAAATGACTTGTACACAAATGTTCATAGTATTTTAGTTATAATAGCCAAAAAAAAAAAAACCCCAAACATCCATCAACTGGTGAGTAAACAATTACAGAATATTGAGTCACTGGAATACTATTCAATAATGAAAAAGGAGTTTGTAACAACACAGAGGAGTCTCAGAAGTATTATGTTGATAGAAGCCAAGGACAGAAGAGTTCATATTATATAATAACATTTATATGGTATTCTACAATAGGCAGAACTAATCCATAATAACAGAAAACAGATCAGTGGTCTCCAGGAGCAGGAGTGTGGGATTGACTGCAAAGGGGCATGAGGGAACTTTTGGGGGACATTGAAATGTTCTGTGTCTTGATTGGTATGGTGGTTACATGTGTAACCATGTGTGGTTACACATGTATGTAGATTTGTCAAAATTCATTGGACTGAACAGCTAAATAGGTCCATCTTACTGTGTGTAAATTATGCCTCACCAAAGTTGATCTAATATTTTAAAAAATTTTTAAATAAGTTGTTATATCAAGTAGAAAAAAAAGAGAGAAGCCCATGGAATTGTGTAGGAACACTACAGACATTTCAGTGTAGCTGTCATTCAGACACTTAAAATGACACAGGGAAAATAGATATGGCATGAAAATTTCATATGATCTTTGAGTCATCTGTTCACAGTGAAACCAAGAAGCAAACTGCTCACAAATTTAGTAAGTAAACTAATTATTTGATTTGTTGATATAGCATGTTCCCCATGCTTCTTCAAACGTTATAGATTTTATTTTTTTATTTATTTTAAAGATTTTATTTATTTGACAGAGAGAGACACAGTGAGAGAGGGAACATAAGCAGGGGGAGTGGGAGAGAGAGAAGCAGGCTTCCCGCCGAGCAGGGAGCCTGAGGCGGGGCTCAATCCCAGGACCCTGGGATCATGACCTGAGCCTAAGGCAGATGCTTAACGACTGAGCCACCCAGGAGCCCCAAACGTTATAGATTTTAAACCAGCCAGAAGCACTGTGAAACCAAGTGTAACCATTGACCTCACTCCAAGGAAAGTATGAAAGAGAGCAGTTTGTTTAGGACAATCCTTTGAATTAGATTGAAGGGATTTTAACTGCCAAGAATATCAGGAAATTTTAGTCAAGAACTAAAAAGAGCTTAAAATAAGAATTTGAAAACCATCTTATAATGTAAGATTTTCATTATTTTTGTTTGTTTTGAAATTGATGTCTTTCCTTGTCTAAACATTATTTATCCAAATCAAAACAAAAAATGCCTAGGGAGAGCCCATCTGTTACAAACGCATTTTCTTTTTTTCTTTTAAGATTTTATTTTTAAGTAATCTGTGCACCCAGTGTGGGACTTGAACTTACAACCCCGAGATCAAGAGGCACGGGTTCCATAGACTGAGCAAGCCAGGCACCCCTACAAACATATTTTCTACTTCTTTGTATTATATCACAGGATTAAGAACACAGCTCAGTGTTTGTGTTTTTAATGAAGCGCCATGTGACCTCTTATCTGGGCTTAGTCTTTTCTTAATTCTTAAACATCTTTACTTCTCTGATCATTGATATACTGACCACTTCTTCCTTTTAGGGTTTTCTCTTGACTCCAATGATACGGCAGTAACATATTTTTCTTCTACTTCTCTGAGAGTTCATTTGTTTCCTTTATTGACTCCTCTTCTTTAATTCCCCAGAAGTTCTGTCCTGAGATAAAAATCTCTGTATATAGAGGCGGAGCAAGATGGCGGAGGAGTAGGAGACCTAGATTTCGTCTGGTCTCAGGAATTCAGCTGAATAGGGATCAAACCATTCTGAACACCTACGAACTCAACAGGAGATCGAACAGGAGAGTAGCAACAACTCTCTGAACAGAGAAGCGACCACTTACTGGAAGGTAGGGCGTGCGGAGAAGTGAATCCGAGGCGATATTCGGGAGGATAGACGGCGGGGGAGGGGCCTCCGCCGGCCGCTTCTGGCAAGTGCTAGAGCCACGGAGCACAAAATCGGACCTTTTAGAAGTCGGCTCGGCGGAGGGACGTCGCTGCAGTGGCTAAGCGGGGGGTGGAATCCTCCTGGGACAGTGTGCTCTCAGGACCCTTGGGGTCACAGAGAGACCGGGGGTGCCTGAGTGCGCCAGAGCTCCCAGGTATCAGAGCAGGGAAGCCGGCTGCAGAGACGGAGCAGAGTCGCGGGCTCTCAGCTCGGGGTTGCCATAAACTGTGATCTGCGGCCCAGTCGGGGCACGGCTCCCCCAGCAGGGACCCAACAAGCAGCAGATCCGGGGAGACTCCCCTTCCTTCCCGGGGAGGAGCGGTGCGGGAACGCACTGCAGGGATCTGCTGGGTTTGGAGACTCCGCGCGGGGTCGGGTGCCAGAGATAGCAACGCTCGATCACGGGCCGGGTGAGCACGGAGCGCGGCCGGAGACCGGGGACACGGAAGTGACTGCTTTTCTCTGGGGGCACACTGAGGAGCGGGGCCCTGAGTTCTCAGCTCCTCCGAGTGGAGATTGGGAGGCCACCATTTCTGCCCTGGTCCTCCAAAGCTGTACCGAGAGCTTACAGGGAACAAAAGCTCCTGAGAGCAAACCGGAGCAGCTTCCTTAGCCTGGACCGACAAGGGCGGGGCAATTGCGCCTCCGGCAAAGACATTTGGAAACTACAGCAACAGGCCCCTCCCCCAGAAGATCAGCACAAACAGCCAGCAAGCCAAGACCAAGTTGATCGATCAAGGAGAATAGGAGAACTCCAGCGCTAGGGGAATACTGCACATAGATTCATGGCTTTTTTTTTTTTACCATGATTCATTATTTCATCAAAGTTAATTTTTGTTGACTTTTTTTTTATTTTTCTTTTTCCCTTTTTCAACCAACATCTTATAAATCCCTTTAAAAAAAAAAACATTTTTTATTTTTCATTTTTAGAGTCATATTTTATCCCTTCATAGTAGTTACCCTTGTTTTTGGCATATATATATAAGTTGTTCTCTCTTTAAAATTTTGAGGTACAGTTTCTTCTAACAGATCAAAATATACCCTAAATCACTAGTGTATGGCTTTGTTCTAGTCTCCTGCCTGATCACATTCTCTCCCTTTTTCCTTTTTGTTTTCTTTTTTTTCTTAAATCTTTCTTTTTTCAAACAACTTATCTTACCAAGTCCTTTTATAAAATCTTTTATAATTTTCATCTTTACAGTCATCTTCCATCCCTTCATTGTATCAACCCTTATTTTGTACATATATGTCTTTCTTCCTTTAAAATTTTAGGAGGCACTTTTTTCTAACAGACCAAAATACGCCCAAAATCTAGTGTGTGGCACTGATCTATGCACTAGCCTGATCATATTTGATCATATTCTGCTTTTTTTGTATTGTTTTGTTTTTGTTTTTATCTTTTTTTTTCTTTTTCTTTTTCTCTTTCTTTTTTCTTTCTTTCCCTTTCTTTTCCCCTGGTTTCAGGTCTTTTCTGATTTGTATACAGTATATTTGCTGGGGACGTTGTAAACCTGTTAGCATTTTGTTCTCTCATTCATCTATTCTCCTCTGGACAAAATGACAAGACGAAAGAAATCACCTCAGCAAAAAGAACAAGAGGTAGTACCGTCAGCCAGGGACCTACTCAATACGGACATCAGTACGGTGTCGGACCTAGAGTTCAGAATCATGACTTTAAAGATACTAGCTGGGCTTGAAAAATCGTGGAAGTTATTAGAGAAACCCTTTCTGGAGAAATAAAAGAACTAAAATTTAACCAAATCGAAATCCAAAAGGCTATTGATGAGGTGCAATCAAAAATGGGGGCACTAAATGCTAGGATAAATGAGGCAGAAGAGAGAATCAGCGATATAGAAGACCAAATGATGGAAAATAAAGAGGCTGAGAAAAAGAGAGAGAAACAACTACAGGATCACGAGGGCAGATTTCGAGAGATAAGTGATACGATTAGACGAAACAACATTAGAATAATTGGGATCCCAGAAGAAGAAGAGAGAGAGAGAGGGGCAGAAGGTATATTGGAGCAAATTATAGCAGAGAACTTCCCTAATGTGAGGAAGGAAACAGGCATTAAAATCCAGGAGGCACAGAGAACCCCTCTCAAAATCAATAATAATAGGTCAACACCCCGACATCTAATAGTAAAACTTACGAGTCTCAGAAACAAAGAGAAAATCCTGAAAGCAGCTCGGGAGAAGAGATACGTAACCTACAATGGTAGAAACATTAGATTGGCAACAGACCTATCCACAGAGACCTGGCAGGCCAGAAAGGACTGGCAAGATATCTTCAGAGCACTAAACGAGAAAAATATGCAGCCAAGAATACTATATCCAGCTAGGCTATCATTGAAAATAGAAGGAGAGATAAAAAGCTTCCAGAACAAACAAAAACTAAAGGAATTTGCAAACACGAAACCAGCCCTCCAAGAAATATTGACAGGGGTCCTCTAAGCAAAGAGAGAACCTAAAAGCAGCAAAGAGCAGAAACGAACACAGACAACAGACAGTTAACAGTCACCTTACAAGTAATACAATGGCACTAAATTCATACCTTTCAATAGTTACCCTGAATGTAAATGGGCTAAATGCCGCAATCAAAAGAGGCTATCAGATTGGATTAAAAAACAAGACCCATCCATATGCTGTCTGCAAGAGACTCATTTTAGACCCAAAGACACCCCCAGATTGAAAGTGAGGGGGTGGAAAACAATTTACCATGCTAATGGACACCAAAAGAAAGCTGGGGTGGCAATCCTTATATCAGACAAACTAGATTTTAAAACAAAGACTGTAATAAGAGATGAGGAAGGACACTATATCCTACTTAAAGGATCTATCCAACAAGAAGATCTAACAATTGTAAATATCTATGCCCCGAACATGGGAGCAGCCAATTATATAAGGCAATTAATAACAAAAGCAAAGAAACACATTGACAACAATACAATAATAGTGGGGGACTTTAACACCCCCCTGACTGAAATGGACAGATCATCTAAGCAAAAGATCAACAAGGAAATAAAGACTTTAAATGACACACTGGACCAAACGGACTTCACAGACATATTCAGAACATTCCATCCCAAAGCAAAGGAATACACATTCTTCTCTAGTGCCCATGGAACATTCTCCAGAATTGATCACATCCTAGGTCACAAATCAGGTCTCAATCGGTACCAAAAGATTGGGATCATTCCCTGCATATTTTCAGACCACAATGCTTTGAAACTAGAACTCAACCACATGAGGAAAGTCGGAAAGAACTCAAATACATGGAGGCTAAAGAGCATCCTACTAAAGAATGAATGGGTCAACCAAGAAATTAAAGAAGAATTAAAAAAATTCATGGAAACCAATGAAAATGAAAACACAACTGTTCAAAATCTTTGGGATACAGCAAAGGCAGTCCTGAGAGGAAAGTATATAGCAATACAAGCCTTTCTCAAGAAACAAGAAAGGTCTCAAATACACAACCTAACCCTACACCTAAAGGAGCTGGAGAAAGAACAGCAAATAAAGCCTAAACCCAGCAGGAGAAGAGAAATCATAAAGATCAGAGCAGAAATCAATGAACTAGAAACCAAAAGAACAGTAGAACTGATCAATGAAACTAGGAGCTGGTTCTTTGAAAGAATTAACAAGACTGATAAACCCCTGGCCAGACTGATCAAAAAGAAAAGAGAAATGACCCAAATCAACAAAATCATGAATGAAAGAGGAGAGATCACAACCAACACCAAAGAAATACAAACAATTCTAAGAACATATTATGAGCAACTCTATGCCAGCAAATTAGATAACCTAGAAGAAATGGGTGCATTCCTAGAGATGTATCAACTACCAAAATTGAACCAGGAAGAAATAGAAAACCTGAACAGACCTATAACCACTAAGGAAATTGAAACAGTCATCAAAAATCTCCCAAGAAACAAAAGCCCAGGGCCAGATGGCTTCCCAGGGGAATTCTATCACACATTTCAAGAAGAATTAATACCTATTCTCCTGAAACTGTTCCAAAAAATAGAAATGGAAGGGAAACTTCCAAACTCATTTTATGAGGCCAGCATTACCTTGATCCCAAAACCAGACAAAGACCCCATCAAAAAAGAGAATTACAGACCAATATCCTTGATGAACATGGATGCAGAAATTCTCACCAAAATACTAGCCAATAGGGTCCAACAGTACATTAAAAGGATTATTCACCAGGACTAAGTGGGATTTATTCCTGGGCTGCAAGGCTGGTTCAACATCCGCAAATCAATCAACATGATACAATACATTAACAAAAGAAAGAGCAAGAATCTTATGATCCTCAATAGATGCAGAAAAAGCATTTGACAAAGTACAACATCCTTTCTTGATCAAAACTCTTCAGAGTATAGGGATAGAGGGTACATACCTCAATATCATAAAAGCCATCTACGAAAAACCTACAGCGAATATCATTCTCAATGGGGAAAGGCTGAGAGCTTTTCCCCTAAGGTCAGGAACGCGGCAGGGATGTCCACTCTCACCACTGCTATTCAACATAGTATTAGAAGTCCTAGCCACAGCAATCAGACAACAAAAAGAAATCAAAGGCATCCAAATCGGCAAAGAGGAAGTCAAACTCTCACTCTTTGCAGATGATATGATACTGTATGTGGAAAACCCAAAAGACTCCACCCCAAAACTGCTAGAACTCATACAGGAATTCAGTAAAGTAGCAGGATATAAAATCAATGCACAGAAATCAGTGGCATTCCTATACACCAACAACAAGACAGAAGAGAGACAAATCAAGGAGTCGATCCCATTTACAATTGCACCCAAAACCATTAGATACCTAGGAATAAATCTAACCAAAGAGGCAAAGGATCTGTACTCAGAAAACTATAAAATACTCAGGAAAGAAATTGAAGAAGACACAAAGAAATGGAAAAACGTTCCATGCTCATGGATTGGGAGAATCAACATTGTGAAGATGTCAATGCTACCTAGAGCAATCTACACATTCAATGCAATCCCCATCAAAATACCA
This sequence comes from Eumetopias jubatus, assembly GCF_037043125.1. Classification (NCBI taxonomy): domain Eukaryota; kingdom Metazoa; phylum Chordata; class Mammalia; order Carnivora; family Otariidae; genus Eumetopias; species Eumetopias jubatus. The sequence goes on from NW_028274810.1 coordinate 6,690,161, forward strand.
TCCACTTTTTTCAAAGAAATGGAACAAATAATCCTAAAATTTGTATGGAACCAGAAGAGACCCAGAATAGCCAGAGGAATACTGAAAAAGAAAAGCAAAGCTGGCGGCATCACAATTCCGGACTTCCAGCTCTATTACAAAGCTGTCATCATCAAGACAGTATGGTACTGGCACAAAAACAGACACATCGATCAATGGAACAGAATCGAGAGCCCAGAAATGGACCCTCAACTCTATGGTCAACTCATCTTTGACAAAGTAGGAAAGAATGTCCAATGGTAAAAAGACAGTCTCTTCAACAAATGGTGTTGGGAAAATTGGACGGCCACATGCAGAAGAATGAAACTGGACCATTTCCTTACACCACACACAAAAATAGACTCCAAATGGTTGAAAGACCTAAACGTGAGACAGGAGTCCATCAAAATCCTAAAGGAGAACACAGGTAGCAACCTTTTCGACCTTAGCCGCAGCAACTTCTTCCTAGAAACATCGCCAAAGGCACGGGAAGCCAGGGCAAAAATGAACTATTGGGATTTCATCAAGATAAAAAGCTTTTGCACAGCAAAAGAAACAGTCCACAAAACCAAAAGACAACCGACAGAATGGGAGAAAATATTTGCAAATGACATATCAGATAAAGGGCTAGTATCCAAAATCTCTAAAGAACTTATCAAACTCAACACCCAAAGAACAAATAATCCAATCAAGAAATGGGCAGAAGACATGAACAGACATTTCTCCAAAGAAGACATCCAAATGGCCAACAGGCACATGAAAAAGTGCTCAACATCGCTCGGCATCAGGGAAATCCAAATCAAAACCTCAATGAGATACCACCTCACACCCGTCAGAATGGCTAAAATTAACAAGTCAGGGAACGACAGATGTTGGCGGGGATGTGGAGAAAGGAGAACCCTCCTACACTGTTGGTGGGAATGCAAGCTGGTGCAACCCCTCTGGAAAACAGTATGGAGGTTCCTCAAACAGTTGAAATTAGAGCTACCGTTCGATCCAGCAATTGCACTACTGGGTATTTATCACAAAGATACAAATGTAGGGACCTGAAGGGGTACGTGTACCCCAATGTTTATAGCAGCAATGTCCACCATAGCCAAACTGTGGAAAGAGCCAAGATGCCCATCGACAGATGAATGGATAAGGAAGAAGTGGTATATATACACAATGGAATATTATGCAGCCATCAAAAGGAATGAGATCTTGCTATTTGCAACGACGTGGATGGAACTGGAGGGTGTTATGCTGAGTGAAATAAGTCAATCAGAGAAAGACATGTATCGCATGACCTCACTGATATGAGGAATTCTTAATCTCAGGAAAGAAACTGAGTGTTACTGGAGTGGTTGGGGGTGGGAGGGATGGGGTGGCTGGGTGATAGACGTTGGGGAGGGTATGTGCTACAGTGAGCGCTGTGAATTGTGCAAGACTGTTGAATCACAGTTCTGTACTTCTGAAACAAGTAACGCAACATATTTTAAGAAAAAAGAAAAAGAAGAAGATAACAGGAGAGGAAGAAAAGGGGAGTATGTCAGAGGGGGAGACGAACCATGAGAGATGATGGACTCTGAAAAACAAACTGAGGGTTCTAGAGGGGAGGGGGGTAGGGGGATGTGTTAGCCTGGTGATGGGTATTGAGGAGGGCACGTTCTGCATGGAGCACTGGGTGTTATGAACAAACAATGAATCATGGAACACTGCACCAAAAACTAATGATGTAATATATGGTGATTAACATAACAATAAAAAAATTAAAAAAAAAATCTCTGTATATGTATTCCACCTTCCTGAAGTCTTACCTCCTTCCATAACTTTCAGCCATTTTCTCTCCTGACCTTTGTCGCTAGCCCCGACCTTTTTCCTGAATTCTAAACTTGCACTTCTAGCTACCTTCTAGACATCTCTATATGGATATCTTTTCCAACTCTCAACTTTAACATATCTGAAGCCAGAACTTTTTACCTCTGACCAGCACCTCCACCTGATTTTTTAAAATAATTTGAGGTGAGATTCCCATAATATAAAATTAGCCATTTTTTCCTACCTTGAGAAATAGTTTTGATCTATATATTTTTTCTTTACATAGCCTTTAAAAAAAATCCTGGTAAAATACACATCACGTAAAATTTACCGTCCTAACCATTTTTAAGTGTACCATTCAAAAGTGCTAAATGTATTCCCATTGTTGTGCAACCAATCTCCAGAACTTTTCATCTTAGAAAACTAAAGCTCTCTTCCCCTGTGATCCTCTGCCTTGTTTCTTAAACTCCACATATCAGTGAGATCATGTGATAATTGTCTTTCTCTGATTGACTTATTTCGCTTAACATAATACCTTCTAGAGAGGTTAAAATGAAACAAGCTGAAATCAGAGAGGGAGACAAACCATAAGAGGCTCTTAATCTTAGGAAACAACTGAGGGTTGCTGGAGGGGAGGAGGTGGGGAGATAGGGTGGCTGGGTGATGGACACTGGGGAGGATATGTGTTGTGGTTAGCACTGGGTGTCATGGAAGACTGATGAATCACAGATCTGTACACCTGAAACAAATAATACATTATATGTTAATTAAAAAATAAAAAAATAAGAAAACTAAAGCTGTATACCCATTAAACAACTTCCCATTCCCATACCCGCTCCCCCGCTGCCGACCAAGCCCCTGGCCACCACCTTTCTACTCTCTGTTTCTATGAGTTTACTACAGGTAATTCATATGAGTAAAATCATAGAGTATTTGTCTTTTGTGACTGGCTTATTTCACTTAGCATAATGTCCTCAAGGTTCATCTATGTTGTAGCATGTTTAAGGCTGAATAATATTTCATCATATGTATATACCACATTTTGTTCATTTATCTGTCTAAGGACATTTTGGTTGCTTCTACCTTTTGGCTATTATGAACAATGCTGTGGTGAATATGGGTGTACAAATATCTCTTTGAGACCCTGATTTGAATTCTTTTGTGTATATACCCAGAAGTGGTATTGCTGGATCATATGGTAATTCTATTTGTAATTTTTTGAGGACCACCTTACTGTTTTCCATAGGAGGTGGACCATTGTGCATTCCTACCAACAGTGTACAAGGGTTCCAATTTCTCTGTCTCACCAACACTTGTTATTTTCTGTATTGTTTTTATTTGTTTTTGATAGCAGCCATCCTAATGGATGTGAGATGATATCTCATTGTAGTTTTAATTTGCATTTCTGTAATCATTAGTGTTGTTGAGCATCTTTTAATATATTTCTTGGCCATTTGAGTATCTTCATTGGAGAAATGTCTATTGAAGTCCTTTACCCATATTTAAAATCAGATTGTTTGTTTGTTTGTTGAGGTGTAGGAGTTATTTTCTCCTGTTTTATAGGTTGCCTTTGCACTTTGATTGTGTTCTTGATGAAAAAAAGGTTTTAATTTTCATGTAGTCCAAAAACTCTCCATTGTTTTGTTGGATCTAAATTCCCAGGACTTTCAGATATACCCACATAGAAATTTAAAATAGAAGCTTACTAAAAAAATAGATTTTACCAAAAATAAATAAACTGTCTGCCATCAAATTCTGCACAAGGTAGCTGTCTTATCCTGCCTCAACGTAGGTAATTTGGGGAGTTGCTTGTGGTAGATTGTGATTGTTTTAACTAATTCATGTTCATTTCCTGAAAGAACAGGGATCAGCCAACTTTTTGTGGAAAGGCATAGGTAGTAAATATTTTAGGCTGCAAAGCACATGCAGTCTCCATCACCACCACCTCTTCTCCTTTAGCTCTTCCTCTTTTGCCTTCTTCTCTCTCTCTCTCTCTCTTTTATTTGACTATCCTTTAAAAATGTAAAAAACCTGGACTGAATGAAAATAATCCACAGGCCACAGTAGTTTGCTAAGCCCCATGTATGAGGATTATGTGTCCTCATCCATTACCATGTGACTATGAGTGCATCCTATAAGAGATGTGTCTCTCCCTACCCCACTGATGTTGGGCTCATCCATATGACTTGATTTAGCCACTCGAAAGTGATTGGCCATTTTGTACATGATGCCTAAGCAGAATGTTTAAAAGCAATTCCATGTTTGTTCTAACTCTGCTGCTCTTTTCCTCTATCCTAAGAATGGCATGTTTCAGATGGGGAGTACTCCTTCAGTTTGGGTCTTGGAATGGGAAGGTGTATAAAGCAAAGTTATAGCCAGCCTACAGCTACCAATATGTAATGTGTATGAGAAAGAAACCATTACTGTAAGCCATTTATATTTGGGGTTATTTGTTACTCAGCATAGCTTAGAAATAGCTGACTAATATAATGCAATAGATTTTTTAAAAACATATCTACACAAATACACATATACACAATCAGCAATAGAATTTAGATGGCTTTTAACTCAACAGCAGGCTGATAGAAGCTATTTATTTAGCCTTGCAAGTATTGGACTAAGAAAAAGTATAGAAAAATCCAAATGTGTACACAGAGATGTTCATTGCAAGCATAAATACTGACAGTAGAAGAGAGTGGGTGAGAGTTTATTATTGATAACATGATTCTTTTAATTAAGATCAGATCCCCAAACAAGGTTCTTTTAAGGGGCTTTGTCATGGGGATGATAAGCATCCAATAAAAATAACTCAGCATGAAATTGCTCATTTCGAGAGGATATGATAAATGGGAACTTGTGAGTGAATAGTCTTCCACATGTTCTAACCAGAATTTATAGGACCTGATTCCTGGGAAGATAATGTTTATATGGGAAATAGTAAAATTATAAGGGACACTGAGGGTATCTTAGACATTTGATCCAGTATTTACTGAACCAGCTCATTGCCTGAGTGGGTTTGATTGATATCTAGCAGCTATCGCTTTGGGAATCATGGTATTCCATGCTCTTTTTGTTAATTATGTATTTTTGGAAAAAAATTTAAATGTGGCAAAATACAGAGAACAATGTAATAAACATTCATGTTTCCAGCAGCAAAGGTGAATATTGTTAACATTTTGTCATATTTGCTTGACTTTCTTATATTAAAATAAATATAATAAAAAATAATTATGAAGGTGAAGGCCCCTCTAATCCTTCCCCTTGCCTACTCCCTGTACCCCTCCTCCGTGTGTCCCTTTTCTCTCTCCCCAGGCAGCCAAAATCGTGGATTCTGTATGTATCAATCTAGGCAATTTGTGATACCTGTTTTCATGTATAATTTCATGAACAATATATAATATTTTTATTTGTGTGGTTTTTAAAAATTGTATAAGTGATGCCATATTGGAGTACCTTTTAGCAATTTTCTTTTTTCATACAACAGTGTGTTTTTGTGATCTCATGTTTATGCATATAAATCTAGTTCGTTTCTTTTATGTATTGTATAATATGCTATTATATAAATAGGCCACACTTTATTTAGATTTCCCTATTAATAAATCTTTAATTTCATTCATGCATTCATTTAACAAGTATTTATTGAGCATTTTCTCTGTCTTGGATACTCTTCTAGGTACTCATGTGAAGAAATAGACAAAAATCTTTGCCACCACGGTACATTTCTCTGTCTTGGATAGGCTTCTAGGTACTCAGTGAAGAAATAGACAAAAATCTTTGCCACCACGGTACATTTCTCTGTCTTGGATACGCTTCTAGGTACTCAGTGAAGAAACAGACAAAAATCTTTGCCACCACGGTACTTACTTTATGTAGGGGTGCACAATGTAAATAATAAGTATAATAAATTAGCCAAACATAAAGTATATTAGAAGGTGATAGGTTATACAGAAAAAAAATTAAGGGATATTAGGAGTGCCATTGAGGGAAACATTGTTATTTTAAACAGTGCAGTCTGGGTAAGCCCCCTTAATAAGATGGTATTTGAGCAAAGACAAGGAGAAGGAGTTAGCCACGTGGATATCTGGAGGAGGAGAATCCCAATCACAGAAAAGAGCCAGTGCAAAGCCCCTAAGGTGGGAACATGCTGGTGTGTTCAGGGAACACAAGGAGGCCTGCGTGGCTGGAGGAGAGGGAGTAAAGGGGGAGGGGTGGAGGATTGGAACCACAGACGTTACAGGGTTGAATGGGAGGAGATGATCGTGCCTGGTCTGATAGGCCATTGGGAGGACTTCGGCTTTTACTCGGAGGAAATGAGAAGTGGAGGGTTGGTTTTTTTTGGTGTTTTTTGGGGTTTTTTTTTTTTTAAAGATTTTATTTATTTATTTGACGGAGAGAGAAAAACAGTGAGAAAGGGAACACAAGCAGGGGGAGGGGGAGAGGGAGAAGCAGCCTTCCTGCTGAGCAGGGAGCCTGATGCAGGGCTCGATCCCAGAACCCTGGGATCATGACCTGAGCTGAAGGCAGAGGCTTAACGACTGAACCACCCAGGTGCCCTGAGAAGTGCAGGGTTTTGACCAGAGAAGTCACATGATCTACATCTTTAAAGGATTGCTTCTGCTACTATGTTGAGAATAGATTGTATGAGAAGTTAGTGGAAGCAGGGAGCCTAGTTAGCAAGTTATTACAGTAGCCCAGCTGAGGGTTGTTGGTACCTGGGCCAGCACTCTGGGGGAAATGGTAAAAAGCAGTAAGATTCTGAATATCTTTTGAAGGTAAAATTAACAAGATTTGCAGATGGATTAGACATGGAGTGTGAGAGAGAAAGAGGCATATGAACGTCTCCAAGATTTTTGCCTAAGTAACTGCAAGGATAGAGTTGCCACCAACAGAGACGACAACTGTGGACAGAGCAGGTTCAGGATGGAGGAGTGGGAGTTCAGTTTTGGAGGTATTGAGTTTGAGGTGTCCACTAGGTCTCCACATAAAGATGCTCAATAGATAGTTAGATATATGAGTCTGGAGTTGAGCAAAGAGGTCTGGCCGGAGTTATAAATTTAAAAGTCATCAGTTATTCGGATTATAGTTAAAACCATGATTGTATCTAAAGCCATGATAGGAGACGAAATTGCAGAAAGAGTGAGTGGAGAAAAGAGTAGAAGTAAGAAATCAAGGACAAAAACCTGGATGTCTGCAGTATTAAGACAATATTTTTAATGTACTAATTATATATTGATATTAATTAATATCAATATAATATCAATATAATATTAATGGTTTATCCTAGCCACTACCCTTGCTGGCAGAGTTGTGTGGTTGTAGTGGAATGGTAGAGGTGAAAACCTGACTGGGATGGGCTGAAGTGAGAAGGAAGTGGCAGCTCTTGTCACTTTATCTTTCTTCATTGATGAGAACCCATTCTCCCCACTCACCATGTTGAAAGATCTGGCGTTGACTTTGCCTTGAGGACCACATATTCCCATGTGGAGGAAAAGAGATCATGCTAAAGATCAGAAAATCTGGATTCCTGTAATGATGTTACCTTTATTGCCATAGGATAATTAATTGTGAATGCCTCAAGGGATAGTTGTGATGAACTGCACCGGGATAGTTACTGAAACTGTTTACTGAGACACATCATACAATTCACTCATTTAAAGTGTAAATTTACTGGTTTTTAGTGTATTCACAGAGTGGTGCATCCATCAGTCACCACAACCAATTTTAGAAAACTTTCGTCGCTCCAAAAAGAAACCCTGTGTCCATTGCCCCCTCTACTCACTCCCTGGCAAGCACTAATCTACTTTGTCCCCTGTGGATTTGCCTTTTCTGAACATTTCATACAAATGGAATCAAAAAGCATCTGTTCTTTTGTGATTGGCTTCTTTCATTTAGCATAATGTGTTCAGTGTTTATCCATGTTTTAGTATTATCAGTACTTCATTTGTTTTTATTGTTAAATAATATTCTGTTGTATGGATATACCACATTTTGTTCATTCCAGTCAACAGACATTTGGGTTGTTTCCGATTTTAGCTATTATGAATAACGCTGCCGTGAACATTTGTGTAATGCTTTTTGTATGTTTTCAGTTATCTTGGTATACACCAGGAGTAAAATTGCTGGGTCATATGTAACTCTGTATTTACCATTTTGAGGGACTGCTAAACTGTTTTGAAAGTGGCCATGTCACTTTGTATGAGGGTTTCACCACCAATGTATAGGGATTCCAAATTCTCCCTTCCCTTCCCAAAACTTGTTATTGTCTGTCTTTTTTTATTTTAGCTATTCTGGTGAGTGTGAAATGGGATCTCAATGTGGTTTTGATTTATATTTTCCTTATGACTAATGATGTTGAGTATCTTTTCATAGGCTTATTGGCTATTTGTATACCTTCTTTGGAGAGATGTCTTTTCTAGTCCTTTGCTCATTTTTAATTGGCTTTATTTCTCTTTAATTGTTGAGTTATAAAAGTTTTTTTATATTCAGGATACAATTCCCTAATGAGATGTAGGGTTTGCAAATATCTTCTCCTATTTTGTATTGACTTTCACTTTCTTGATGGTGTCCTTTGAAACACAAAAGTTTTTCATTTTGATGAAGTCCAATTTTTTTTTCTTTTATTGCTTGTGCTTTTGGTGTCATATTTAACAAACCATTGCTTAACCCCAAGGCCATGGAACTTTACTCTTCTGTTTTTTGGTAAGCATTTTATAGTTTTACCTATTTATGTCTGTGATCCATTTTGGTGAGAGGTTGGGGTCCGGTCCAACATCATTCTTCTGCATGTAAATATGCGCATGTAGATATTCACTTATTTCACCACCATTTGTTGAAAGACTGGCCCTTCCTCCATTGAACTGTGTTGGCACCTTTGGTGAAAATGGATTGACTGTAGATGTATGGATTTATTTCTGGACCCTCAGTTCCATTCTATTGATCTACATATTCTATCCTTATACCAATAGTGCATTGTTAGATTGCTATAGTATTACACTGACTGATAGTTGGCTGTTAAACCAAGTTTGCATTTCTGGAATAAATCCCATTTGATCATATTGTGTAATTCTTTGTATATGTTACTGCATTTGGTTTATTAGTATTTTGTTAAGGATTTTTGCATCTCTATTCATAAAGGGTATTGGTCTGTAGTTGTCTTTTGTTGTGATGCCTTTGCCTGGCTTTTCTATCGAGGTAATACTGGACTCTTAAAATGAATAGGAAAGCATGCCCTCTTTTTTTTTTTATTTTCTGGAAGAGATTAGGAAGAATGGTATTTATTTTTTAAATGTTTGTTAGAATTCACTAACCCCCCACACACTTAGCGTTCCTTTTTCTCATTGCTGATTGTTTAGTGACTTTTCTGCAGCAATTATGTAAAGTCTGTCTTCACTGTCATGTCTGGCCACTGCAGTCTGTTGGGTTAGCTTAGTATTCAGGTAATAATTGAACAGACATTTCCAAATGCCTCGATCCTGTATTTTTTAAAATTTTTTTAGATTTTATTTATTTATCTGAGAGAGAGAGAGGTCACAAGCAGGGAGGAGGGGCAGAGGGAGAGGGAGAAGTAGACCCCCCCCTGCTGAACAGGGAGCCCAGTGTGGGGCTCGATCCCAGGACCCTGGGATCACGACCTGAGCCAAAGGCAGATGCTTAACCGACTGAGACACCCAGGCACCCCTCGATCCTGTATTTTTGACCTGTTGCTGAGGGGTTTACAGAGGGCCTCAAGGTGAGCCAGAGGTGAAAGATTAGGGTCTTCCCAGGTCTGTCCTGGACATGTGCATAGCCCTGGACATGGATGTGTCCTCTTAGCTGGCCCACGAATATGTCAGGTTTTTCCAAAGCACCCAATGGGCATATCATTTCCCAGCTTTTTCCTTTAAGTTTTGGCTAGTCCCTGATCTTCCCCTCCTGGTATCAGCACCTCAGGCAGCTGCAATATTAAATCATTGCTGCTGATTATTTCTGGAAGATGTCCTATGGATAGGGTTTTTCCCACTGAGTGAGCTCTAAGTGAGGTCAGATAACAACACGCCCTGCAAATGGGGTTTTTCCAAGGAGCTGTCAGCTCAAATAGTGACAGTTCTTTGCGGATGAGAATGGTCTTTTTGAGAAGCTCCAAACCCAGTCTTCTCTTTCCAATGGCTGCTAGGCTGCTGATTTTCATAGCTACCACAGACATGGGGCAAGGATGATGGGAATAGGGTGAGTTAAACTGCCACAAAACGCTGTTGCTACTGAGATTCAGATGTTTTTCTTAAGTAAGCACTCTTCACATTATTGTAGGCCTTTCGTTAATTTTCCAGAGTTCTGTAAAAATTGACTTTGACAATTTTTGCTAGTGTTCTCGTTGCTTTTATGGAGGAGCCGATTTTCAGAGCTTGTTACTCTGCCATTCCAGAAGGCCCTCCACCTTCTTTTAAACACCCCAAACATTTTAATTTTTATCTTATTCGAGACCAAATGTAGTTAGATTTTACTAGCCTTTTATCTATTTTCACAAACTGAACACGCCTGTGAACTTGTACCCGGAATGTTCTTCATGCCCCTTTCCAGTCACTAAGTATCCTTCCTCCAAGATAACCTGTTTTTAAATTTGGTATAATTTGATTTAGTATATACTTTTTTGTGTCTGGCTTCTTTCACTCCACATTGTTTATGAAATTCATTCACATTGTCGGATGCAATTGTCCATTCATCCCCATTGCTCTGATAGTCCATTGTATGAGTATGCCACAATTTATCTATTCTACTTGGGTGGTCATTTGGATCGCTTACAATTTAGAGTTGTTACAATGCATTCTTGCGCATGTATCTTTGTATATATGTGTACATTTTTGTTAGATATATACCTAGAAATGGAACACCTGGGTCATTTGTTATATGGATGTTAAATGTTTGTGGATACAGTCAGTTTTCAATGTTGGTATACCGATTTACATTCTCACAGTAGTGTATAAGTATTATATTTATTCAATATCCTTGCCATACTTGGTATTATTTGACTTTTTCATTTTAATCATTCTGAGTATGTGTGGTATCACATTATGACTTTAATTTGAACGTAATGCATTTGGCCTATTTTGATAGTGTTATCTGCTTTTTTCTAACCAATTTGTAGGAATTCTTTTTTTTCCTTGAAAATTTTATTTATGAGAGAGAGAGAAAGAGGGCATGCGCTGGGTACGGGGAGAGGGAGAGGGACAGGCAGACTCCCCACTGAACACGGAGCCTGACGAGGGGCTCCACGTGGACTCAATGCTGGGCTGGATCCCAGGACCCCGGGATCATGACCTGAGCTGAAATCAGACCCTTAACCGACTGAGCCACCCAGGCACCCGAATTTGTAGGAATTCTTTACATATCCTGTATACCAATATATTCTTTATACGTTTACAAATATTTCCTTCCACTCTGTGACTTGCCTTTTTCCTCTTTAAATGGTGGTGTTTGATAAAGAGACGTTATTAAATTCGATGTAATTTTATTTATCAATATTTTTTGCTTTATGTGTAGTACTTTTTGGATCCCGTTAAGATTTGGTACTGACTCAAAGAAATCAAATGCAATCAACTGATTTAATTTTTTTCCTGTAAATTTTTTTTTGAAAAATCCTATGATTTATGCAGAACATTTTAGTCTCCCTTGAAGAACAGCGGTGCTTTTCCACGAGTGTATTTTTTGAACAACTGTCCTCTTTAATTTACAAAAGCATCCACCAAACGTCCAGCCTTACATAACCCCATTCCAGAAGATTCTTTTGTTCTGTCCTATCAAACCCAACAATTCCACTGAGTACATCCCTCATCCCATTTGTTCCTACTCACCCATCTGCTCTATTTTCAGAGATAACAGAGACTAACTAATTAGATGTGAATTTCTCTAACTTTCTGCTCTCTACTCCTATCTCATAAGATAGATCCTCGTCTGTATTTAATTCCCCTCCCCTTGCTTCAGTGGAAGACATTTTATAGAAAGTAGGTCTATCCCACCTTAAAAAATAATAATAAATTTTTTTATTCTTTAACCCATACCAGGTATTCCCATCTCTCTCCTTCCTGAAAAAAGAAATATCTTACATATTTGATAAAATTGCATGGAATTAAATATACCCACACAATGAACATATGTAATACTGGTGAAATCTAACTAGGGCAGATGGATTGTATCCAACTCAATTTCCTGGTTGTGATATTATCGTATAGTTATGCAAGATGTTGCCATTGGGGGAAACTGGGTGAAGGTATATTGGGTTGCACTGTATTATTTCGCACAGCTATACATGAATCTACAATTATATCAAAATAGGAAGTTAAAACAGAAGTCTTTCTAAAAGTTATCTGTAATAATAACCACCGTTTATTGAGTTCTTGCTGTGGGCTAGGTACTATTCTAAGCACTGACAGGTGGTTACTATTGTTAACCTCATTTTATAAATGAGGAAACTGGGGCACAGCGTGAAGCCACTTATACAGGGTCACCCAGCTCATAGATGGCAGAGTTAGCAGTCAGATCCAGGCAGCCTCATTCCAAAGGCGGAGCTCTGAGTCGCTCTGCTCTACTTCTTGTGTATCTGTTTTTGTATCCTTTCACACTTCAGCCCACCCCTCTATAATTTAGCTTCTCTCCCAGTCACTCCCCTGACTCTGCTTTGCCTGGATCACCAATAAGTCTGTTGCTAGGGGCGCCTGGGTGGCTCAGTCAGTTAAGTGTCTGCCTTCAGCTCAGGTCGTGATCCTAGGGTCCTGGGATCGAGCCCCAGCATTCTCCCTCTGCCTCTGCCCCTCCCCACCTCCACTCCCCCATTTGTGCTCTCTCTCTCAAATAAATAAATAAAATCTTTAAAAAAAATGTCTGTTGCTAAATCAAATGGGTTCTTTTTTGGTCCTTACCTTTCTTCCTGCAGCTTTTGATATTGTTCATACATTCAGTAAATATTTATCGAGCACAGTGTGCCAGACTGTTTGATGGCAGTGAACCAACCAGGCAAAGTTGCCTGCAGCTGAAGGATGTGTATGTCTTTACTTGGTACAGTTAGGGAGTCAGAATCTTCGGTCACTGCTGACTTGTTTGTGGGTGGTCAACAAGCCCCCTTCTGTGTTCCATGTTTTTTTCCCCCCCCTGCCCATGGCTAAAACAGATCATATGGTTATTTTTGTTTGTTTTGCAACATGTAGCCGGAGTTACTATATTTAGATACCATTTTCACTTTTCCCCCCGATAGAAATCTGAACCTTTCTGAGCAGTTGTCATGAATATGGATAAATTAAGAGAGCCAAATCCTGAACTATACTACCCCTTCTTATATAATTATTAATGATAGATTATGAAAATTGCCTTTGCCTTTTTCTTGCCTTTTTCTGTATAAGAATAATTTGGATTAATTTTATGCCCCCTTATTTGGAAATACCAGGAAGATTTCTATAGAATATTAAATAAGTTTCATTCTATATGTTCAAATAAAAAGCTACTCTGAGGAAAATACTTGATTTTATGAAGACATGATGGTAGCTTCTTGCATATCACCAAAACTGAGTACTTAAGCCTGAGTCGAAGGGAAGGAGTCATCTTGTCTCCTTCCACATATGCATGGTTGTTTTCTGTATTTTCATTCCTTTCCCTAATTCAGTAAAGAAGAAAAAAAAATTTCTCCTACTTCTTCATGCCAAAAAAACAACTCTTGTTTTATTAGTTCTAATGGGAATGTGTTTTGCTTGATGAGTGGAAGCAACCATAATCCTCTTGCTTCCATCCAGGGTAACTGTTTTTGTCTGATAGCTGTTTGTTTACAGCACCAGTTAGCAATTTGTATGGACAGCGCTGCTCTGAATGAAACCCAAATGCCTCTTGGAAGAAAGAAGACGGATTCAGCCCAGCAACTTGCAAAATTTTAAAAACAATTCCTTGTCAAACATGTGAAAAACAACTCTTCCCTCTCCACGACTCAAGGAAAAAAATGAGAAACTATCTTACACCAGATGGTGATTCCTTGCTAGTAAAATAGGCCTGGGCTGACTCGGCTCCATCCCTTTATATTCCCTTTGCAAAACCCACAAAGAACACATTTGGGGCCACTTTTCAGAGTTGGCAACAGTCTCTGTGTTTTAAGGAAATCATATGGACACACACACAAAAAAGCCACAATGGATGAAGGGCTCGGGATCCCCAGAGTCCAGAAACGAGATATATAGGCCTTAAATTCTAGGTCATCAGTTCGAACCTGGCCTGGACCCAAGAATATCCCATCTGTTGCCAGGTTTGGTTACTTGATTAAATTTGGTTAAAACAAATTGAGAAAAGGTTATATTTTCTTGTTGACTAAACCTCTTTTTAAAAAGAAGAAGAGGAAGAAGGAGGAGGAGGAGGAAGTGGAGGGGGAGATGGGGAAGAAAGAAAAAAAGAAAGAGAAAAATTGAAACTGTAAAAAAAAAACCCCACCCTTTGGGATGATAAAGTGATTCTTAAATTTGAAATTACTGCAGGTCTAAAAGATTCAATCATTAATTTTAAGGCCAGTACCTTTCTGTACTATTTACATGTAAGGTATTAGAGTGGCTTTCATATATTTAGATGTTATTTAGAGAGGATTTGAATGTGTGTGTGTGTGTGTGTGTGTGTGTGTCTGTGTGTGTGTGTGTGTGTGTGTGTGTGTGTCTGTGTGTTAATTACCTTGGCTTTTTTAAAGCTGGAATAGATGCCTTAAGGCACAATGAGACCCTCTCCCTGAAGATGTTGAAGCAGAGTCTGGTCAGCCACTTGCTAGGGATGTTGTGAGGAAGATTTAAGCACTAGAATAGTAATTGTATTGGTTAGTGTTAAATCTTTCTTCTTCATCTAAAATCCCATGCATTATGAATCAGTTCCCTTTGCCTGTCATTTTTTAAATTACCTTGATTTGGGGTCTTCCCAGCCACTTGAGGTAATACCTGTCGTCTGTTTAGTTTTGCCTTATGTGCAAGAAACCATTGACTGCCTTCGCTAATGTCTTGTTTTATTTCTTTAGGTGTCTGAACACACGCAGTTAAGTTGGATCCTCACCTGCATGGTCAGATTACCCCGGTTACAGCATTTACACCAGTGGAAGGTAAATGCCAGTGATCTGATTAATAAACAAAAAGGAGTTCAAAGTCCCCACTATGACTGTTTTTTTCTTCCCCTGTTTATTTTTGTGTTCTGCTCTGGGAATCCTGCGTTTACTGGTCTCCCTGGTCTGTTACTCACTAGTGGCCGGAACAGCATCTTAATTTCTTGGCCTCAGGGTATTAAATGGAAAGTAAGAGGGTTCTCCAGGATTCCAACTTAAAAACAGGATAAAAATATCCACATTATTAACTGTTTGATTTTAGCTGTAGGTCGAATCAGAGTGATCTTTGGATAGATTTGGTAATGACTTTGGACCTACCACATTATAATTAACAAACAATTGCAATTTCTGGATTACTGGACCCCGAAGTTGCCTGCCATCGCTATGTAATTAGCCAGCAGTAAGGCTGGAATGTTTTCACTGTGCGGAGAAGGAACAACATATTTTATTTAACATTTAAACATGTTGAGTCCAGGCAACAGTTCAAACCCACAGCAAAATTAAGGCTGTACTTTTTCTAGGAAGTTCAACTGAGAAAGATAAATTGGATAATTCATAGTACTTCATTTCCATTTATTTTTGCAATTGGATAACCTGAGGGTAGGTAGCCCCCAAGTGCGTCAACACTAAATTTCAATTTCAAGCTTCTTTCCAGCATATTTTCAGGGCCGTTGGTTTCTTCAAAAGCTGGTTCAGAGGCCTCCAGATCTGTCGCAGAGAGAAACAGAGCTTTTAAAGTGACCGTGCCAAAATAAGAGGTTAAGTGGTAATGCTGCAGAATCATTACCTGCCAGGGATTAGAAACAAAATTTTATAATGTTCTCTACCATATTTTGGTTTCAGCCAAGACTTTCTCATTTTATCGAAATACTCTAAGTTGAATACTGAGATCCTTTTCAGAAGAACTGAATACTAATTTAATGGGAAATGTTCCCACTTTAAAATCGTGTGTGAGAACCTACTGATAACACATGACTAGAAAATTCACTAACTCAGGTTTCCCCCACTATTCAAAACTAGAGCATCCCAATGAAACCCTTCATAAGCCGAAATGGAGCAGAGCCAAGAAACAAGTATCATTTCATACAGGCGAAAATCCTCTTCCGGTTTCTTTCAGTTACTGAAAGCAGGCACCAGTACATGTCTTTCAGAAAGGCCAAGTGGCATAATGAGAAGTTTCAGGTAGGAAGGGAAACCTATATTCTGGAGAAGCCTTCCCACCAGGCTGTGATTTTTTTTTTTTAAAGGATTATTTATTTATTTTTTAGAGAGAGAAAGAGTGTGAGCGGGGGGAGGGGGGTTGGCAGAGGGGCTGGAGAAACAGAGAAGCCGACTCCCCACTGAGCACAGAGGCAAAGCAGGGCTCCATCTCACATCCTGAGATCATGACATGAGCCGAAACCAGGAGTGGGTCGCTCAACCGACCGAGCCACCAGGCACCCACTGTGATATTTTATTTGTGGGAAAAACATGGATTTCAAATGCCAGCCTTATCCTAGAGCATGTTACTGCCTTCTCAGGTCATTCCTTCCTTAGCAAATACTGGCGATGCCTTCTGCAACTCTCAAAGCACACTAGGGGCTGGAGGTACAGCAGTCAACAGGACAGACGGATGCACCCACTTTCATGAGGCCTGTAGTCTATTTGCGCAGAGACAGTTGCACAAGCAATCAAGAAGTGTGAAAAGTGATCAGAGGGAGGGGTCCCAGTACTGTAGGAGGATCTAAGAGCACCTCGCTTGGTTTTGATTAAGGGGAAATAGTAGGGTAGAAAGGTGGGGTCAGGGCTGCTAAGGTCACAGTTATTTGTAGGATTCCACAGGGGGTAACACAGATGGGAGGCATCTGGGGCACATAATAGGCACTCACTAAATATTAATGCTCTCCATATCTCCCCTCTTCCTTTGTAATTTCAAGACCCAGTATTCTAATATAAAAAGACTATACATCTCCGGGGGTCCTCCTACACTGTTGGTGGGAATGCAAGCTGGTGCAGCCACTCTGGAAAACAGTATGGAGGTTCCTCAAAAAGTTGAAAATAGAGCTACCATACGATCCAGCAATTGCACTACTGGGTATTTACCCCAAAGATACAAATGTAGGGATCCAAAGGGGTACATGCACCCCGATGTTCATAGCAGCAATGTCCACAATAGCCAAACTGTGGAAAGAGCCAAGATGTCCCTCAACAGATGGATGGATAAAGAAGATGTGGTATACACACACACACACACACACACACACACACACACACACACACACACACACAATGGAATATTATGCAGCCATCAAAAGGAATGAGATCTTGCCATTTGCAACGACGTGGATGGAACTGGAGGGTATTATGCTGAGCGAAATAAGTCAATCAGAGAAAGACATGTATCATATGACCTCACTGATATGAGGAATTCTTAATCTCAGGAAACAAACTGAGGGCTGCTGGAGTGGTGGGGGGTGGGAGGGATGGGGTAGCTGGGTGATAGACATTGGGGAGGGTATGTGCTATGGTGAGCGCTGTGAATTGTGTAAGACTGATGAATCACAGACCTGTACCTCTGAAACAAATAATACATTATATGTTAAAAAAAAAGAAGAAGATAGCAGGAGGGGAAGAATGAAGGGGGGGAAATCGGAGGGGGAGACGAACCATGAGGGACGATGGACTCTGAAAAACAAACTGAGGGTTCTAGAGGGGAGGAGGGTGGGGAGGAAAAAAAAAAGACTATAAATCTAATGCAGTAGCAATTTTTAAAAATTGAGTTCTCTTCCCATTTGCTCATTGCCAAATTAAACTTTTATTATCTTTATTCTGCAATTGTTGCAAACTGGGCTTTATCATGGACACTGCAATAAAGAGATATACTGAAGGAATTATATATTCAAACTTCTAAATTTCCTTTAGCATTCGTTGCTAGAAGCCAGAAACTACTTGAAGTAACCAGAAGAGTTAAATTTATACCTAAATGATGGAACATTTGACATTAAGATGGGTAAAGAGAGAAGCTGTTGCTTTTCAGAGCCAGACTCAAAGGGTGTGTTGGCTGGGGAAGCCCAAGTTGGGAGCCCATGAACTTGGTCCTCAGAATCATGCAAGTTTATATATTCAGTTCAGTTCATTTAGAAATAATCAAGCCTCAGGGAGGTGATTCATATTAACTAAATGAATAATATCTACACACCAAAATCACCATTTATCATTTTACAAGAGATGATAGGCTTAGGCCTTGGAAGCAATGACCAGTAAACATCACAGGGTCTTCCCCAATTGGTAGTTCTCCCCAGAGAGCCAAAGTACCTGTTAGCAATCCTCAGCTGTAGCAGGGAATTGGCATCACAAAGGGCTTCTGTTGAGTGGGTACATATTCGTAGCTTATAGTTGGCATCCATTAATTAAATCCTTCTAGTATCACCTCTGGTGTTACTATCACCTTCCCCATTAAGGAAATATTTTAGCCTCTATGGCTTGTCCTCTTCACTGGAATCACTTTATCCCTCTGTTGTCAGTACCTACAGGTCAAGACAGGTTCATAATTGGTTCGATTAAAATTTCTCTTCGTTTCATCTTTCAAATGTCGTGACTTTTGGTGTTTTGGTTTTTTAAGTGTGATTTTGGGGCGCCATTACATTTTTTTTTTGTCAGTAGCACAGTGGGAGACTTTCTGGGAGGCTTCCGTGGATATAACAATATGGCTTTCGATGTTAACTTGTCAAATTAATTAATAATGGAGTTTATCTGATTTGGAACCTAGAGACTCTTCTCCCCTGGCTTTAATTAAATGAACCCGAAATAGTGGCAGTGCAGGATCCGACATGGGGCCAGTGGTGAAGTGTATTTCCCTTATTCCTGCCTGAGCCTGCAGCAGGGAGCCAAGGCAGCCCCCTGGCTTTTAGTGTTGCTAAAAGGAACTGAGATATAATGGTAGTACAGTAGCTTCAGACTACCCTTGGCTTGCTTTAAAGATTGCTTAATTTAGCGGTATCATTAGGTTCACGTCCGATTTCTTTGCCTCCTTTCTTTTCACTGGACAGGTGAAGATTGCCACACAGAAGCATGGCGGGACCGTGGGCCTGCTTACGTACCCGGTGCTCCAGGCAGCCGACATCCTGTTGTACAAGTAAGGAGCAGACTGCACCGCTGGTCTTAGGCATACTGACAAGAGAGTGTTCGAGCCTATCCCAGAAAGATTTGGCTCACGGGGAAGGGGGATATGGAAAGGATTGTGCAAATCAGTGTGCCTCTATTACCAGTAATAGGTACAACATGATAAAAGTTATGTTTTACTATGAAACTAGTAACAGGGCTAACACTTACATAGCACTTACTATGTGTTGGAAACTGTTTTAAGTGCCTGGCAGACACTCACCCAGTTAAGCTTCACAACCACCTTGTGAAAGTTGCATGACTATCATCCCCATTTTATAGGTGAGGAAATTAAGGCACGGAGTGCTTAGTCCCTTGCCCAAAGTCATGTAGCTAGCAAAGCCTGGACCCAGGATTTGAGCATAGAAAGTTTGGGTACAAGGTTGTTGTGCTCTTAACCACTATGTAATATAGACTTCCCTGGTAATAATTAAGCTTCAAGAGTTTTCAGTGTTGATTTCTCATATAATCTAGATTCTAAAGCAATGCTGTGTAATAGAACTTGCCTGCAATTATGGAAATGAATCCGTGCTTTCCAAGACCTTAGCTGCTAGCCACAGGACATGTTGACAGAAGAACTGAATTTTAAATTTTATTTAATTTTCGTAATTTAAATGGAAATAGCCACCTGTCTCTGGTGGCTATTGTATTGGATCAGCAGTCGAGAGCAAGTTTTTCAACACGCTGTAGGGTACCCTACTTTTCCTGGACCCATAATCCCTCTAGTCAGTCAATGCTGTCCTTTACAGGCCTCAAACCCTATAACCAGAGGATGCTGAGGCCTGCCCTCTCTGTACTTCTGACCCCATCCCTCTCCCAGTCCTTCCCTGCCATCCCCACGTTACCTCCCCTGGCCCCCCATTTGGCCTTCTAGAGATAAAGCTTCCCAATCAGCTTGCGTGCCTAGACAAGCCTTGCTTCTGAGGAAAAGGAGAAACTCTGTCAATCTGTTTTTCCCCTAAAGTCTTGACCCTGCAAAAGTGATTCTTCCCTAGGAAAACTAGAATTCTTTGCATGTAAATACAATAATAGCATGGAGATGACAGTATATGCACCTTGTGGTATGACCCCAGAGCCCTTGTGCCATTATGATGGAAACAGCTAGAAGAATAGGTGCTTAGCTTCACAAATCAGGAATGTCCTTTAATACATGCAGGCTATCTTTGACTCTGATTAAAACATATACATAAGGATTGTGTGTTGTTTGTTGTATTAATTTGAATGCTGGATTCCTAACAGCATTTGTTACTTATAATAAGTAACTTTTGCCTTATCCTGGGAAATCTACAACACTTTCCTCCAGGAGTAGCAAATGAAAGTCTAATAAAGGTCTAATACATTTCCCAGCAAAGTAGCGTGTTTTCTCACCTGTAAAATGGGAATACTAACTAATTATCCTGCACAGGATTAGTCAAAGATTAAAATGAAATATGGGCCAGGCAGTGCTGTGACTGGGAGCTGTCACTTGGTCATGCTTGGTGATGATTGTCTCTAGTGATCATAGTCTTCTGTCAAATTTCACTTTCAAGGGGGACTTTTTTAAAATTTTTTTTAAAAATTAAAAATTTTTTTAAGAGAAAGGGGTGGGGGCAGGGGCAGAGGGAGAGGAAGAAAGAGAATCTTAAGCAGGCTCCACACCCAGTGTGGAACCTGACACGGGGCTCGACCTCATGACCCTGAGATCATGACCTGAGCCGAAATCAAGAGTTGGACGCTTAACTGACTGAGCCACCCAGGCGCCCTGGGGGACTTCTTTATAGAAGCAAAGGCTGAGGTTTGTCAGCACCAGGATATGGAAGCATACGAGCATGGTAGATTTCCTTAACAGTTCAAGAGCTGTCGTGCGAGAGTCCTCTAAGCTCAGAGCTGTGAAAAAGAGTAAACTTGAGCAAGAGTGATTGTCCCCTTTGTGATACCATGGAGCACAGAGTGGGGAGGAACTTTGCTGAGGCTCTGCGTCAATTCCCTAGCTTTACAAACACAGCCCAGTGAGGGTAAGCAATTTACCCAAAGCTGCACAGCCATTCAGTGGACAGTGACACAGCTGAGCCTGGTTATGGTCTCCTGAGGCCTGTGCTGACCTTCCTTAAGGAGCCAGTAGTTATGTTCCGGAGGGCGGGGGGGGCGGCGAGATCATCTCATAAACAACCAAGACAACACAAGACCATACATACTAAAGTGATGATGAATTAATTTTTAACCCATTGTGTAAAATACAATTAGCAGAATGATAAAATCCTACAGTTTCTTTCATCTATAAAGTAGGGGCTAATGGGACATAGCTCAAGGGATTATTAAATAACTTGTGTATGAATTGTTACCAGCTAGCATATGCTCAGTACAAACGTTTCAAGAATACAAGCAACATTTTAAAAGGTTGACATTGGCAAAAAGTAGCTCCAGATCCCCAAATCTGATACATACTCTACCTGTTTTCAAGCCAGGCCTTAAGTTATGAATGTCTTCTTCTCTTACAGAAAGCAGTAATTATTTCAGATGTGGCTGGTAAACTCAAGCTTTCAGTAGCTTCCTGTCTCTCTCTGCCCTGACATCAGCAGGTTCTCACAGTTGGTTAATGCTTCCAAGGATAAGTCACCCCCCAGGTAACTTCCAGCCTCAGTTACCCTCCAGCCAACTCCTGGGAAGCAAAGAAATTCCCATACTATAAATATTCCTTCTTTAACTCTTACTGATCCGTTTGGTGGTTAGCATATACACTATGCCATGAAATGAAATACCATGAAATACCATGAATGCCACGAAATACCTTTCTTTTTCCTATTTTCTGAAAGGAGGACTATGGTAGCAGATCGTTATGTATCCCCATCAGGTTTCTGATATTTTACATATAATTTGTTAAACAGAGAAACGTATTTAAAGTATTAAAACCAGGTAATTACCTACGTTCAAGACGACTGCCTCCCACCTTAGCCTAGCAAGTAGTCTACCTGCAATGCCATAATTAGATCCTGGGCATGGAACGGAAAACTGTATGCTCCTTTGCTTAAGAGAAAGAGCCCTACATTTGGTCTCAGGCCAGACCTCCTGCCTCTGGCCACACATGCTCCAGCCCGTAGGCTCTGGTCCTTTGGGCTCTTTTCTTCTGCCCTCCTCCTCAGACTGTCCCCATGGGTGCCGTTGCCACAGTCACGTATCCCACATTTCCTGGGCATGTGTGTCATTTGGACCCCTCCAAAGCATGCAGACAAGTACAGTAAAATCAGTTCTGGTTTACTGCAGCATTTTAACGTACATTTCTCATCTGTTTCATTATGCTTCCCCCTAAGCTTAGAAATGCCTAACTGCTTCCTAATATGTAGCAGTGGCAGGACTCAAACCCAGGTCTGATTTTTAGCCTGTACTGTTGTTTTCCCTATAACATAGCTCAAGCACTTGGGGTATTTTTTGTTTGGTTTTATTTCAGATAGTTCTGGATTTTGAAACCGGTCATAGCCAGAATGTCTATGAATATTTATGTCATAAATATAGATAGATACAAACAAGCAAGTTAGATGGATTCAAAAAACATTTGTATTTTCTCCCTCGAGCAAATTCTATGTGGCCTCTTCACAAAATGTTGATGCAGAGCGTGTGTAGCTTTCGTGTTTGCTTTTGTCAAAATGAGCATTGGAATAAGTGGGGCCTGGTGGTCCAGAGAACAGACATGAGGGGAGGGAATGAAAGGGGGGCCTTCCAGATAAGTGTATGAAAGATTCATTTCATTGTTTTGGTAGAACTTGGTATGAAACCCAGGAATGGAAAGCTGAGACCATCTTAAGCTTGAGAGTATCATAAAATAGCAGATATTTGAAGAGAGACAAAATACTCAACAGTAGCATTTGTCCCAGTTTTTATTTTGCATCTGTGTTCTTTTTCTAAATATCCAATTTCAAATAACTGGCTATATATTAAATAAATGTTTCTCTCTCCCTTTCTTTCTCTCTCTCTCTCTCTCTCTCTCCACACACACACACACACACACACACACACAGTTTTTATTAACATGCAGCAAATACATGTTAAGTACCTGCAGTGCTGCTAATCCAGAGAGAGGCACTCTGCATGGACTTGAGTGAAGGGAAGGAAGGAACCAACATGAGGTGAGCATTCGTTGTCAGGTGCTACACACGCGTTATCTATTCAGATTCTCAGAACAGCTCTGCAAGATAGGTAAATGATATTATCCCCAGTTTACAGATAAAGACATGAAGTTTTGGAGAGTTACTACTAAGTCTGCTCAAATAGAGATGAGAGCGATTACCTGGGCTAACCAGTGTCTCTTTTCGAGAACACAAACGGAGAACTATGGGAAGGGGATAAGATGATAGTGAAAGCAAAAGCTGAAATGACATAACAAAATGAGCTGTGCATAAGCAGAACCAAAGCCAACCAAAAACAAAGCGTAGAGAGTATGATGACTGTTCGGAAGCTTCACACTTGGTAATTCCAGAGAAGAGGTGAGTCGACCGTAATGTCTGAGGATCAGATCACTGCTATTGAGGACAGTCGAGATAATTCGTTCCTAAAACTGCTTTGGAGACTTCTGGTTCTTGAATTACATCCTTTCTCTGTGAGGCCAGACTGCCCCGAATTTTTATGAGATCCTGAAACCTGCCAGCCAAACCTCATTCCAGCCATCCATACACTCACCCACAACTGCCAAGCAGTAGTGTGTCTTCTCTTTCTCTTTCACTTTCCAGCTCTGGGGCAAGTGCCTATGGTAAACCGGAAGCCTATGGAAATGTAGTTTCCAGGCTGCAAGCCCCCGGAAATCGACAAATAGCGTAGAAGGGAGAGGGTGGTGTTGAGAAGACCGCAGATAATCCAAGACACCTTCCTGAAAGCATTGGGAAGCTCTTTGTGATTTTCAGGACAGAGTGAGATGATCTGATGTATACGTTTAGAAATGAACTGATTAAAATATAGAGAATGACCTGCAGGGGGACAAGAGCACCTGGGGCAGTCTATTCAGAGGCTCTTTCACTAGTCTGTTTGGACCATGACAGTGTCAGTGAAGATAAAGGCAGTAGGCAAATGTAGGAGACTTTAGGAGGTAAAATGGATAGAGTTTCATAATGGATTGGATGGGTATGAGAAGGAGGTCTCAGCTGACCCCAACTTCTGACTTAGGTGGTTAGATTGATGGTGTTGCCATTCATGGAGATCGGGAACACGGAAAGGACTAGGCAGAAGAACTTATAGCTTCGTGTGGTGTTTTCTCTCTTCCTGGAGGCTGTAACTCCCTGGAGGGTAAAAACCTTCACTGTATCTCTCACAGGGCCCAGCACCAAGCCATGCACATCACAGGTGTTCAGGAAATAATTCCTAAATTAGAGAGTCATTATGGCATATCCAACAAGCAGTTGGTGATCGGGCGTTCATCCTTCACGAAAGGAGAAACAGCACCAAACTCCACCCCACCCAGGCTGGTTAAAGGCAGCAGCACTGAAGACTCACAAACACAGCCAAAGTAGGAAAAAAAAATAATAAGAGATCCAATCTCTGTGAGCAGATATATGTAGGCAGTGATTATTCATCTGGACTCTAATTCTGCCGGAGGGTGGGGTGGATCCCAAGTAAACGTGAATATGGCAAGGAACAGAGTGGAAGAAAAAAAGGAGTTAGTCACCAAAGAAGATCATACGCATTATTAAGTGACAGAAGTTATAACAATCAAAATTATGAAAAGCTTTTGTTTTATGTTGTGTCCAAACAAGAAGCGCAGTCAGGATAAGAAGAAAAAAAAAAAAGAAAGAAAGAAAGAAAAGAAAAGAAAAAAGATAAGAAAAGGGAAAAAAGAAAGAAAAAGAAAGAAAGGGAAAAGGAGAGAAAAGAAAAGAAAAGGGGGAAAAGAGAAGGCATTAATATGGATATCATTATGTAGGGTATAAATTTTAAAAGAGCAGCTCTAAATTATTTGAAGTGCAAGGAAGACAATGAGGAGAGAGGTTGAAAATGTGAAGGGAATAAGCCCCATAAGTGAGCAGAATCAAAGACAGGCTGAATTCACGTAAAGTGTAAACTCAATGGATGAGAAGTAGGAGCCAAGATAAATTATAGGAGGTGAAAACAGCAGCAGGAGCAGAGGGAGGAAAGACTAGAAACAAACAAACTAAAATCAGATGAAAAAGCAAAGTGGAGCAATAGGACCAGGTGAAAAAAATTAAAATTTTTTAATCCCCCCCTTTTTTAAAAAAAAAAAAAAGCAAAAACTCACAGAATTGTAAGAAAAGAGGCAAGGATCTCACAGAAAGCAAAGACACATGCAGAGTCATTATGAAAACTAAATGTGTTTTCTGTTTAGTTTGGTTGCTTTGTGGATCTGGAACCATTTTGACATGTGGAAATATTCATTTTGATGTGCCTAAAGTGTATTGATTATGGTAATTGTTTTCTCTGTGTTAGCTGCAGTCCATTGTGATTTCCTACGGGCTACTGTAATTGCTTTTTAACCTGCCCTGTTGGCTAATTTGGTGTGGGGGGGTCGGAGTGACCTCTGCAGTTCAGCCTCACTGGAATCACAAGGCAGGAGTAACAGAGTCCAGTGAAAGAGGGGAGACTTAGAAAGGTGGGGTTGTGTGCCTGTACCTCAGAGAGGAGCGCGTGCGGGCTGGTGGGCACTGAGGGAAGCATAAAAAGGAACATTTTGGTTTTGGTTTTACCACTTATGAAGCCGGTGACTTTCTTCTGATCCAGGCTGTGTGGAAGAGAGCAATGGACAAAGCCCTAACGATCATTATGACCTTAGAAGAAGAAAAACCACTTCCTGATCTATTGTCATGGTCCCTATGCTTTGGCTTTCTTTCTTCTTTTTTTTTAAGATTTTATTTATTTATTTGAGAGGGAGAGAGAGAACGAATGCAAGCAGGGGGAGGGGCAGAGGGAGAGAGACAAGCGGACTCCCCACTGCAGGGAGCCCGATGCAGGGCTCCATCCCAGGACCCTGAGATCATGACCTGAGCCAGAGTCAGACACTTAACTGACCGAGCCACTCAGGCGCCCCTATGCTTTGCCTTCCATTCATTATTCTGTCTCTGTTTTCCTTAAATTAAAGGGGTTCTCAGAATCCCTATAACATGCTATTAATATTTGAGGATTGCCTAATCAGATCGGTGAACCATCAAATATGTTTCCTATCTGTATCAGGATCGCTGCCCAGATCTGTGACTGTCCCTGAGATTATATGTTAATATTTATGTTTGTAGTATAAATCACCTATCAAAAACGGAAAATGATCCTGGTTTGAAGAAAAAGTCGCAATGGACCTCACACCGAGGTTCCTGAGAGTAGTCTTTCACCATTTTGTCCTTCATCAGGTCAGATGTTAATGAATATATATTATATCAATAGCTAGTGTTTATTGAGCTCTGCTGTCAAGTACTATGCTTGGTTATCTCATTTAATCCTCAAAACAATCCTGTGAGGTAAGCACCATTATGACCCCCAATTCCAGACAGAGGCTCGGAAAAGTATGAAGCTGGGCTATGGTGACTCCCCTCGTAGGTGGTGGAGCTGTGACATAAACTCAGGTAGTCTGACTCCTGAGTACATGCTCTGATCCTCTATACTGATGACAAACTGATTTCATTATGATTTTTCTCTTGCTATAAAACTATCTAGGTCAGGGCGCCTGGGTGGCTCAGTCATTAAGCGTCTGCCTTCGGCTCGGGTCATGATCCCAGGGTCCTGGGATCGAGCCCCACATCGGGCTCCCTGCTCAGCAGGAAGCCTGCTTCTCCCTCTCCCACTCCCCCTGCTTGTGTTCCCTCTCTCGCTGTGTCTCTCTCTCTCTGTGTCAAATAAATAAAATAAAACTATCTAGGTCATAGTGCCCTCTTCTTCAGATCATTCCCTTATTCAGTAAATATTTACACTTGATCTTAGCCAAAAGGTCAAGAAACAACAACTTAGGGGTGCCTGGGTGAGTCAGTCATTAAGCATCTGCCTTCGGCTCAAGTCATGATCCTCACATATGCCAGGCAAGTCTAGTAGGGATTAGAAATAGATTGAAAAACAAAACAGACAAACTCGAAAAAAAACTTTTTTTTAAGCAGGAGAGAAAACAACATACAATTAAATAACAAATGAAATAAAATAATTAGATTAGGAATAATACTAGAAAGAAAATAAATAGGATATATGGGAAAAAATAAAAGGGAGGGGCACCTGGCTGGCTCAGTCAGAAGAGTATGCGATTCTTGATCTTGGGATTGTGAGTTCAAGCCCCACGTTGCGGGTAGAGATTTCTTAGGAAAAAAAAAAGTTCAAAAATAAAAGGTGGGGGCACCTGGGTGGCTCAGTGGGTTAAGCATCTGCCTTCAACTCAGGTCATGATCCCAGGGTCTTGGGATGGAGCCCCACATCGGGCTCCCTGCTCAGTGGGGAGCCTGCTTCTCCTTCTCTCTCTGCTGCTCCCCCTGCTTGTGCGCTCTCTCTCTCTCTCCCTCTCTGTCTCAAATAAATAAAATCTTTTTTTAAAAAAAAAGGAAAGAATAAGAGGGAGAAACCAACTTTGGAGAGTATGCTTGGGGAAGGCTTCTCTGAGGAGGTGATATTTAAGCTTAGACCCAAAATAAAGGAGGCAGGGTGCAGGAGCTATGGGAGGAACATTCTAGTAGACTAGAGGAACAGTGTCTTCAACAGACGCAACTCCCTGCCTTTGATGTTTGACCTGTAAGCTCTCCAGGATACATGATTTCACTATCTTTATAGTCTAGCAGTGGGAGAGTCAACAGTTTCTCACCGGTTCATTTCAATGTTCTAATGTAGTTTAGATGTTCTTTCTTATGTTCAACAGGAAAAAAATTAAAAATTGCTGATACTATTCTGATCTTATTAACATCTTAGTGCATTTCCTTCAAATCAGTTTTTTAAGCTAGTATCTCTTATTTGCATTCCATGTACAAGGCTCTAGGCTACAAGTTTTGCGTGCATTATTATATTCTCTCTTCACACAACTCCAGGAGTAGGCAGTATGAAAACAAAAACAAAAACAAAAACAAAAACAAGCATAAGGAGGTTAAGTAACTTTTCCAGGCACATGAGCTGGTCAGTGGCAGAGTGGGAACCTGAACCCCGAACTGCCTGATGGGAGTCTCCACTCTAACCACTGTGGCTTCTCCTTGGCGTGAGTGCAGGTTATATGTATTTCTCCCCAAATTTATAGCCTGCTGATTTTGTCTTCTATTTTTCCACATCATTAAATATTGACTGTTTTTTTCTTGATTCCTTGTTTTCTGTCTCATGCTATATAGATTGAGTGTTCTTTCCTTTTACCTATTCCAGTGATTCAGAAGGTGTGCTTTCTGTGTTTAATTCCAGTAATGATCATCTTTAAACAAAGACCCCCCCCACTGAGAACAAATAGAGGCTATTTATTCAGAGCTTGCTACAGCAAGGGAAACCTTCACCATGCCTTGGATTTTGTGTTTCACAGAGACTCAAGGCAGGCAGGGGAGTGGAGAGGCTTTGTGTGGCAAAAAGGAAGATTCGGGTATGCTCTGATTTGAGGTTGTTGCCACAGGGAGGCTGGAGGCTGGCCAACTAGAAGGGGGCCTCTTAGGTGATTAGTTTGGGGAGTATATTTGACTTTCCCTGGCTGGTCCAAAGTTGGAGGAAGCTAACACAGTGAGGGCATTGGCAATCATTAATGGAGTCTAGACCATTCTGGGCCAGTTGCTACAGAGGTTGTAGTTGGCTTCCTGGGCTGGCGGCTCCAGAGGTTTGGATCAAGTTTTGTGGTCATATCTTATCTGGCCATTGTCTGTTTCTCTCTCACTTAGCAGAAATATTGGAGTCTTTTGTTAATCATTCCAAGTACGTTGCCTATGGGGCGCCTGGGTGGCTCAGTCGTTGAGGGTCTGCCTTCGGCTCAGGTCATGATCCCAGATCCTGGGATCAAGCCCCGCATCGGGATCCCTGCTCGCCGGGAGGCCTGCTTCTCCCTCTCCCACTCTCCCTGCTTGTGTTCCTGCTCTTGCTATCTCTGTCAAATAAATAAAGTCTTTAAAAAAAAAAAGAAAGAAAAAGTTGCCTATGATAGAAATCCTATGACTTACCCAAAGTCACATAAAATGAGAGTGTCACTCAGAATTTGAAGCTGGCCTATCCTCAAAGCCTGCGCTCTTAAATGAGTGCTATACTGAATCCCCCCACCCCCTCTCTTTCACACACACACACACACACACACACACACACACACACACACACAGCCCAACTACATGAGTATTTGAGGGGCTATATGAAAACATAACTAATGTTCAGAGATATTTTTTAATAAATAAAATGTGTTACTTCCATGCAAAAGAAGTGTCAAAGAGTTGCTTTCAAACCTATTGCTTACTCTAAATTTCAAAACATTTATCAGCATTTCTTAGGACATATACACAGAATTATTTTATGACACAAACAAATATTAGTCTCATTAACTAACAATCAACTTGCTTTTGGTCAGAAAGTACTGAATGGCTCCATAAGACTTTTGGGTTATTGTAAAAGATAATTTTTTTCACTTGAATCAAAATTTCCCCTTATGTGAATATTCAAAAGAATCTGCTACAAAATCATATAAATTCCTTATGGTTCTGTAACTATAGTACAGGAATGTTCTTATGCAGCTATTAAAAAATTCTATTAATGAAGACCACATAGAAACATGGGAAATATCTATTATGTTAACATAAAAGATGGTGTGCATATTCTACTGCAGTTATGTAAAAATATGCATCCACATAGACAAGAACAAAGACTGGAAAGTAATTTGCAAAAAGAAAAATAATTGCAAAATAATATGGGATCTTTCAGATTTTTTCAAAATGTTCTCCAGTGTTTTACCATATTAAAGTAGCTAGTCTGTATGCTAGACGGCTTTATTAAGTGGACCAGTAGCCTGTGGACAGTAATTCACAAAGGAAATAAGATCTCTGCCAGTTTTTTGAGAACCACTCCTTAACCACGGGGATAAGAGGTTTTCCTCTCCATAACAAAGGAGAATAATTTTCCTTTCCTGAGGCCGTTTTGAAAAGCTGTTATTTTTCCATTCAGAATGTACAATTATCATGTAAATATTCAAGTTCGCTTTCACAGGAGGAACATCAAACTCTTTTTGATCAAAAAATGACAGCGATTTATTACCTGTGTTATCAAATGTAAACTCCCCAGCCAAGCATTAAAGACTTAAAATCTCTTCTTTCCCCAGGAATACTTCAGGAGAAAGTTTTCCCTGTTAAGACTTCTCTGTAATGGTTAATTCTTCCCTTGTTTGATATACCTCATCGTGATCCAACGCCGCAAATTTTACATATGGGATTAAAATAACTATAAATAAAGCTCCTCTATTCTGGTATTTTTGTCTCACATCTTTATTTCTTAATAAAATATTACAGGATAAAATTCGGGTCTAAGATTTACGTGTCAGTGTACTCTCCATGTCTCCTACAACTTGACTTTTTTCATTCAACATTGTTTTTGTGATCTGTCTACATTGTACTGATAGATTTGTTCATTTATTTTAAGTTCCCCGCGGCATATTAATTGTGCTGTGATTGCAGTTTACTGGAAAACGAAGGAGCATATTCCAGAAAGATCTTGTTGCTCCCCGTATGACAGGGAGGAAAACCTCTTGCCTGAAGAGCTTTCTTCCATCTTTGATTTGAAGGGTGGGGTGGAGTGGCTTTCAAGTGTGAGCACAGCTCTGAAGTAAAAAGCATCTGCTCAAGGCTAAGATAATGTGTGCTGACTGGGTGAGGGGACGAGGAGTGGTTTTAAAATACAGTTATGCTTAGAGCATATGCTCTTTAGGATGCCATTCCTCCCTCCCAGCAAGATCCTGTCACACTGGTGTTGATGGCTGTATTCTTCTGCTATGGAAGAAACAGAACTAGAGTAGACAAATGTCTCTTTGGCATTTGTCCGATACATAAAGACTTGGGTCTCAACATTCCCCTCTGGAGTTGGTGAACAGTTGTTGAACACCAACAGTGAAATAGGCACAGGAAATGCAGCTGCTTGCAATATCATTTCAGGATAAGCAGGAGCCTTGCTGAGTTTTTCTGTCTGTCTTTTATTAAAGGTCCACACACGTTCCTGTCGGGGAGGATCAAGTCCAGCACATGGAGCTCGTTCAGGATCTAGCACGAGAGTTTAACAAGAAGTATGGGGAGTTCTTCCCGGTGCCCAGGTCCATTCTAAGTAAGTAACAGACACATGACTGTTAGATCAGGCCCGGTTTCCAAGGCAGGATTGGATAATGGACTGAGGCTTGGAATTTCCTTGGGACAGACTTCAGGATTTGGAACTAGAATCACCATCTTTCTCTGTCCTGTGGGAATGGGCAGACCTCATTAGATTGTTGAATAGAATAGCCAAAAAAGTTTGAAAAGCATGGGAAAGACTAAAAATGAAAAATAATCAAATTCATTAAATTACATAATACATATATATATATACACACATACTTGGTAAATTATATAATACTTTATATTGGAAAGTATATGTGGGAAAGACTAAAAATGAAAAATAATCATTTTCATTATAAAGCACTATATAATTTACCAATTATATATATTTAATAAATTATATCATGTTATATTGAATAGATATTAACAAATTAATGTATTAACATTATTATATATTAATATAGTAACATATTTAATACTTTATAAGGAATTATACAGAATATATACATATATCCTTCCCTATTTTATGGATGGGGAAACTAAGGCTTGGCAAGGCTAATTTTGCATCCAAGTCATGTATCGAGCTAGTGACAAAGCTCTTCTGATTCCAAAGCCGTGGATCCTGCCTTCCCTATTCACAAGAAAATAAAACCATAAGAAAGAGAACTGCTGAATCATCAGCTAGATAAAACTAGAGGGAATTGATCATTCTTACACTCTCCTTTCTTAAATGCACATTGATGGAATGTATAATCCCCCCACTGGATCTGAAACCTCACCAGCTGCTGTGAGGCTATGCTAGTTTGGGAATCTTCTTGAGGAAAGAAGCTGTGCCTCTTTATCAACATTTTGGTAGTGATGTAGATTTGTGGCAGGGGCAGAGATCACTGAGCCCAAGCTCTGTCCATCTTTATTAAGCTGACAGCATTTTATAGAGTCTAACATGGACCCAGTATCAGTTCAGAAGCATGAGGCAGGTATAAATTTCTAAGCTATTCCCGTGGTTCACACAAACAAAAAACGGGCCTACCATGCATTGAAACCAAGTTTCCTTTAGCAATAAGTAATATTTTAATGTTTTTGCCTGTTATTAAATTTACCTATTTCAAATTGATATGTTTCTGCAATAGCCATAACATAGGCAATTATTAGTAACACTGGTTTATAAAGCCAGCTTAACATCTTGATTCTATCAGAGCAATAACCAAGTCACTCGTGTGTGTGTGTGTGTGTGTGTGTGTGTGTGTGTGTTGGTATATACTGATATTGATATAACTGTGGTAAAGAAATGAAAGGATTGCCATAGATTGTTAAAATGTATTGGGGGCAGGAAGGGCAGTGGTTATGGGCAGAGGGTGATTAACTAATAGGGATGAGCAGAGAGGAAAAGAGAGAAGGAGAGGAAAGAAATAGACCAGACTTTTTTAAAGGATATGCACAGCTAAAGCAGTATGATTGATACAATTTAATTTGTCTAAGATTATACATTTTATGTGTATATATACATTAAAAGATGCATGAAAATATGATCAAATGTTAACAGTTTTATTACATGTTTCAGGTGATCTTTATTTTCATGCTTATATAAATGGCTTGAATTTTTCACAATGGGTATTCGCTATTTTTATAATCAGATAAAAATAATAAGGTCATATGGTAAACAACAGGTGCAGGCAAGGATGAGGAGAAAAAGGAACTCTCGTGCACTGTTGGTGGGAATGTAAACTGGTGCAGCCACTGAGAAAAACGGGCTGGAGGGTCCTCAAAAAGTTAAAAATAGAACTACCCTATGATCCAGTAATTCCACTATTGGGTACTTACCCAAAGAAAATGAAAACACTGACTCAAAAATATATATGCGCCCCTATGTTTATTGCAGCATTATTTACAATAGCCAAGAAATGGAAGCAACGTTAAGTGTCCATCATTAGGTGATGGATAAGGGAGTTGTGGTATTTATACACATGCTCAGCCATATATGCTCAACCATAAAAGAGGATGAGATTGGGCGCCTGGGTGGCTCAGTTGGTTAAGCGACTGCCTTCGGCTCAGGTCATGATCTTGGAGTCCCGGGATCGAGTCCCACATCGGGCTCCCTGCTCAGCAGGGAGTCTGCTTCTCCCTCTGACCCTCCCCCCTCTCATGTGCTCTCTCTCTCTCTCTCTCTCATTCTCGTTCTCTCAAATAAATAAATAAATAAATAAATAAATAAATAAATAAATCTTAAAAAAAAAAGGATGAGATTGTGCCATTTGAGACAACATGGGTGGCTCTAGACGGTATAATGCTAAGTGAGGTGAGTCAGACTGAGAAAGACCAATACCGTATCTCCTGCATAAGCGGAATCTTAAAAAAAAAAAAAAGAATAAACAAAAAGCAGAATCAGACCTATAACTACAAAGAACAAACTGATGGTTGCCAGAGGGGAAGAGGGGGGATAGACAAGATGGGTGAAGGGGAGAGGAAAGTACAAGCTTCCAGTTACAAATGAATATGTCACAGGAATAAAAGGCACAGCATAAGGAATAGAGGCAGTTATGGTAATAGCGTTGTAGGTGACAGATGGTAGTGACACGTGTGGCGAACATAGCGTAATCTATAAATTTGTCAAATCACTGTGTTGTACACTGACATTGGGGTAACATGGTGTGTCAGCCCTACTCATTTATAATAATAATAATAAAGTCATTTGGTACCCTTGGCACTTTTTAAGATCTAGACACTGACATTCCTGGTGTGATGTTTTCTTGTTACTGTCTTCCGGTTTTGGTTTCGGTGTGCGGATGTTGGCGTTCCCTAGCATCCCTGAAGAAGGTGAAATCCCTCCGTGATCCTTCTGCCAAAATGTCCAAATCGGACCCTGATAAACTGGCCACGGTCAGGATAACAGACAGCCCGGAGGAGATCGTGCAGAAATTCCGCAAGGCTGTGACGGACTTCACGTCGGAGGTGACCTACGAGCCAGCGCGCCGCCCCGGGGTCTCCAACCTGGTGGCCATTCACGCGGCGGTGGCCGGCCTCCGCGTGGAGGAAGCGCTGCAGCTGAGCGCGGGCGTGGACACCGGTCGCTACAAGCTCCTGGTGGCCGATGCCGTGATTCAGAGGTTTGCTCCAATTAAGAGGGAGATTGAAAAACTGAAGACGGACAGGGGCCACTTAGAGAAGGTTCTCCAGGTGGGCTCAGCCAAAGCCAAAGAATTAGCCCGTCCCGTGTGCCAGGAGGTGAAGAAATTGGTGGGGTTTCTATAGGAAGCTTCCCTGCGTGGCAGAAAACCTGTTATGTCTTGTGGCCTGTGCACTCCTATTAATAAAGGCAGCTTTCCTCACAAATGAAAAATGATGGGGACACCTAATTTTGGTACACATGATTATTGGCTTCATTCGTCAATAAGAATTTGTAACTTTCAGGGGCGCCTGGGTGGCTCAGTGGATTGAGCATCTGCCTTCTGCTCAGGTCATGATCCCAGGGTCTTGGGATCAAGTCCCCCATCAGGCTCTCTGCTCAGTGGGGAGTCTGCTTCTCCCTCTCCATCTGCCTCTTCCCCCTGCTCATGTTCCCTCTCGCTCTCAAATAAATAAATAAAATCTTAAAAAAAAAAGAATTTGTAACTTTCAAATCGAGCGGTGTTCTAAAGCCCATCAGCAAAATGCTGTGGCCAAGAAAGAAAGAAGGCATAACTCTCTGAATCCTCAATTATTTGAGACACACGCCTTACTCTGAATTTAGGTACCCGAATGTGACTGAGGTGAGCAGTAATTTGGCAAATGAGGGTATCATTTGTCTCTCTCACTGGAGTACATCCTATTACAGGTGCTCACTTTATGTGTCCCAGCCCTTTTAAATGTTTTTGTTTTGTTTTGTTTTGAAGTAATCTCTACGCCTGACGTGGGGCTCAAACTCACCCCCCAAGAGTCGCATGCTCCACTGACTGAGCCAGCCAGGTGCCCCTCTGTCCCAACCCTTTTAAAAAGTAGTATGTAGATTCTTAGACTTACAGTCCTGGGGATGCCATTTGGACCAATTGGTATTGAGATCTTATATTAATAAGTTGATTATTAGAGTTCATTTGTTACTAAGATAGTACCTGCCTAAATGTATTTAAGCTGCTTAACTTGTTCCCAATGAAACCACACTGACTATCCCAGTAAATATTGTTGTGTCTTGTTTAATTCAGAAATACATGATACAATCTTCTGAGAAGGTTGCATTATTTCAACTTGATTGATTCACAAGAACCCAGGTTTCTGAATTCTGTTTGTAGTTAAGTACTTCTTTGCCTTTGCTTCTAGTTCAACATCACCAGCCCCCTGGGAACTATACCAGGGGGATTGCCATTTTACCCCCAAGGAAAGCCAGGCTCAGAGAGTGCATTAGCTTGTGCAGGATCACTCAGTAAGAAGCAAGTCCAAGATTAAAACCTTCACTCCTTAAAGAGTAGTGTTTTTTCCATCAGCACAGAACCATGAAAGGCATGATCTGTGGACTCCAGGCATTCTTATTTTGAAGGTGAATACTCGAAATATAAGACCTGAACTGTGGACACTGTTTAAATCAGTAACTCAACCAGTAGCCACCTGCTTTAAATCTGGATTCCGCCAACCTTGGTCATATTTGCTTCTCAGAATCCCCAAGGCAGGTCCAAAGTTCTGTCTCCTATGCTTAAGGCAGAGACACTTCAAAGTATATTCTGCCAGACTACCATAGTAGTGAGGCCTGACAGATCAGATTTTCCTGATGAGTGGAAGCTTCTCACTTCCCCTCTACCTCAGCCTCTCTGAGTAATAAGTCTCTCTGAGTCACTCTAAAACCTAGCTTCTCTGCACTTCCTGAATATGGAAATGACAGTCCTGGCTTACCACACCAGGACCTGTTAGCAAGCCTGATTTTGTAAGAGAAATTGCTTATAAGTTTTTTTGTCAGTGGGTACCATGATCACCTTTTATACATAAGGCACTAGTATGTTGGACAAAGAATTTTTTTAAAGATTCATTTATTTATTTATTTTGAAGAGAGAGAGAGCAGGGGAGAGGGAGAAGAGGGAGAGGGAGAAGGAGAGAATTTCAAGCAGTCTCCCTTCTGAGTGCAGAGCCTGACGCAGGGCTCCATCCCATGACCCTGAGATCATGACCTGAGCTGAAATCAAGAGTCCGATGCTTAACTCACTGAGCCACCCAAGTGCCCTGCAAAGAATTTTTGTTCATGTTTCTTAAGGGAAGGAAGTAGAGTAGTCCTTTTATCGGAACAGATATAAGTACACAAAACACTGCATCCCGGAATCCACCCCAGGTCCAAATCCTTTTTGGGATCTTTTCTTGGAATGTGGTAGCTATAGTCCTACAGCCTCTTTGGGCATATTTCCTCCAAGGTTCTCTTTTTTTTTTTCCTTTAAAAGAAACCAAAGTATGAATACTGGAAAATAACAAAATTAATGGATCTATCAAACCAATTGTTTGTATCTGTGTATTTTTTTTTTTAATCCGCTTGCCACACCTTTCATCCACAGAATGCAAGGTGCCATGGAAAGAATCTCTGAGGAGAAAAACTAAGGGACTTGTGATAACTTCCAAGGAGCAAAGCCCTCACAGGTGAGGGTGGGCTTGTGATCATTCTGCTCTGGTTACCTTTGCAAGTGACCTGAGGACTCATCAAATCCAAAATCCGCAGCCATGGCTGAGAGACGTGCCAATGATCTCAGGAAGTTGATAAATGAGCCAAGTTGAGAACCTAGACGTCTTTTCCCTCCTTTCCACCTACCATTTACAGGCCTCAGCAGAGTCTTTTCATCGAGATGAAGAATCGGAGAGACATCTAACTTGTGGCCCACCTCAAAAGGTGATTTTAATTGTCATTTCCCATATGTTTTGTAGAGAGTTGAAATGATGAA
This sequence comes from Eumetopias jubatus, assembly GCF_037043125.1. Lineage (NCBI taxonomy): Eukaryota > Metazoa > Chordata > Mammalia > Carnivora > Otariidae > Eumetopias > Eumetopias jubatus. The sequence goes on from NW_028274810.1 coordinate 6,727,264, forward strand.
AGATATTTCACATGGCAGTAACAATGGGCAGGTAACTTGGTGTTCTGACAAACCCCATTTCAAACCCAGTTTGACAGACTGTCACTTAGAACACATGGGGGTATCTTGTCCTATGTAGGCACCTCATAAATGTTTCTCAAAATAGTGTCCAAAAATGGGCTAGAGGTTTCTCTTAAGGTGTGGGTTGCTTGTTTTTTTCAGAAACCTTAGAGATGCTGATCCTCAAACACTACATAACACTATTGAGTTGTCACATGTATCAGGCACCCTACCGAATGTCTTAGAACGGTGTTTCCCACATGTGGTTCCCTGCCCTGTGCATGAACACGACTGGGCAACTTCCCTGGCTCTACCCCAGACCTACTGAATCAGAAATGTGGGGGATGAACGCAGCAATCTGTGTTTTAACAACCTTCCGGGTGATTCTGATCATAATAAACTTCGAGAACCACTGCTTTATATGTATTCTCTCATTTAATTCTCAAAACCCAATCCTAGTATCAGTCTTGTATTACTAAGAATGAGACCGAGGCACGGGAGTGCTCAGTACGTGCTCACTAGCCTCAGGGACTAATGGCTAGCATGTTGGACAGTGTGGCTAGAGAATATTTCCATCATCACAGAAATGTCCATTGGACACTGCCGGGTGAAGACATTCAGCTTGGTGATTTTGCTTGTAGTAGCTCAAACACATACAGGTCAGATACTACTCAGCACTTGCTCTCTGCAGGGCACTTTGTGTGTTTATATGTGCTATCTCATTTCATATTTCTGTCAGGCTATAACATAGGAACGATTAGTGCTGCTCTTTCAAGTAAATAAAGATTCGGCCACTAGCATAAATTCACACATTGATTATTACTCTCTAGTATCTCCGAGTTAGGAACCCACTGATACCCCTTAACTGGTGTGCCCAAGGGAATGGTCTGCCCCTTCTTGACCAGTCTAGGTTCTTCTCTCGGCACTTGTGAGCCTCTCCTGTGTGTCCCGTGACCTTAGCCCTCGCTTCTCCCTCCCTGCCTCCCTTCCTCCTACCTGTGCTTCTTGCTTCAATGCTCCTGCAGTTATCCCCAAAAGTTCTTCATTTGCGCACATGGCACAGTCTAGTTGGCTTTCTCCTGCAACCTTTACTTTCCTCTAGTTCATGCGGTCAAGGGCTGTGTGCCTGTGTCACTAGTGAAAGGGGGTGACTGTGCCATGTGGTGGTTCTTGGTCTCTTTGTCTTTAACATGACAACTCTGGGGATGCCTGGGTGGCTCAGTCGGTTAAGCATCTTCCTTGGGCTCAGGTCATGATCCCAGAGTCCTGGGATCGAGTCCCTCATCGGGCTCCCTGCTCAGTGGGGAGCCTGCTTCTCCCTCTGCCTGCAGCTCCCCCTGCTTGTGCTCTCTCTCTCTCTCTCTCTCTCTGACAAATAAATAAATAAAATCTTTTTAAAAAATGACAACTCTGTTCTCATTGACTCTGTATTCTCCCTGTGTGATCAACATTCCCTTTTCACTGTCAACCAGAGGGGGTCTTTTGAAATCTCTTTGGCTGGGAAGAGACTATTCCTCCCTGAAATTGAGCTGAAAACAGAATGCCCCTCACTCTCATGTCATTTTTCCAAGTACCTCAATTGGCCGAATGACCCAGAGGCTTTACTGTTAATCATTTTAAGTTCTCAGATGTTCATTTCCAGTAATTCTGTTCCATTGGCTAGGCAGGGATTCTGTTCTTTCTCTAGGAAGGAAACCAGTTCAGCGGGCTGGTGACTTACCCTCAGATACGTAATTCAGCATTGTGACAAATGTCTGTGTAGGGCCTCCTTTGTGGAAGGTACGGGGAAAGACGATATGCCAGGAGGTTAGAGGAGGACACAGAGGTACTAGCTGGCAAAGGCTGAATGAGCATGGCAACAAAAGATCATCCAAGATGTTTAGGGAAGGAATAAAATAGATACATGATGGGAGAAAGGGCTTTCCAGTAAGAAACGAGGACACGGGGACATGAAAGCATTTAGGGAAGAGCCAATCCACACAGTATGTGGCAAAACGAGAATGGAAATACTAGTTGAAATTGTCAATATATGATTGTTATTTTTTTTTCCAAAAAAATAACTTCCTGGTAGTTCAGTGTGGATCAACCTGATCTATCCAATGAACAAGCATTTTGTCAAGCTCTTGTCTTACAGGTACCATCAAAACACCAAGAATTAGAAATGAGACACAGTCTCAAGAGATGTCTGTTGGAGATGCACATGGAAAGCCAGTGAGAGGTAGAATAGGAACTAGAAGCAAAGTCTTCTGGGTCTTGTACCTCTCTCCGATACATGTCATTGACTATGGCATTAGCTCTTGTTTATTTGAAATATGGCTTCTGAATGTCACACTCGCTTAGTGGCTCTGAAAGGAACAGAATATTTAGTATTTGAGATAGCCATGTTGGCTTTATGGAATGCAAATTCTTTTTTTTTTTATGCCCCCTCCCATCCCTACCCACACACACACATGGTAAACCAGGCTGACAGTCATCATTTCCTAAAGTTTCTGAAAAGCACATGATGTGACTTTAAATGACTCTATTTAGAATAAACTGATGTGATTTTACATAGTCACTGTCTTTTCATAGCCACCTTAATCCCTTTTTCATTTTTTATTATGTTATGTTAATCACCATACATTACATCATTAGTTTTTGATGAAGTGATCCATGATTCATTGTTTGTGCATAACACCCAGTGCTCCATGCAGAATGTGCCCTCTTTAATACCCATCACCAAGCTAACCCATCCCCCCACCCCCTCCCCTCTAGAACCCTCAGTTTGTTTTTCAGAGTCCATCGTCTCTCATGGTTCGTCTCCCCCTCCGATTTCCCCCCTTCATTCTTCCCCTCCTGCTATCTTCTTTTTTTTTTTTTTTTAACATATAATGTATTATTTGTTTCAGAGGTACAGGTCTGTGATTCAACAGTCTTGCACATTTCACAGCGCTCACCAGCCACCCCATCCCTCCCACCCCCCACCACTCCAGCAACCTTCAGTTTGTTTCCTGAGATTAAAAATTCCTCATATCAGTGAGGTCATATGATACATGTCTTTCTCTGATTGACTTATTTCGCTCAGCATAATACCCTCCAGTTCCATCCACTTAATCCCTTTTTCAAATAAGATTTTACAATACAGGCTTCCTGGAAAGGAAGCCACATCCCCTCTTTTATCTGTGAATGCAGGATGAAGAAGTACGTGTGCCTGGCATTTACCACCAGATTCACCCATGCTAGCCTGTCCACAGAGAATCTCACTGGGAGCAACTGTCAGTTCAAATAAATAGATTATCCAGAGAGTTCCCTCAGTTTGTAGCAGCCTTCCCACCCCCCCAAAAAAGAACTCCTATAATAATTTTTTTAAAGATTTTATTTATTCATTTGAGAGAGAGAGTGAGCGAGAGAGAACACAAGCCAGGGGTGGGGGGGCAGAGGGAGAAGCAGACTCCCCACTGAGCAGGGAGCCAGCTGTGGGGCTTGATCCCAGGACCCCAGGATCATGACCTGAGCCAAAGGCAGACACTTAACCGACTGAGCCACCCAGGCGCCCCTCCTATAATAATTTTTTAAAAAACCAAACATTGTGTGTCTGGTTCAGACATGACCACAGGAACCAGACCTGGGGAGAGGTGTTCCCATCTAGAGCCAGAGAACCAGTGAGCAAGAAGGGTGTTATTCCTTAGCAGGATTCCAGAAGAAAGGTCTTACACTAGAAGGAGAGATGAGGCCTCATGGGAATTCAGAGCCAGAAAATTTTTTTATGATGGATTCTCCTCCTGGGAATTAGATAGTGGACTTCCTGAAGTTGCTGGTTCTTGCGTTGTCCTTCCTGCATCAGCCACATCACTTCCATGCCATTCTCACGCCTTCTATAGCTTCATGTTCTTTTGAGGAAAGCACATTCTGATGCCCCTTTGATGTCCTGGCATGTGGACATGTCAAGGTCTACAGAAGAGTTTTTGTCTCTTGATCCATCTAAATCCCCACCTCCCATCCCCCACCCCCAGAAAACAATACGTGCAAATACACAAAAAACCCTTACTGTACTTGTGGTTCAGATTTTACATCACTTGCCATCAAGCTGCTGTGGCAGAGACTCCTCACCATGCCCCAGTATCTCGTCTCTCCTTCCTTTTTAGTGATGAAATCCTCTTCCTTAGTTTTAGCAAAGAACGTAGTGCCAGGGAGGGACCACATTTGCAAGCCTACCCTTCGGCAAGGGATGTTTCTGTGAATTTGTTCTAGCCAATGGGATATGGGCAAAAGTGGTATGTGATTTCCAAGACACATCCTTTTAAAGGAAGTTGCTTACACACACACACACAAACACACACACACACACACACACACACACACACACCCTTACTGGAACAGCCTGTTGGGCCCATTGATGGAAGCCACAAGAGAAAGATGGGGGCACTCAACCCCTCATCCTGGGTCCCCTGGACTCAGTAAGCAATGCTGTCTTTTTGCCCTGGATTGCCCTACTTAACTCGAGACTGTTCTGTGAAAAATAAACTTTTATTATATTTAAGCCACTTTATCTTGAGATCTCTTTGTTACAGTACCCTAGCTATTATCCCAACCAATACACAAATCTTACTAGACTCTTTGTCTGATGCCTTCCTTCCAGTTGGGTTATTTCAGTTCAATCCAACCAACATTTTGTGAGAACCTTCTATGTGGTGAGGCAGTGTTTTTCAAATTATAGGTCCCAGACCAGGGGCATCATCCTCACCTGGGGACTTGTTAGATATGGAAATTCACAAACAATACCCCAGACTTAGTGAATGGGAAACTCTGGGGAAGGGCTCAGCAGTTGGGTTTAACAAGCCCTTCAGGTGATCTGGATGAGTGTTAATGCTTTAGAGCCACTGTACTGGGGGATAAAAAAAAGGAATAAAAACGGGCCTCTGTCAAGGAATTTACATTTGAGGGAAAGGGTGCAAATAGATAATCAGTCATAAAAACATAATTATTGCCTTGGCTGTCTATTTTCCTGTCTGCTTCTCTTTTTCCATCAGATTAACTCAAAAGAATTTAGTTTAGATTGTTTTTGTTTGCAAATGTGATTGTTTATAGACAGCCTAAAAATTTAGGTCATGTGGGTCTATGCAAATCCTAAAAGGGGAAATAACTAAAGCTACATTTGTAATAGGATAAACAGATTTGATCATCAGTATTAGAATTGATGAGCATCTCCTGAAGCCAAGAAAGACAAATAAGCAGAGGGAGTTATTTTATACCGCGGGTAGTAAAAGTACAGTACTTATTACCCTATAAGGGATTATATGGCCTAGAAATAAAAACAGTTGAGCATGGATTAAAGTCATGGGTGAGAAAGTCATAAAATTACATTAAGCACAAGTTAGGCACATTCAAATTATTCTGAAAGTATCTGACATCAGTATCATAAAAGGTAAATATCGTCCTTGCTGTCACCACCCTTATCATCATAATCTTCAGTGTTCAGAATTCTAGGCTAGATGGGGCTAGACCAATGTGGTATCGGTGATGGGCTAGAAAGGAGAATGCCCGAGAATAAAGACTCCTGGACTTAATGTGTTTTGTATAAAACCTGTACAACCCTTCAAATTTAATGGGCGGTAAAGGTAGAGGAAATAAAGGAGACAATGGATGCAATTTGTAAAAGAATTTGTTATTTCAGATTAAAATCAGTTCGCCATTCTTCTTCTTAATAAGAGAAGAGACGATTCAGATCATTGAAATCTGTAGAAAATCTAAAAGCTGCATAAAATATTATTACTAAACACAGCAAACTGCTCTTATGCCTTTGGCATCAGAGCTAAACACTTTAGATAGTGCTAACATATTAAATAAGTGTTAGGGGCGCCTGGGTGGCTCAGTCAGTTAAGCGTCTGCCTTTGGCTCAGGTCATGATCCCAGGGTCCTGGGATAGAGCCCCACATCGAGCCCCACCTCAGGCTCCCTGATCATCTTGGAGTCTGCTTCTCCCTCTCTCTCTGCCTCTTGCTTGCTCGCTCTCTCTACCTCAAATAAATAAATACAGTGTTTTTAAAAAAATTTAAAATAACTGTTAGTACATCCCCAAACTGCCAAACTTAGGAATGCTAGACTCTTTGTGATGATGAAGATGTAGCAGTTAGTGTTGCTTTAAAGCTCTGCGCATCTTTAGAAGAAAGGGTTTAATTTCCCCACCCTACTGTTAGGAACAAAGTCATTTGCTGCTAAAAATCACTTTAGCCCTGGCTTACATGTTTTTAAAATCTTGCAGGGTCTTGAAACTATCGTCCAGTTTGGTAAGATACAACCAATTTCTTTCCTTTTTTCCCTCATTTTCCCTTTAAGGATATTTCATCCATCATCTTCCCCAAAATACTGTCAGTCAGGATTTCTATTCCAAATAATCTGGAATCAAAAGCATTCAACATTCTGGAGGCAAGTGAGCTTTTTATTGCATTTTTATTGGGAGCAAATTGAACTGTGTGGGCAGGCTAGAGAGGGACCCCTCTGTGAGGCTCCAGCATGCCCCACCATTGCACCCCAGCAAGGATTCATATTACAAGGATTACATCATTGTGATCTGCTTATGTTGGCTGACCAGGCCTAACAGGCCCCTGGGTGTTGCAGGCAGGTTAACTCCTGTCAATCTTCAAGAACCTTCCATGAGAGAGCTTATGTGGCCCCCAGAAGTCTTTCTTCTTGTGACTTTCTAATCTTTTCCTAATTTAACACACAGAGAAATATTTGGCAAAAAATAACCATGTTACATCTTCACGGACCCGTATAGAGCATAGGAATTGTTAAGTATTTCATGTGTACTTTGGCACTAATTAACCTATTTATTGCCCTTGAAATTTGCACCATAAATTACTATTCATTTATTATATGTATACGTGTTTGTAAGTGCCTTTGAGGGCATTGCAAATTCAAATGGCTTCACAAGACAGATAACTATGTGAATTCATTAAATAACTTCACAAATATTTATTCAGCACTTATTATGTGCCAGGCACTGCTAGACACCAGGGATACAGTGGTGAACAAAACAGACAAGGGCGCCTGTGTGGCTCAGTCATTAAACATCTGCCTTCAGCTCAGGATCGAGCCCCGCATCGGGCTCCCTGCTCAGCAGGAAGCCTGCTTCTCCCTCTCCCGCTCCCCCTGCTTGTGTTCCCTCTCTCGCTGTGTCTCTCTCTGTTGATAAATAAATAAATAAATAAATAAATAAATAAATAAATAAAATCTTTAAAAAAAAAGACAAAAATCCTTGCCCTCTTTGAATTGATATTGTAGTGGAGAGAGACAGACAATAAATGAACTAGGAAAGTAAATGGTTAGGCATAAGGTGATGAGTGATGTAGAAATACAAAGAAAATGGTATAGAGTGTGCTGTGAACTGAACTGTGGTTCCTCCCACCAGGAAGGTGGTTGGCTTTAGACGGGAGAGTGTTACCCTGGAAAACAAATGAAAAAGCTGTTTCCCAGAAAAGGACAAATCTGTGTCAAGTAAAGTGAAGGCTGAAAAGGACCATTGGATTTAGTGACGTGGGGGTCATTGGTGACCTTGATCAAAGCAGCTTGGGTGCATGGAAGGGTCAAAAGTTGAATACGTTTAAGAGGAAATGGGAAAAGGGAAATGAAAGACAGTGACCTTGACAACCCTTGCAGGAGTAATGCTGTAAAGAGAAGTAGAGAAATGGGACAGGAGTATAGTGATAGGAAATAAAGAGGGGGACGGAGAATTGCATGTTTGTATGCTGATGAGAATAATCCTGTAGAGAATGAAAATGTGGTGATGCAGGAGAGAGAGACAGAGAGAGAGGACAATTGCTGAAGGAAATGTTCTTGAGTAAGAAGGGATAGGATCCAGAGCACCTGGTGGCCAGGAAGAAAATCTTCAAGAAATGAAGGGGAGTGGTCTTGGGAGGCTGTAGGCTGATGGCCCAAGTTCCCAGGCCAGGGGTTTTAGGGAGGAATGAGGGATAATGATCTGGAAATAACAATGAGGAGCAAAGGGGACACGTCCTCCACCTCCAGGTGCCAGCATTATGTATAGGCTGGAGTACGAGATCCCCCACATTTCCAGCATCCCCTGGTAGCAGGCTTGGGCTGGGTAGTGACCATGGGTAGTGAGCAAGGTAGTTTTTCCTTGGTCTGCACTTTGGAAGATTACAGGGTGGGGAGGGCATGAGAAACATGCGGTTGGCCATTGGGTTATTATTTCTTAACCTATAGATGATCCATCATCAGTTAAGCCATCGGTAAACTTTTATAATTTCACTGTTTGGCCCTGCTAGTCTGATTCTTAGTCTAAAGCACTTGTTTTTATTGTTTTGTTTATTTTGTTTAGAGGGGTTAGGAAGGTGAGGGGCCTGGCAGCTAAATTAGTCTAATTCCTCTGAGACCTTTCTTTTCTTTTCTTTCTCTCCTTTTTTAGAGATGGGGAGAGAAAGGCAAGTGTGGGGTGGGGGAGACAGAGATGGAGAGAGAGAATCTTAAGCAGGCTCCATGCCCAGAGCAGAACCCTACACAGGGCTCGATCTCACAACAGTGAGATCATGACTTGAGCTGCTTCACTGACTGAGCCACCCAGGCACCCCTCCTCTGAGACTGTTTTACAATATCCCAGACACTTCCACATCGGGAGGCTTTCCTGGAACAAGCCCTCTCTCAAATAAAGAGACTCAGAATATCTGGGACTCTCCAGGCAGGCACACCCTCTCTAGGAATCTGCTCTGATTACCTGGGGCTGCTTTGTTCTGGAGCTCTGGAGCCCCTGGATGAAGGTGGGACTGACCCACGGTTGCTCCAGGGCACTGCATTGGTTGCTAAGTGTTCTGTCACAGGGACACCATTGAGGTGACATACTTTCTCTGGGCAAAGATGTTGCTTTGCACCTGACACTCCTAGTTTTTAGAGTTACTTCCTCGGTATGAGTAGCTTTGATTTCTAGACGTGTACCCATATTAGCTGGCTAAGAGGAAAAGAATACTGGAGTCAGTGATGATGCAGACTTTCATGTGGCTGGTAAGCTATTCTTAAAGACATTTCCAAAAGAGACATTCCAAAAATGTTTTGAACAAGCATTTGAATAAGATAGAGAATCCCAGGGTATCTTCTTTGAAGGACAACTCCAATTTGAATAAGTAAATTCTGGTGTTTGAAAACATCTATCAGCCCCATTGCTTTCTAGTCAGCTTTCCATCCTTTAATCCTTTTAAAAACATTTTAACTGATCAAAGGAAAGAGTCCTTAGTGACAGTTGCTCCTCACCATCATAACAGGCAGGATGTGTGGCTGAGATAGGAAATACTTCTGATTTGGTGGAGTTAGGATCAAACTCAACACTGTTCACTTTCTAATTTAGCCAACATCCAATTCAAGTATTTGAGACTTTTGAACATGCTAAGGCAGAAACATAGTAAGGAATCAAAGAAGGAGCTATTCATTATTAGGAAGGCCATCTGTGCCTTATGCTTTACATCTAGGTACAGGGTATTAATGAGATGACTCCTTAAGAAAGCAGAAAGTCTTTCTATTTGGAAAGCTGCAAGGAATGACCGACAATTTGACCTTGAGTGCCTACGTGTGCCATAGGGAAATTTTAAATGAAAAATACAAAAAGAGGTGGAAAACAGAAAGCTCCTTGAAAGTGGGTTTTACATCTTTTTTTATTACATAGTCTGACACAGCACATAAGCCTATGTGATACGTTGGCTCCCTTGGGAAATCCAATTGATTGGTACACCTTTTCCAAAAATATAACCTCCCTTGAGGATATATTAAGCGTGGCTCTTTCCCAGTTCCCTTTAGCCAGACAGCACACATTTACAGAAAAGTCTATCAAGGACGTACTTGGGGGGTACCTGGGTGGCTCAGATGGTTAAGCGTCTGCCTTTGGCTCAGGTCGTGATCCCAGGGTCCTGGGTCGAGCCCCACATAGGGCTCTTGGCTTAGCGGGAAACCTGCTTCTCCCTCTCCGTCTGTCTCTACCCTGGCTCATGCTCTCTCTCTCTCTGTATCTCTGTGCCTCAGATGAATAAATAAAATATTAAAAAAAAAAAAAAGGACATACTTGGAATAGGACCAAATCAACTAACGCCCAAGTGGATGGAACCTTTGGGACGACCTCATTAGTACCCACACAAACCCACTAACCAGTCATCACAGCTTACAATGGAGCAACTAAAAAAAAGTTATGGCTGGGGGATTGGAGGAAATAACACAGAAGAGTCATCTTCAGCTTAACTCATCCCCTTCTCTATGTTTCATAGCCTAATGTGGGAAGATAAGGGAGGAGAGGATGTTGGTTCTGGAGAGAACTGGGGCAGGAAGAGATCTGACCCGATTAAAGGAGAAATCTGAATAGAAACTTCAATACCCCTGGACTACTATATATTGATATATTGTCCCTCAGGATACCTGGCACTGCCCAAAGGGATGTCTGAACATTAAATTTCTCTTAACATTTTCCATCTTAAATAATTGAGTCTTCCTCCTTCACCTTACTCTACGATGATTGACCAATATACCCAGCAAGATGTAAGATGTTGTATGTAATCAAAGTATTAACTTTGAGTCTCTCATCTCCGTATGTTACAGTCTGGCAGACCAAAAAAAAAAAAAAAAGTAAACCCATTAACCATGGTCAGTCCCTGACAATCTAGCAAAATTGGTTTTGCTTTGTATGACACACTCAAGAAATGTGTCTTGGAGGAGTTTTTAACTGAATGTAGTTAAATATCTAATCCCTTTTGTTTTATACTTCTCAGTTTGTCCATTCATTCCACAAATACTTATTGAGTGCCTCCTGTTATGAGCAAGGCACTATGCTGGGCACAGAGAAAACCATGATAACGTATTAAGGATATTAACACTGATCAATAAAACCCCCTAAAAATGATTCACTGTGAAGCACTCTAAACAAATGATTTTTTTAAATGTGGTTCTTATCGGGGCACCTGGTGGCTCAGTCAGTTAAGCGCCTGCGGGTCAGGTTGTGATCCCGGGGTCCTGGGATCGAGCCCCCGCTTCTTGGCTCCCTGTGCAACAGGGAGCCTTCTTCTCCCTCTCCCTCTGCAGCTCCCCCTACTTGTGCTCTCTCTAGCGTGCGTTCTCCCTCCCTGTCTCATAAATAAATAAAAAATCTTTAAAAAAATAACTACAATTTGGTTATTATCTTCCCTTGCCCCTCCCGAGGTACCCTTTCAATCCTACTATAAAAGTACTGAAAATATTTGGGTGCAGTGAAGTACGAAAAAAAATAAGTTTGCGGTGTAAAAGAATAAATGAAATTGGCACTCCCTTCTGCTCTTAGAAACATGAGGACTTTGCCTGCTCTGGGGGTTCCTGTTCTTTTGGAAGCCCTCAGCTGGTCTTTAGCAGCAATGATGACATAAAGGAAAATTACATTCTGATGCAGAATTCAGCCCCTTCATCTTTCTCCTTTCTCTACAGCATGAAGCTAGGGGCCCATAGAGGATCTAATATCAAAAGGAAGAGGGTAATACCACTACATGGAGAAAAAAAAATAATTACCAAATTTCCTGAATAGTAAACAGCTTAAAAAAAGAAGAAGCTGAACCCTTTGATAGCTTGGCCCTGGGTCTGCCTGTGAATGCCTTAAGGATTATATCATCAGACTGACTCCAGCAGCCTGTGCTATTGTTTCAGAAAGAGAAAACAAGGAGGAAGGGGAGGGAGAAAAGGGGATGGGTAGGAGCAGTTCTGCCCCTCCAGGAGGGGAGAGTTTGATTTCCAAGGTGCAGTTATCAAATGTTAATGTAGTGAGGCTAGAAAGACAAATTGAACAATTTCTCAGCGTCTGTGGAAAGGAGGTTTCTCCAGGCCATTTCTCCTTTTCTTGGGGGATTAACGTAAACGTTTGGATTCAGTAACTTTTCTACCACAGATGACATTAGCTCAAAAAAGAGATAAAGCGACCTGAAGTTACCCAGAAAAGTTATTGCTGTAAACCATCACCTGGGGGCAGTCTTGTGACTGTTAAATTTCCTCGGCCTCGTTCTCGCACGGATTTCACTACTTTTTTTTCTCGATGGTCTCAGTTTCTTTATCTGAGGTTGAGGAGTGAGGGGAAAAAAGGGCAAAGGGGAAGGACGCTCAGGAACTAAGCCTCACGCCCTTCTCAGTCCCGCGGGAGGTGATAGCACGAGACTGTGCCGGAGGTTGTGAACAGTCACAAAGGTTTTCCTCTGGGTCTTTGAAATGGAAAGCCTCAGAAGCCGAGGAGGCGGCGGGGTGGGGGCCCGCAGACAGCGGGTCCTGGGATACTAACGACCTCGGCACGGATGGCAAGAGCCAGAGGCCCGGGATTCCCGAGATTCCGGGAATTTACGGAGACCCCCAACCCCGACCCGGACACACACACACACACACACACGTTCCCGCCTCCCTACCCCGAGACACACACACACACACACACACACACACACACACACACACACACACGTTCCCGCCTCCCTACCCCGACACACACACACACACACACACACACACACACACACACACACACACACACACGTTCCCGCCTCCCTACCCCGAGACGCCCTGGCTCCAGCCCACGACCTAGCGGGGACTAGCTAGCAAAGAGAGGAGGGGGGCGTGGACCCCGCCGGGTGCTCACTGGCCAACGTGGACACTCCGGCGGCGGCAGCCAGGCCTGCCCCTGTCTAGCGGCCGCCGCAAGCGTTACAATCCCTCGCTCACAAGCTAGTGCGCTCCTCGGTCCGCTCCGGAGGAGCTTCCCGGCCCGAGCCCCGTCACCCACAGCCCACCCCCAGGGCGCAGAGCTGGCCCAGGCCGCCCGCCTCCCTCCACGGCCGGCCGGGGACACGCGTTGCAGCGAGGCGGGATTGGGGCTCACTGGCCGCACCCTTGGCAGTCAGGGCGCGAGACTGTCCGAGCCCTGCGTGCTGTTTCCGACGGGGATCATGTCCTGGCATTAAGAGCTCCTAAGACCTTCCTGTGCTAGAGGCTAAAGTCGGTGCAAGGGAAGCGGACCGCAGCCTCCGCCGGAAGGCCGGCGGGAGCTTGGGGCCTAGACGGTTCTGTCCCTCGGCGTGCATGTGTTGGTGCAGCACAGGAAGCGGCTGAGCGCCCGTGCAGTCGGGCGTGCGAGCCGTGAGAGTGTAGAGCAAAACCTAAGAGCCCCGAGCCCGAAACAAAGCCAGATCCTCGCTCCACAAAACAGCGGCGGGGAGCCTGGGTTTATGAGGGAGGACTTCCTCAAGGCTTTACCTCTCCCACGGGCCCACCTTGCAGGCAGAAGAAGGGGGCACCCGCAAAAGTCAGGTAGAGGGGAAGCCTCCTGGAGGACCTGGCCTTCGCTTTAACCTGAAGCCGGCTCCGGAGGCCTCCTCGGGCCCAAGACCCCACGCCGGTTTGCGCGGCGCGAGGTGGGCGATCCGAGCCCCAGGGCACCGCCCGCAGGCTCCACGGATCTCAGGGCGCGGACCCATTTCTCCGGAAGTTGTGCCCAGAGGGGCAGGCCCTTAGTGGCAAGGAGGGCGAGGCCGTAGCTTTTCAAAATCTAAAAAAAAAAAAAAGTGAAAACTCAAGCTGGCTTTTTTCCACCCCTCCAAAAGACGTGCAAGAGGTATCTCTGGGTTAGGGTGAACAAGGCGCCTCAGTCCTCTTCATCTCGAGGCCCTAGAAATAAGGCGAAGGAGGCTTTTTGCCCCCTCGCCGGCTGCCGTAGCCGCCCTCGCGGCCCACCCACGTGGAGCATTAGCGCTGTGGGTTGCGTGGGAAAGAGCCTCTGCTCGGAAACCTCGCAAGGGGGCAGGGGGCGCCGGGGTCGAAGGCTCTTGGGTATCCCTGTGGGTGTGAAATCCGCGTATTCGGACGCAGAGCTGGCTTCCTAGAGGGCCCTCGGCCAGGCGCTCGGCCGCGCCGCTCCCGGCTCCCCCAACCTTTTCCTTTTTTGCCTCTTGCAGCCCCACCCGAGCTCCGCACGGCGCTTCCCGCCTGGGACAAAGGCAGGCGTAGCGGCCAGGTCTCCGTCTGAATATCGCGGACGTGCCCGAGTCGCACAAGGAGCTCCTGCGCTGCGCAGGGTGGGGACCGAGCCTGACCTAGAAGCCTCTGCTCTCCTCCGCGACGAGTGGAAAGCGCAGAGCTGCGAAGGGTGCGTTTGGCACCGTCCGCTTCCTGCGCTGGAGCGGCCGGCGGCCGGACTCCCTTTTCCAGCCGAGCTGCCTCGCCGGTGGGCGGCTGGGGTCCTCAAGCAGCCTCGCTGCCTCTCCCACCGGCCCGCACCACTTTGGGCCCTGCCGAAGAACCCGGGCCGGGGAGGGAAGCTCGCGGCCACCCTGGGTGGTAGCCGCCTGGCTTTGTAATTTAGAGATCCAACGCCGCAGGGGTGTGAGCGTCTCTCACCAGTACAGGTGCCGTGAAAATGACTGCGCGCGTTTAAGTCCAAGGCTACATTTCCAAAAACTAGTTGCAGAAATAAGAACGATGTTCAGAAAAGGAAAAGCCGTTTGCTTCACTTGTTTACGGTGAAAGTGAAAATGTTTGCAGCTTGATACAGCTGGATGATTTTCTCTGTTGTCTGCTTCACCTGATATAGCTAAGGCGAATGGGCAATTAGGGTCTCGTGAAGTTTACACTTCCTCTGAATCCGTACAAGGAAAGGGTCCCCGTTCGCAGTGCCCTCTCGTCACTGCCTTCGCGTTGAGAGAATTGTACCCGCCTCGGCCGTTGGCGTAGGGTGTGCTTGAGCGCAGCCACATCTGGACGAGTTCGGCTGACGTTCAACCCCCACCCCTGCCTTTGCCCCCCGTCGCTCCAGCGGCATTATTTTCCGTGGCATTTTGTGGTCGGCTTTTCTGTCTTTTGGGACGTTTTACCTTCCTCCCTACTCCTTTGTCACACCCTACCCTAGTTGACCAAAAACAAAGGAGGGGGCACTTCCAGACCGAATGCCCATATTAGTAGTACCTCTTTGCTTGGCCTAGATTGTAGAATTCGAAGTCACTGCCTGGGAATATGCTTGTACATGCAAATGCCTACCCCAAACCTGCTGAACCTTGTTCAGGCTCTCATACGTCTCAGAGGGTCTGAGCATTCAATACCAGGGAGTGCAGATTGGATTTTAACCGAAGCCACAGGCCATTGGTTCATTTGCTGCTTCAGGTCCAGGATAGGTCTCGCACTGATAAAGCAGATAAGTTAGTAAAGATGCATGAAAGTGATTGCAAACAACAACAACTAAGTGGTATTTTGAGCTTACTTGCAGAGTTTCTGAATTTGGAAAGTAGGAAAAACTCTTCTCCCGTTCTGCTTTTTTTGGTGGGTGTGATTACACTGTGTGCAAATGACATTGTATAGTAATGTTACAATGTATGTATTTGCACATGTGTTTGTGTGTGAGAGGGTGATATTGAAGTGCGCACCTATGGAAATTGCCCTAAACCTGTCTCTCCTTCTCTCTGGCATATACATTGAAAAGAAATTCTTTGGTTGCAGGCTTTATGACTCCCAACCTCCTTAGACTGCTCCTGGAAGGGGAACAGGCTTTAGGAATGGAAAGCATTATTTAAAAGGGATTTAGCACACTCTGCTTCTCAGCGTTTTCCCCTAAAGGTAGTAGGACTGGAAGTTGGAGCTCAAGGCTGTCCCTCCCCAACTTCCACAATGGCACAGGAGGAAAAGTGTGAACTCCTAGGGCTCCAGCAGACTCGTTACCACCTCTGGCAATGACCCAAAGTGTGTGTGTATCTGAGCCCCATCGCTCTGATGGTTCAGAGCTGCAAGTCTCACAAACCTGCCATGAAGCCAAATCAGATCTTGCTGGATGAATTGGTACTCAGACACATTTTTACAAAGGAGAGCTTAGTATAATGCCCTACACGTGGTAGACATTCAATAAATGATTATTTGTTGAGTGAATGAATGAACTCATGTCTATTTATTCTTTCCAAGGCAATTTTTAAACTAAATAAGCTTGCATATGTATATGTAACATCTATGTAACAAAGAATTGTGTGCCCAGAATATAGGGGAATTTTTGTATCTGTCCCTTTTTGCTTTCCAGCCTCCCCCCTCAGCAATCCCCTCCCCCAAATCCCTGCCTGAGGCACAGGTCTCTGCAACTAGTTGGTAAACTTATCCGTCCCCCACCAAAGGCTGTCAGTCAGCCAGTAAAAGCAAATGCATTGCTTTGGTCACGTCCTTACTTCCCTCACAGATCACACTCATGTTTCTATAAAGGTTCTTCGGCTAATTTCATCCTGCACACCCCCACATTCCTTTATACTCTCTATAGGTGGTGTAGTGCTTGGGTTTCACAGGCCTGGAAACAGGCAGGTCGCCTCTGTTAACAGACCCAGCCTCAGTCAGCATTTTCATAGAGTGGCCAAAGTTCCCAGGAAAGCTTTGGGTCTTAATATGGGAAAAGATTGCCAGTTCCGGGAAGGATAGAAGCCACGGTTCCCAATCTGGCTGAGACTAGTCTCGTGCTCTAGGTTTGTATTACAAAAATGTGCATTTAATCGCAATTCTGTGTGACTTAGAAATTGCAAACCTGGTGCTTCAGAGAAGAGAGTGCAGTGCCAGGAACTGTGAGCCCAGTGGGTCTCACTACTGCTATCCAGTAGACCCCAAGTCATCATTCCTCTAAGGGAGCAGGAAGATCCTCTTCTGTGCCCCAGCCAGCCTGCTGCCACCTAGAGGATGAGGTACCTTCTTCCTCCTGTTTCCTCCATACCCTTTCTGAAGATGAGCAAGCTGGAAGGAGCAGCCAAACCAGTGTCCGAGTCACCACAGGGCAGGAACCCAGCTAATTTCTGTTCTCTCTGAACAGAGTCGGCCTGAGTTTGAGAGACCCAGGAAAACGAGGGCAAAGACTCTTCCCTTTCGAAACCCTCTGCTCTCCCCTTCCTCACTTCTCATCTCTTCCCTCACAGTCCCTCTAGCATTTGGAAGTCCAGGAGGTCCAGGAGCGGAGCTGTCTCCAAAGGCTTTGCCTCCAGGGTTGCTGCCTGCTTCATCAGGGAGGAGAGTGGGGGCAGGGGCAAGAAGGGAGTATTTGAAAACTCCACTAAAGCCAAAGTGAAAAAAATAACAAAAACCACACAAACAAACAAAAAACCAGTGGCAGCTCTTTGGAAGACAACCTAGAATGTTTCAGACCGCACCGCCAGCCCCACAGGAAGGATAATATCTCCTCCTTAAATGAGATGAACAGTGATCAAGACTCAGGGGTTGGGGGAAAGGGGTCTCCCCTGCAAACAGACTGTGGAGGTGGAGGGGAGTGCAACTTGTGTCTAACTGGAACAGCTAGAAAAATGTCAAGCTGTGGTTGCCTCTGGAGCTGCCGGGTGGTGAGCAGGTTCCAGAAACAGGTCTGACCCAGAGCAGAGTTCTCCCAGTGAGGCTTTGGATTTGGGTCAGGACGCTTGTGGTCCTCTGTTTCCTCGCCTGTCTGCCCCACCCACATCAGAGGCTACAGGCCCAGAGGGGCTTTGCGATTTGCTAGCGCTTTACAGTTTATAAAGAATGAGAGCGGTGACAACCCAAAAGGCTAGTGTAGCTCAGGGACCTGGGCAGCTTGCCACCTGCTGCTTTCTTGAAGTTCTCCGGGGGCTGCTTTCTGAGTCGCCTTTAAAAAACGAAATCAAACCCAACTCAACAGTGTTGAATCAGCTGCTCGCTCTACCTGGCCCGCCCCCGATGGGATCTACAGCCGCGATCGCTAATGGTCACCAAGGGACAAATTAAAGAATTTGAAAATGCTGAGCTTGAGAAGCCAAATTCCTTACACTATCTGGGGTCGTTAATCACCTAGCAGAAACCAGCTCAGCAAGCAGGAAAAGTGGCTGGAGGGACAGAAAGACAGTGTAGGTCTGTGCACTGGTGTTTGAGGGTCTCAGGTGGAAGGATTCCAAATTAGTCGTGCACACGTGTCCGATGTGCTTGGAATCCGTGCCACAGTTGACGGTCCCCAGGAACCGTAAAGCCCGTTTCGGCTGCTTTAATCGCCCTGATTTTACAAATAAATGTGAGTTTGGTGATCAAGAGACTTGTGCAAGGTTAGTTCGCGACTCGGTGGCCCAGGGAGTCGGGTCCATGCCCACACGCATCTACTTCCCAAGAAAGGGCAGCCGGTTTTTTTTACCCCATGCAGTGAGAAGAACTGGGGATTGGCGTTCAGAGAGTCCCGGGACCTCCTGGGAATCCACCTCTGAGGGCGTGGTGGGGTTAAGGGTAGTGCACGTACCCGGAAGGCTCGTGCCTTGCCGAGACAGGAAGGCAATGTCTGGGGGTGGAGGGGTGTAACTTCTGTGCAGACAAGGAAGGGGGAGCTTCACCACTCGCCACCATCTAGGGTGGGGAATCTCTGCAAATTCAACATCCGGGAAGCCTGGCGCTTGGGCTCGGTAGTCTGGCACCAGGTCTCCCGAGGAACTAGCACTCTCCCAGGAGCCAGCCCCTTGCCCATCCGGAACCCAGGAGCCCAGGCCTGGACACCCCCTCCTCCTGGGGCCTCGACGCCCGCAGCGCAGCTCCCAGACAGAGGCGCCGGGAAGCACAGGCGCTGCGCTCTTCCCTCCTCGCGGTGCCCTGGCGGTTGAGGACTTCCGGTGGTCCCACTCCCCGGCGGGCAGGCTGCGGGCACCGGGCTCCTCCAGGGCCTGCCCGGGCCGGCTCTTCCACTCGATCCCCCAGTTAGCCGCTCTTCTAAGTACCTCCAGAGCTATAGAGACAATTTGTTCAGTGAAGCCCCTAAGACAATGGAAAGTTACGAGGTTTCCTGGATGTTGTGTTCGGGAGGCGGGGCCGGGACCCGCTGACGGCGGTTTCCCCAGCCCCGTTCCCCCACCCCGACACACACACCCCCCGCCCTGCCCCCTCAGCCACCGGGCAGCAGAAGGAGGCGGCCAGCCTTCTCCTGCCCTTCGGCCGGACGACGCACGGCTGCCACGCCCGCCACCTCTGCACCTGCCCGGCTGAGGTGAGATGCCCGGCGCGCGCGTTGAGGGCGGTGCGCACAGGCCCGCGCCCAGCTGCCCGAGCGGCCGCGGCGACGTCCTCAAGTGACGGGCGGGAGAAGGGAGTGCGAGGCAGGGGGACTCACCCCTCAGGGAGTGGGAAGAATAAGAATTTTTAGGCGACCCGGGTGAAAGGTCCTACGTACTTTTGCCTCACAATAACTTCGGAGCAGTCAACGAAGTTTTAGGGACCTTGGTTCTCTTATCTAGAATCGAGAATAACAACATCATGCTGTCCCCACGCCCCAGGGGAGTGACAGCTCTCTGGTCCGAGATGCAGTCCCCAAGGCGGCTGGGGAGAAGCAGAACCCAGGGCAGGAAAAAAAGCAGGCGCGCTCTCCGTGGTTTTAACCCATCCTGCTCTGGCAGGAAAATCTGAAATTTAAAACATCAGGAACGGCCACTCAGGGATAACGCAGATCAAGTACAATCGAGGTGCTATTGCGCACTTGGTCTTTCCAGGAAAGGAAAGACCGCCGCGGTTTGGGAGCAGCCGAGTCTCCCCGCTTGCCCCCGGGCCGGCCCCGAAGGGCGCAGGGAGCCCAGTGGGGACGTGGCGGTCCTCCTACGCGCCTTGCTCGGGCGGTGGGGTCAGCAGACGCGCGCGAAAAAGCCCTCATCTCTGCCGCCTGGCTCCGCGATAACCTGGAGGCGAACGCCAAGAGGCGGCCGGCCCCTCCCCGGGATTCAACCCAACCTGGATTCAGCCTCTTTGGCTGCAAAAATTCCCAAGCCCTGCCAACTCGCCGCGCACCTCTCGCGGCTTCCGCCGATGGCACCCCGACCACCCTTGCGAGATTTTAGCGTGGCGGATGCCAAGCCCTGCGCTTGGAAAGCGCGAGGGGGCTCCGGGGAGCTCTGGCCTAATTGACCAGGCCTGAAGAGTCGCCCTGTCTGAATACTTGACCTGTCATGTAGAAACAAGTCCACAATCAAGACCTTCGCTACCTTCTGCCCGGAAAGCCTGGGACTGGCCCGAGTCCCCCCCCCGAATAATTCGAATCCTAACCTAGTTCCCCCCAGTTCTTCCGGCAGAGCAAAAGTAGCTTGCCTGCCGGAGCGCAGAGGAGGCCGACAAGGAGCCCCTGGCAGTTACCTAGTAGGAACTTGGCGATTTGGTGGCGTCTCCGCGGTTTATTTGGGTATTTGGTGACCCCATGGTCCGTGATTAGCCACCCTCGCCCTCCCGCTCACCACGCCCCTGCGCAGTCCCGGAGTCAGTGTTTGGGCTGGAGCCTCAGGGCTCTGAATCTGGGGCGAGTGGAGTTGGTGAAGGCAGTTTCTCCACGCGCCCAGAACCAGCGCAGTTACGCGCTTCCCCGGGGCGCACCCGGCGAAGTGGGAGGAGAAAGAAAATTTAAAATACACTGGCCAAAATTCATTCTTGAGAACACTCTGAAGCTGGGTAACCAGGACCGCGCCATTCTGCCCCACTCCCTCCCCCTACTCCCCCATCTTCCCGCTCAGCCAGATGCACCAGAAAGCGGCACTTTGATCTTGCAAAGCAGTAATTTATATTTCTTTAAAAAAAATTTTTTTTCTGTAAAAAGATGATTGGACCGGGGAGAACATAATGCAATTCCACGGGCGCGGGGCTGAGGAGCGGCTTTCTGGGCACCAGGGCTGGGCCTGGGATGCCAGGCACATCTGTTCGCCCCGGTTTGCCGCGCATTCCTCTTCGCCGGGGTTTTTTCTTCCTCCCTCCGGGAGGACCGGACCGCGTGATTCACCCCTGGCAGGAAGCGGGGCTTTATTTGTCTTTGACTCAGAGATGCTAGGAGAGGCGTGGAGAGGTTGGCCAGGGCGGGGCCCGGGGGGAGGGTGTGTGGGGCGGGTGGGAAGGTGCGGTAGGAATAGCTCCGACTCTGGCTTCACATTTTGTGAATTGGGAGAGAGGGGTGGAGGAGCTCAGAGAGTAAAAGCCCCTCCTGCCTTCCTGCGAAGAGCTCGGTACCCGCCACCGTATTCCTCGCCGGGAAAGGGGCAGCTGCAGACTCGGTGGGTGGAGTTCCAGTATCAACCCGTTCTATCGGTCTTTCCCGCCGCAGGGATTTACTGAAATAAAACCGACGTGCAACCTTTTCTGGCACTTTGCCTAATAGCCTCAAATTGGATTAGGTTCTCGAGAATATTAAACTCTGTACAGCGCCAAACACCGACTTCTCCCACCCGCACACCCAGCGGAGAGGCCCTCTCTCTTCTGCGGAGGCCGACCCTGCCAAACTCCCACTGTTCCAGAGCCCGCTTGGAGTCTCGGATTCCCTGGGGATATCAGCCTGCCAGCCCTTTCGCCCCATTACTTTCTATTGTCTAATTCAAATCTCTTCTTTCTCTGAGACCTGGGGACTGTGTATCCAGCAAGTCACAGCTTGAGGAAGCCGTGCTGGAGCCTCGCCCATCTTCAGTCTGCAGGCGGGTCTTACTAGGCCACTGGGGTCTCTGTAGGAGTCTGGTTTGTACTAAGAACCCTAAGCTAGGTGGTTGGCTACAGGGGCTCTCTCTGCTCTGCCTGACGAAGACCCATTCCAGGCCCAGTCCCCAATCCTCTGTCCTGACTCACCCTAAATCCTAATTTGGGGAGATAGATCAGAGTGGGGGACCCTGATTTTATGCCCAGGCCAGGGTTAAGGTTTTAGGAGGTGAAGCAGTCCTGTCTTCTTTCCTTCGATTTTTCTTTTTCTTTTTTCCTCTTCTTTCCTTTTCTTTTCTTTCTTTCTTTCTTTCTTTCTTTCTTTCTTTCTTTCTTTCTTTCTTTCTTTCTTTCTTTCTTTCTTTCTTTCTTTCTTTCTTTCTTTCTTCCTTAAGTTTTGTCTCGTCCTTCCATCCTTCCTTTCCCTCTTAAGTTTCTTTGGCTTTTATTTTCTGTAGCCTCAGCCCTAAAAGTCCCAATCATGTTCCTCAGGCTCTGAGGAGGCCACTGTCATAGCCCATCGGCAATACTAGATCCAAGACAGAACCTACTGGAAGCCTGGGGAACTGGCAGCAAAAGAGAAGCTGACCGTCTTAGAGTGGTCAAGGGCCTCTCAGGGCCTGAGGTGAAGGCCCAGGACAGGGACTGCCCCCCCCCCCCGCACATTCTTTTCCTCCCCTTTGCCCTAACACCCCCACTCACTCACCTTGCTCCCCACCCCACAGGACACGTGTGAGCTCCGCTTCCAGTTTCAGTGTAAAAATTCAGGAAAAATAGATGGAAAGGAGACAAGTGGGAGTCCCAGGCAGGTAGAAAAGTGGACTGGGTCAGCTGGTTGCGTGGAAGAATGCATCTGTGGCACTGAGGGAAGCTCCCTGGCCAGAGAAACAGGGGCAGATATTACCAGTGAGAGCACAAGGGAGGCTGGAGAGCAGCATGGAGCTCCCCGCCTGGGGAAAAAGCCACCCCAAGGGTTCTGGCACATCACTACATTGCCTCGACAGGAGTTTTCATGCAGTGTTTGCTCAGAGCAAGTCAGCCAGGGAGACTGGATTTGCCATCAGAGGGAGAGAAAAAATAGCCCAAGAAGAGAGGCTGTCAACATTCCACCAAGAAACCAAAGTCGGGAAAAGGGAAAAAAAGAGAAGGGATGGTCTGCTTGAGTTTCACCCTCTTCCCTCTTTCTGGATCCTGCAAGAAGTGGCTGGCTGGGGCCAATGCCCCGGGCCATCCCAGGGACTGTTCTCCATCCGAAAAGCTCCCTTCACACCCACAGCCCCAACTCCACACGCCTGCCTGCCTTCACTGGGTGTAGGAGGAAAGAGCTAGGCCTGCGACTTGGGTGAAGGGAGGAGGCTGCAGTCCCCTGGGCATGCAACATGACTGGACTCTGTTTGAGTCGCACAGAACCTGAAGGTTTCCTGGGACTTCGGGGCATCCCTGTTGAGGTGCACCTTTGAGGGGTGAGGACTCCAATGATGAGTCTGTCTCTTGCCCAAGCCTGGCTGGTCTGTGGTTCCACAGTGAGACCTCCTTGGGCACCAGGGACCTCTCCTTTTCTCTCCTTTCCCACCAAATTAAACCAAAAAGCTATTCCTCCCAAGCCAAGGTATTTCTTCCGAACTCCAAAGTTCTCCCTTATGCTGGGCCCCAAAGCCCTAGGAGTTTTCCCTCTCTGTTCCTTTTTATGCAACAAATCTGATATCTGGGGCCTCAGCTATTTTGAGGAATAAACTGCTGATACCAATCAGTACTGGGGCCACATTCCTTATTTGTTCCTTACTTGCATTTCAAACAGATCTGAGCTGGAGGAATGAGGACTAAAATATACTATGGACCTCAAAGTTGAGCCCTGTGAATATGTGTACAGATGGGAGGGGGAAGGAGGTGGGAGGAAAAAGGAGGCAGGAGGAGAACTCACTTTAAAAACATTTGAAGGTCCACCATAGGGAGCAGCATCTCCCTAGTGACCTTGGAGTTATGGCTCCGATGCTAGATCAACACACTTTGTTCTCAGGAAACTCCCAATCTGAGGGCAGAGGTGGTGGTCTGCTTCCCACTGGCTACCATCCACCACGGGGTAGACAAATGCCACTGGGGGCTGGACAGGTGCTTTGAACTGAGCTGGGGTGGGGTGGGGCTCAGTTGCCTCCTAATTGCTCAGTTACCAGCCTGGAAGTGTTTTGGGGGAAGATCTGTGCCTGGGGGAGGGGAGGGGTGATGAAGCCTCAGGGAATAGGTGGTTTTGGGGTTGAATCAATAAAGGATCTGAGCCATGTAAAGCCCATGCTTCTGAAGCAGAGCAGCCCTGGCCCCCTGGACCGCTGGGCCAGGAGGGAAGATCCGGGGCTGATGAGTCTGCGGGTAGAGACCAGCTTGTTGCTGGTCCCGGGGAAGAGCCATGGGAGCCAACCAGAGCTTAGCAGCTTGATCTCAGTTGACTGAGCCCCGCCAGAGACGGCAGCCCCCCCCACCCCCCCGCCACACCCCCCCTCCCCCCGGTTCCCTTCCCCTGTGGCTGGTGGTGTTCTATCTTTTCTGTTCAGCACCTGTGGGACTCCACCCTGAGGAAAGACGGGATGGAGCTCCTGCCCTTTTATCTCCTCCCTCACTCCAGGAAGACCTTCGGGGTGTATTTCAGATGGGGTGGGCTTTTTTCAGCCGGTGTGAGACAATTCCATCAGTTCCTCCCCAGCCCCGCCCCCTTTGCTGGAATCACTTAAAGGCAGAGACAACCTAGGTGTGTAAATTACATGTTAGTGCATTTGCATGCAGAGAGGCTGTGGGTATGGGGAATAAGAATTCTGGTTGTTGAGCTATAATACCTGCACTAAAAGCTTTGAGACCCATGCCAAGTTACATAACCCCTTGGTACTTCAGTTATCTCCTCTGTAAAATGGGGCTGGTAGCACCGGTTCTTGGTTCACAGACCTTGAAGTGGGTGGAATGAGTCAGTTTACACAAAGCACTTAGTACAGGGCCTGGCACAAAGTAAAAGGCTGAATGAATATGAGCTCTTCACAAGTGGTGCAGACTAGAAAGAGAGGAGTTCCGGAATGAGATTCGGCCGCCTGAGAGACAGGCTGTGGAAATACATGCTTCTTAACTTTTCTGATTTTCCTGGAAGCAGGAGCCTCTGGATGGTAATGCCTCTGCTCTTTTTCCAGCTGAGTCAGAAGTTCTCAT
This sequence comes from Eumetopias jubatus, assembly GCF_037043125.1. NCBI lineage: Eukaryota > Metazoa > Chordata > Mammalia > Carnivora > Otariidae > Eumetopias > Eumetopias jubatus. Next base: position 6,751,882 of record NW_028274810.1, read on the forward strand.
TTCCCATGAAAGCAGTCAAGGAGAGCAATACTAGGGGCAGGTGTTGGTGGTGCAGTGCCCCACCCTGGTGCCACTGCTCTTGGCCTGCAGAATTCTCAAGCATCCTGGGCCTCTGGGGCTTCAGCCACCATCGAGGATTGGGAGAATATGGACGCACTGATTGTTCTGCCCTGGGAATGCCTTCATGTGCCTGGATTTATTGACTGTCCTATGAAGTCTCTGGAAAGTATGTAAAGTTAAGTGAATACTTTTCTTGTTTAGGGATAGATAGCTTTCTTTGCCCCTGGCTTCCTGGGGTACTTGGGGTAAGTGCAACGCCCCCCCTCCCCGGTGCTCTTTGAGCCCCACCATCGTGGGATTGCCTCCCCCGTTCCCAGCGGCAGGCCCTGTAACTCTGGCAACGTCAACACCCACCGTGTTGGAAAACAACTACAGATATGCATATATATGTAATTGGTTTTATATTATAGGTGTATGTTTTATGTGTATAATAATGTTTTATATATATAAACATTTTGAGGGCTCATTTGCCAGGATGGCAAGGGTCCCTCTGTTGGTAATATCCCTATGCCCGCTAATTTCCTTGTCACCGGGGATGTGATGCCTATCACTGGAGAGTTCTGGATATTTTTCCACTCCTACTGATTTGGTTTTGCTCAAGAAGGATGGCAGAAGTGGCTTATGAATTATGGGCCAAAGTTGACGAAAAGCCTTCTGTGACCTAGCTCGCACGCCTCTTCCCAGCTCCTCCTTCCCCAGGTGGAGGGCAGAAACAAGCACAGGTCTGCCCCCTCTAGCTGTCTCTCCCTCTGCACACCCGAGGATTTAATTCCGCAGCCCCTCCTTGGAGCTGTGCAGTCAGAGAGCTGTTTTTCCACTCTCTTTGTATAATGGACAATTCGTTCTTCACTCCTGAAGAGGGAGAGATTGATCCATAAGGAGGCTGTAAAAATCTACTTGGCCGGCTTTTGCCAGTGGCCAGCTCAGGCCCAGCCAGCTTGCCTAGTTCTACCGAGGACATTTTGCTCTTGGGTGGCCGATTTTTATTAGTGACAAGTGAAATCCAAACACTTCTGGCAAAAAAGCCATCACATCAAGGCCCTAATGCGTCAAATCATTTGCCTTTAGCTGCTGGTCTTTGCGGGCGGCCCCATTTCGGTGGAACCCTCCTCCTCTGCCTCACTGCTGCCAGCCTCGGTCCCCCACCCAAGCCCCAGGAACCCCTGAGTGTCCTCTTTAGGTCCCAGGACTTTGGCCCGCTGTGTTAGACGGTGGAGCCTGGGACTTCTCCCCCTCTTCACCCCTATAAGCTTTAGATAATCCTTCCTCTCAGTGGAAAAACCAAAGGGAACGCTTAACCTCGCTTAACCAAGCACCTGCAAAAACCAGCAGGAAAAGAGAAATGGAGTCACATTTAGGGGCAAACCTGGAAGAGCTGGGAGTCCACGGGTCAGGAAGAACTCAAAAGAAGCTCTGCTCTGTCTGGCTCCTGGGGTTTGGCATTCTGGCCCAAGGCAGGCTGGCCAGAGGGTGGAAGGGCCTGCATGCGATTAAAAACTGAACAGGACAAAACCCTGCTGCTCCCGCTTTGTGTCATTTCTTACTGCCCAGTCTTTCAGTCCCTGCTGGGTCTCCAGGGCTTTGGAGAATGCCCTGGTCTCACCCAGGCGCGGCGTAGCTCTCCCAAGGGGCAAAGCCTCAAGGGTTGGTGCTCTTCATTTTCCCCTTCTTTTGTCACCGAAGAGACCTTGCCCACGGATGAAGCTCCACGCAGATGAAGGAGGAGGTCGTGGGACAGCCGCATGGATTAAGCTTCTGGAGGCCAGGGAGATCCCAAGAGAACTGTGGAGTTGGGGGAGAGATGCAAAGTATGGAATTCCGGTAGATTTCTGCAGACTTTGGGGCTAGCTGAGTGTGCCGCGGGAATGTTTCCCCCATATGGCTGTGCCTGATGCTTTGTACCCAGCCCTGGGTTGTTTCTACACGCATGTTTGATTCTAGAAAGGCATGTGCATACACGCGTGTAGCCGCACTTGGTGTGTGCATGCATGTGTATACTGCCAGATACAACCATGGCTTTGTATAATCATACAGAATAGGTGCATGAACCTTGTACTTACAAGCCGCCTATACAAGTACATAGTGGTTACTGATGTAGTAACGTTTACTTGGGGGTGCACGCTGGTGTCCTCAAAATCTGCTGACTTTGGGTTGGGTTGCCTAGGGTTGCCCAGCAACCCTGAGCTCAGGAAGGTGCCGGAATTTTGCCCTCCAGCCCAGGCCAAGCAAGGCGAAGGAAAGGGGCTGGAGGGCCTTGCAGAAAGCCCCCTAGCCTGACGCCCTCGTGCCCGCCTTTCCTAGCTCCTGGGTATGCAGAGGCAGGCTCCTCCCCCTCCCTCCGTGGGCTCCGCGCAGGCTCGAGGTTTCGCTTCCTGCGAAAGCTGGCGGGCTAGGAACTGGCGGCGTCCACGGCGGGCGCAAACTGAAGGCCAAGGTCCGGCTGCCGGCTTGCACGATACGCTCAGGGAAAAGAGGCGCTGGGCCTGGGGGGGACAGGATTTCCTCGCCTCCTGGGCGCGGCCGCTCTGGGCATGGCCGCACAAGGCCCCCTTTGTGGAGGGGCCCAGCTCCCGCGCAGACGGAGGGCAGCGAACAATAGCGCAATGTTGCCGCCCGCCGGGCCAGGCTCTCCCGGTTACACCCCGGCCGCCGAAGGCGAGGCAACCGGGTGGCGCTTTTTTATAGTCACAAATATAAAATTGGGGCTTTCTCCCCTTTCGCTCGCCCCCTACCCCAACGCCGATAGAAAGCAGATAAATTTATGAAGGGCGAGCTAAGAGAATAATTACAGGGTGAAGGCCGTTAAATTTTATTTCCAGTCCCAAAGGCAAAACCTGCGATTTTATTGCAAACATCTGGAAGGACCAAGAGGTGGGCACGCTGCTGGTTTAAAATAAAAACAAAAGATTTTATTTCGCGAAAACAAAAAAACATCATTAAAGACCCTTTTGCCCCCACGGACATTTATTTTATAAAAGTGTGAGAGGGTGGTTGAACAGTCAACGACGCACGCCGTCGCGAAGCGCCCGGCAACCTGAACCAACCCGGAGACTGGAGATGCAGGCTGCGGGAGTGGGCCTGCGCAGTCTCCGCGGGGCTGGCATCGGGCGGGCGTTTCCAGAAATCGGCTCCCTCCCACGCCCACCTGAGGGCTCCAGGCCAGTTTTGCCACCCCATAACTGGGCGCCAATGTGGAAGAAGAAGTGAAAAGTGGGTACCCTGGCCTCATATTCCCAGAAGATTCGATCACAGCAACAATAAAGCCTCAGGTCTGTTCCGCCTCCGACCCATTATCTTGCCTGCTTTGCGTAGTTGTAAAGTATTTAGGGCTCCTTCACTCTGCCGGAGGGGAGACTGAGGCACAGGCCATGCACTGACTTGCCTAAGGTCACACAGTTAAATGCTGCAGGGGACCTGTTCGCTAGGCTTCACCTGACTTGGAGTCCAGAGGGTTACCTCCCACCCCATAGTCGCCTCATAATGTTTTATATCTAGTGCCTAGACGGGCTGAATTCGTTGTAATTGCCTCACCCCCACCTGGTGTCCTGCCCACGTGTTTAAGGGCAGACTAACGTGTCCTGCTGGCAACGATTTCTAACTTTGTTTTAAATTACTCAAAACTGCAAAGTCCCAGCATCTGGTAGACCACCTTGTATTGAGGCATTAACAGTGGTGGTGGTATTTAGTGTGGAGAAACAGAAGGAAGACTGGTAGGTATGTGGGTGATGTAGGGGCTTGTGTTTCCAGGACTTTCGTCCTTACACTGCAGAACTCTGTTGTTGCATTGAAAAATCAAAATATTTGGACATGGCCAGTTTTAGGTGAGTAGTCCTTATGCTGCTCTTTGCTTCTGGGCGTTCCTCCTGTCAAGGTTAGGACTGGTCATCCATTTCCCATAGGTCCCTACAGGTAGTCAGTGGGGGACCCTGCAGGGGGCATGGCAGGATGGGGGGGAGGGCTGGCTCCAACTTGTTCCTTCTGCATCAGTGTCAGGCCTGAAATAGACCTGTAGACTCCACCCAAGACCTAAGGTTGGTGGCTGGGAAATCTGGGGATTGCCTCAGGAATTAGCTTCATGCATTGGGCATCCCGCTTTTATTCCTAAAGGTTAAAGGAAAGAGAAACTGGGTCATGAGATTTTGAAAACGCTTTGATATGAATGGAGGAAAATGCATAGCACACTTCCAGATTTCTACATTGAATCCCCCAGTCTTCTTTTTCTTCTTCTCCCAATCACATAAAATTATACACTAAAGTCACAGCCATTAAACCATCCTGCTTAATCTTTCCCCAGACCTCCCTTCCCATCAGTATAGGGTCAGGAACCAAGGAATGCAGGCCCCTGGGGGGCGGGGGAAGTTTAGATTGACCCCTACAGTCACAAAAAGAAAATATCTCTGGCCCTCCCATTTACCTAGAGGAAAACTCCTATTTTCATGACTGATCCAAAGCAACCTGGCTTCCTGACCCTTTGATTTGTTTAATGGCCTAATCCACAATTTTAAGATATGTGTATATGGGATGGAGGTGGGGGCAACTTATGTGTGAACTGAAGGAAGGGTATAGGAGCTCCTCTGAGAACTCTATGCAGAGTGTATGTTTGGGGGTAAGGTGCAGATGCATGCTGTTGAAGACGGGGCTATCTTTTCTATGCATGTCTCTCCAACCTGTGTGTATGGTCACCTATATTGTGTGGGCTTTCTGGACCTGCATCTTGGTATGTGGGTAAACCAAAAGTTCTCTTTTTGAGAAACTTTCACAGCCCCAGGGAGGGTGTATGTCCTATGATGTCCAAACTAGGTCTGTGAGGGAAGGCCAAGGTAAGAGGCTGCCAGAGGGAGATGGGAGATACAGGCAATGGGGAGGAGAAAAATGCTGGTAAGGAAGAGAGGTTGGCCCCATCGCTGCTATCCCACTGGGTCGGGTCCCAACAGGCCCCAGTTCCGGGCAGTGACACCAGAATCAGGAGCCGAAAGAGAGATCTAAGCCGAAGGAGAAGGTAACTGGGCGCTCCTGGCCTGCCCTTGTCTCCAACTCTTTTGCTGAGTCCCCGTTGTGGTGATTGCGCTGTCACTTTCTGCCATGGCTCCTGGAAGCCACGCCAAGCGGTGACTGAGATGGGAGACCCTGTGCCTTGCCACCCAGGCTCCTGGAGTTTGCCCTGCAGCCCGGCAGGAGACGCAGAGGGGCTTTGTTGCCGACTTCTAGATCCCAGGGTGCTTGGAGTGCTGCTCAGGGATCCCCAAGCCTGAGAGAGGCCTGCCTGACTCGCACTCAACCGGTGGCTTCCATCATTCTTTCTGCATTTGCTGCGCCACTAGCTTCCTCTTGTCTGGCTGACGCCCAATGTGAGGGGGCTCCAAAAGTGTTCTTTTTTGCTTTCTTCCGAAGAGGCCCAAGGTGCATTCATGACACTCAGCGGTTGCCTCCAGCACCAGAGCACTTCCAACTATAATATCAAGGACTAGATTTACCCTGCGGTTGGGAAGCGAATGTGGCCTTTCAGAGGCCTGACAGGGTGGAAGGGCAGATGGGCGCTTGTTCTTGGGGGGCCTGTGACTGGCCGTGGGCCCCTCTGCCCTAGGCTTGCTGACCCTGTTCAGGGCCTGGCTGTTGGCGAGACTTGTCTGCCCCTCTTCTCTGCCTGTCCCTGGCACCCGGGGAGCTGGCTCTTTCCTGCCTCTTCCCGCGGGGTTGGAAGAGTGTCGACCAGGTCTTTGGGATGGGAAGATCAGGTTGTGGTTAGGCCGCAGTCCGCGAAATCCGAGACCTTTTTTTTCCTGCTTCGCAAGATCAACTTCTGGGCTCCTCTGAACTGGCTCTGCGTTGGGCTGCGCCCGCGGTCTCCTGCGGCCCGTGACCAGTAGCGTGACCCAGGAGAGGGTGTGGGAAATGAGAATGGCTAGAGTGCGGGGTTGTAAGTTCCAGAGAAATCCCTGACGACCTCTCTGTCCTAAAATATTTTTTTTTTTTTTTTAAGGGTGGAAGGAGGCTCAGCGAGTGGGGAGAGCCGGGTTCCCGAGGTGATCAGATTTGAAGGGCATTCTGAAAAAGCTCTTCCGCTGTCAAAGTTACTGGCTGCCCTTGCCCACCCCTTCTCTGTGGGTTCTCCAGAACAGGCACCCCGAGCAGGCAACGCTCAGATCAGCATCCACGCGGAAGCGAAGGCGAGCGTTTGCTGCGTGCGGGCCCAGTCGGGATAAGTCTGCGGAGCGCGCGGTAAGCCGGGCGCCCCACCGCCGGCCTCTTGCTTTGAGGGAGCCGAGCCTACGTCTCCTTCTCCACCAGGTAGAACTGGAAGGAGGAAGCGATCATTAGGTTTACAATTACAAGACCCTGGATAGTAACCGGGCGTCTTTGTTTATTTCTTTCGTTTTGCCTTAGCCAGAGTTGCTTAGACATCGTACCACAGGAAAGTAACCTGTGTGGCGAAATCCCGGCGGAACCAGAAGAGCTAATAGCGTCTGGGGGCAGGCGCGAGATTATCGGAGTCGTTTTCGGGCGTTTTTGGACAGGTTGAGAGCCCCCAGACTCCAGATCGGTAATTAAAATGACTCTGGGCTTGCAGCGTCTATGAGACTTAGCAGATTTGGAAGGGAAAGGTACGGATTTGGGACCGGCAGGAGTTTGGAACGGCGAAGATCAGACCTCGACTTTCGGCCCTCCTCCCTCCCCCATGAAGAACCCGTGGGGAACCGGGAAGCCACGGGTTAAAGTCGGCCCAGGAGCATCCCCCGGACTACCCGTGCGGAGCCTTGGCCCGAGCCTCAGTCTCTCCCCTCCTCTCATTGGCCCGCGCTCTCAGGGTTTCTCCTGTTCCCTCCTCGCCATTGGCCGGGGGCTGGCTTTTTTTCCCCTCTGTCTTTCTCTTCCTCCCCCTCCCTCTCCCTCACCCCACGGACAGGAGCGCACCGCCTGCCCCCAGCTTCTCGGGAAGGGAGGAATTTAGAAAAAAAGTTTCCCAGAAGTTTGGACCAGAGGAAGGACGGGAAGACCAAGAGAGGAAGAGGGAGAGGGAGGAGAAAAAGGGAGAGGGAGGAGAGAGAGAGAATAAAAAAAAGATGAAGTCCAGTCTGCACAGCCTGTGAGCGCCTGCCCCGGTGGGTGGGAAGCAGGACTTGGGCGCTCATGCGGCGAGCGGGCGGCGCTCCGGGCGCTCGTTCCTAGCCGCTGGGGCAGCTAGGGGCGCCGGTCGGAGCCGGCTGCTGAGGGAGGGGGAGGACGCAGGGGGAGGGTGCAAAGGACCCGCAGCGCCGCCGCCTCTGTCTCGGCCGCCGCGCCGCCGCCTCTCCCGGGCCCGGCCCGGAGGGCGCTCCGAGCGTGAGGGCGCGGGCTGCTCCCTCAGTAGCGGGGGCGAGCGGAGGCCGGGGTGCGGGCGGCTAAGATGAGTGAAAGGAGAAGATCTGCAGTCGCCCTGAGCTCGCGAGCACATGCCTTCTCCGTTGAAGCCTTGATCGGCTCAAATAAAAAGCGGAAACTGCGAGACTGGGAGGAGAAGGGGTTGGACCTGTCCATGGAGGCGCTGAGCCCCGCGGGCCCACTCGGAGACACGGAGGACGCGGCCGCACAGGGCCTGGAACCTCACCCGGGTGAGTGCGCAGGACCAGACCGAGGGAGGCGGGCGGAGAGGGGACGCCGGGCGGCCAGCCCGCGGGCGGAGTGGTGTGGAAGGAGGCCCTGCTAGCTGACGCCCTGCCTTGCTCCAACGCGGGTTTCCTTTTCTTGGCGCAAACGTCTTGAGCCTTCCCCAAATTCGCGGCAAACAACTTGAGGGGAACTGAGCCTTGCATTTTCGTCGCCAACCTCAGGCAAGGAGGCCTCGCTCGCATCCCTTTCTCTTCTGGGAGCGGAGCGCACTATTCTGGTGTTCACAGCTGAGCGGCCGCAGGCCCATGGGGTCAAGGAGGGGCGCAGATCGAAGGCGACCGCAGGAGTGGAGAGGGGCTGGGATTCGCTTCTGAGAGCTCCAGAGGACTGGCGCGGAGTTCTCGGGCTCGACACCCAGTCCCGGGAAATGCCCAGTTTGTCCCATTTAGCCTTCGACCTCGGTCCTCGCCCTTCCCCCACCAACTTTTCTGGGACTCAAGTTCTTGTGTTTCCCCTACTCCGGGGAGGACGGAGCATAATTATATTTCTACTTCGTTGGCGTTTATGGAAAAAGGATCTATGTTAGACCCCTTACCCTGCGCCCTGGGTCACTCTTCAGGGCCCACATCTCTGTGTACTGGGGAGGAGCGGAGCGATTAATTTGTGTCTCAGATCTAAGCACATTATATGCACACAACACGTAAAACACAGAGCGGATGTTGGTGTCTGTATTTTAGCAGAAACCTGGGAGGGTAGTTGAAGGGGGGGGACAACTTAACGTTTTATATTAAGTGCCAAGATTTCAACTGTGCAAAACAGCCCGGGGGAACAGCTGTTGTCGGAAGAATCTTGCGCGCGCGCCCGCGCGCGCGGACACACACACACACACACACACACACACACGCACGGTCGCAGCTTGGTTTAGCGGTTTCAGAAGCTTTCCAGCCAGGACTTCTGCTGCCATTCTGGAGGTGATCCTGCTGACCAGCTAGGGTTAGGGAGTAAACCTGGGTCAGCGCGCCAGGAGCGGAAAGCCAGGGTGGGGGCGGCAGCCCGCAAAGGGATGGGGGCGGCCATAGGCCGAAAGAGCTTGGGGACTGAGCTTGGGGCCCAGGGGCTTGGGGGCTGGAGAACTGGCCGACCCAGGGAGGGACAGCTGTCGCTTACATTTTCTCTTTCGGCAGTGACAGTTCAATTTCCATGCTCCTGAGGCTAATAATAACGCGATTAGCGGGTGACTTGCAGAGACAGAGTTTTATGAATTCTCCGTGTTCTTGTGGCCCGTTACGGTATTTGAGTTTAGTGCTGGGGAATTATTTTTATTAGTCGATGAAAAGAAAATTAAAAGGAGATTTATTTCGTCCGCTCAAATCTTTCCCTGTATTTGGGTGCGGGTGCCTGTCCACGCGGACCCCTGTGTGGGCAATCCAGAAAGGAACGCGTGGCTAATGTGTGTTTCCCATCTCTGGCCAGACCCTGTTTCCTCACCGCATTTATATGTTGTGATAATCTCACTTGTGCCTTCACACGGTTTAGTGGGAGTTCTTTCAGGCCTCATGACAACTCATGGTTTGGGAGGTTATTTTGCTTTCCCGACAGTGGAAAAGACAGAAGTTGCTTAACTGCGCGTGTCAGACACCCTGTCCGCGGGTACTTTTCTCTAGGGAGGGGTCCAGGTCCGCCGGAGCTGGTCTAGGGTCGCTTGTTCAAAAGGACCAATACGTGGGGTCATGATCAGAGACTCAGCTTGCAGTTTTCTCTTTCCGGCATTTACATCAGCCATAGTGAGGAGAGAAATGGTTGGGGCAAGGAGAGACCATTCCAGAGACATAAACGTGAGGACCTGTTGTCCAAAATGCTGTTCTCTTGCTCCCACAGTATGGGGGTAGGGGGTGAGAACCTAACATAGGACTTTATGTCACACAGAGTTCAGTCGACCCCTTCCCATTTCATCTTTTTTTTTTTTTTAAGAAAAAGATGGGTGTTTGGATTGGAGAAAACGAAATATGTTTGTGGGGTTGAGGCCGGGAGGAGGAAGAAGCTGAAAGCCGAGAGTACTCGCGGGCCTTCTGCGGCGCCAGGCTGCCAGTCCGGCCTGGCTGCGTCGTGCACGGAAGGGATCTCCAAGTTGGAGCCCCCGCAGTGGCCAAAGCTTTCTTACGAACCGGACATAGAAAGAGAAAAGAGCTTTCAGAAAAACTGCTTGGTGGCGTGGAGCCTCCGCAGTCCCCAGAGTGGAGGAGGCGGAGCTGCCGGCTCTGCGGAAGGCGAGTCCAGGGATTGGGGTTCCCTGTAGGCCTTTCTTTCTCCTCTAATTCGGCGCCCTAATGAACACACATCTTTAAAGGTGTGTATGGTGGTGGAGGTCGGGGAGGGGCACGGGGAACTCCATTGTGCCCAGGGCCATGTCTCTGCCGTCGTTGGCCTCAAATTGTTTAAACTCTCTTCCCGGATTAGGACAGAGAGCAGGCTGGACCCGCCGTGTGGCTCGCCTGCGCTAGGCCGATGATAAGAAGTCAGGAATGGGGGGTGGGGGGGAAACGACAACAGAAACAAAATTGCCACGGAGCTTGGGGAAGGATTAAACAAACACGCATACAGACACAGGACACCCGCGCAAAGCAACTGTGTTTATCATTTTCACCATTCCCTCCCTCTGACTGGTACCTCGGTTTCCAGCCCTCCCTGTCCGTGCCTTAAAATCCCAGGATTCTGAGACAACCCAAGGGTTAGATTTTAATGTTTAACTTTTATTCAAAGACGTGGCCTTTTGCTTTTTCACAGTCCGTTTTTCTTTCCACGTCCGGACAGAGCTGGCTTTAGTTGGCGCCGAGCGCCCGCAGCCTGGGGCGTCAACCTGCAGCAGCGGGGGACCATCCCAGTCTGCGCGCTGTAGGAACTCACACATCAGAGGACACACAGTATGTATTTCAAAATTTTCCACCGAGGCTACTGGTCCCGAAAAACCCCGAGGCCCAAAGGGCCTTGGAGAAGGGCCTGTGAGGTGCCCTCATTATTGCCAGAACTCCGCGTCTTTTGGAGAAGCCGCCAGGACGCAGCCGCAGCGGGTTCGGGAGGGTCTCCGAGGAGCCTGACTCTTGGGCCTGCTTGCCCCCGCCTCTCACCAAGCAGCAACAGGAACACTTTTGAGCCAGGATCGCCCGGAACAGCTGCTCCGGCTGCGGCCTTGGAGGTATATTTCAGGCACGCGGCGGCGCCATCTGCGCTCGGACCCCAGCCCCGGCTCCACCCGGCTTCCCCAGCTCCAGTTTGGAGTTGGGCCTTTCCCGCCCAAGTCCGCAGCCGAGTGCGGCCGAGGTCCGGTCTCCCGCGGAGCGAAATAATTCAAACCTTCTGCGAAAGGATTTCCCCCTCCAGGGCCTGCGGCCCTGAGGCTTGCAGCCGCGGCGCTCCAGAGGCCTAAGAAGGTGGCGGCGTACGCGAGTGGGCACACAAAGCAGGCACACTCACGAACATGCGGGCAGATCTGTACTCCGCGCACACGTGCACATATGTCAGGCTTGCGCGGCCGGTGCCCAATCCGTAGTGAAATGAGACCGGCAAAGCCTGTGCAGTGCCCCCAGGGCACTTTCTTATCCCGAATTACCGAGATCGACTGTACACGCGAATTAATCTGCCAGTTTATGGCTTGTGTGCTCAGAGTAAGACTCCCAATATTTTAATCCTGACATCACCCCTCCACCTACCCCCAATCCCCAATAGGGAAACACAGGGTCAAAACGGAGGAAATGACTGTTCACTGACGTTTAAGTAATGGAGAAAAAGCGGTGAGTTTGAGGCCAGTGGGGAGACTGCTTGCGCGGGGCAAGAACCAGCCAGGGCGCTGGCCGGAGCTTGGACTGCCCGGCAAGGGTGTGGGGTGCGCTGGGCGAGAAGCCAAAGTGTATATGCCTGAGGTAGAGTCCCGGGCGAGGAATACCGGTTCCTCAGTGGTACGTGCGCCCCTCCGCCAGCGCAGGCCTCGAAGGTGCCAGGCCGGGACCCCGAGGATGAGCCAAGTGTGGTGCCTGCTGGACATGCGCAACGCCTGCCAAGTCAAAACGGCCTTCCGCGGTGGCCGCGTCTTTGGTGAGTGACCTTGTGTGAAGGGGAGTGAGGGGGTAGGCTAGATCTGAATTCGTCATAGGCTGGCGAGGATGGTTGTGCTCGGCTGCCAAAAGCCCTTTTGCCCCTCAGGTCGGAGGGTGGCTACATCGGACGCCCTGCGGGTGGTGGCAGTGGCTCCTGGGAGGTGGGCAGGGCTATGAAGATGTTCTGTTTTACGCTGGCCCTGGCGCGGTGGCACAATAGAAGCCCCCAGGAAGAAGGAAACAATTCTAACCCCCCCATCCCGTAGATGGAGCGAACTGCTGGAAGGCAGTGGGGAGGACAGGGAATTGGGAAAACCCTAATGCCCAGCATTTGGAATGTGATGGAAGGGAGGCGGAGTGTGCTGTGTTTTGCACCGTCATCCACCGTCCCCCGCGCCCTTCACAGGTCCTTGTGAGGCGTGGAGAAGACGCTGGGGTAACAGGCGAGCTTGCGGGGTAGCGGTCTCTCCCTTCGCGGCTGGGCGGTGCAAGGCCCCTCGCCCGGCTCCGCCGCCCGCCTCTGCCCCTCGGAGACTGGTCCGCTGCGCCGGGAGAAGCCTTTCCTGGACAGATCAGCTCACAGCCTAGGCGCGCAGCGCTTCTGAATTCGCGTCTTCCACGCCCCACCCAACACCATTTCTTATTGAACACTTTATTTGGGTTCAGAGCTAGCCACTTTAGGGTTCCTGATTTTATAAGTTAAACTCCCAGAAAGAAAAGTTTGCGGGGTGACGTTCATGCAGGGGGAAGGGGGAATTAAATTTTTAACAGTGGAGCTCGTACTGAAACTATATTGACATATACTCGCTGCCGGTTTCCTGCTCCCCCATTACTTCAAATGGTATCATGAGCATCTTTTAAATATTAAAGAAAATTAGTTTAAAATCTGATTAATACACCCAGCACGCGAGGAGCGACTGAAGAATGGTGTGAAATGCCTAACCTGGGAGCCAAACCTAAGGTGACTGGGTATTGGTGGTTTGCGTTCCCCCATTTATTTGTATAATTTCCTTTGTGTGTGCGGACATGAGTTTAATGGAAGCAAGTCCCTCACCATTAATCCTTCATGTTGGGCCACAAGGGGAGAGGGACAAATACGTTTTGGCTCAGAAGACCCGAAACATTTTGTTCATCCAAGCTTCTCCAGGGCACTGCTAGTATTAAAGAGTGAAATATTCCGGGTCTGTCACAACGGTTCTCTATATTGCCAAAAATATATTAATAAGATGAGCGGACGTTTTTGAGGTCCCGATTATGGACTGGGTTAGAAGTTTATTTCTCACACCCAGGAGTAAAATGATTACTTCTTAAATCTGTCAGTTCCTTCTCTAGGTGACTGTAGAGTTGAAAACAAAAACAAGACTGAAGTGAGCAGATCCCACAGGGATAAAGAGCAGAGAGCAGATTGGCATTTCACTTTCCTTTCTGGAAATGCAGAAATCCATCTAATGATTATTATGGGGGAGGTGTAGCTGGTTATTGCTTTCTTACTCCCAAAAGACAAAGACAAAGTAGTGCAGTAGGAGAGAATATTTAAGTGGTTTTCTAGTTTTGACCTTTTGGGATGTTTTTCCACAGGGAAAAGTAGGGAACTGGTAGAATGTGGACTCTTTCCCCCTTCTTTCTCTCCTCCATGTGGTTTATTTTTGCCTTGCCTTTTCTGGTTTCCAGTGAGCCCTGAATTTTATATGTGTATGACCGAGATACAGGGGTCTGCACTGGGAACAGCAATTAGCCAATTTGTAAATTAGGGTCCGTTCATACATCTTTGGGCGAGGATAATCATTACTTAATTTAAGTGAGGCCCTTGTTCCAAGTGTCAGGATGGAAAATGAGACTCAGTAGGGAGGGCAGGAGGTGAAATGGGAAGAGGTGGGGAATTAAGCCTCTGGTGAGGACAAATCAACATTTATGCAGTGCCACTTTGAAGCAGGACATTCTGCTGACTACAAACTGATGATGAGCTTTTGATACCAGAAGTGAAAATAGGCCTTGCATTTGGTACTCGATTCTGTACTTTTTACCAGCCAGTGTTCAGCTATGCCCTTTAGACATAAGTGTGTAAAATGTATTAAAGAGTATATAAACAACTGTGTTTACACAAATTTATGTGTGAACTCTACCGCTCTGAATGAGACATAGATAATATCTCAGGAAATATCAGAAAAATATTAGAGAAAATAAACTGCCCCCCCTTATTTGTAGAGCCAGTTAACACATGGGGAACACCTACAATTTGCTGGGGGGGGGCAGGAATTTTGTCATCTCTAGGTATCACTTGACAATTCAAGAGAATCCCAATTTGAAACTTCTAGGTATTGGCATTCTCAGTTAAGTGTCAAATTAATTGAAGATTTTGACCAAAGCCTAAGAGAAAACACCAGAAAAGGAGACTGTACAGATGCAATTTAAAAGAGCAGGAAGAGTGGAATTTTTTTCTAACTAAATTTGGCATTTGATTTTGTGAATAATGCCATCTTCATTTCGGATGGGCAGAATGCTGGCTTGTATTGAAGAAGAATTTCATGTTCTTCCATGCAGAGAGTTAACGGCATCACTAAGGGACATCTGTTAATAGAAATAACGAGAGAAACTGTGATTTGGAGATAATAATTTAACAACATAGAAATACGTGCAAAACTTTTCTCCCTATTTGTCTTCTTGTATTTTCTTCAGGATAGTTGCAGAGGCTAAATGAGCTGTTTCCAAATTGCCACACACTTTAGAAGATTAACAGCAACCCCCCCCCCCAAGTCTGGATTGCACACGTAATATCCTAATACAAACTTATTTTAAAAACCGGAATATTACAGATAACAGTAGAGTTCCCTTGAAAGGGATCATTAGGGGTCATTATTATGTACCTAGCCGGGAGCCTTGGAGTTTTAGCGCCTAGATCTCAGCGGGGTGAACCGAAATTCTTACTCCCAACACCCGTTGCCTTCTCTGCTCTCCCACGGCCCCGAAAGTCTCGCCGAAACCCCAGACGGGGGCTCGGAAAGCCGTAAACCCCCCTTACGCTCCCTCCCCTTTTCCCCCTCCCCCCACATCCTGTTCCCCTCCCCCCACTTCCTATACGCACGGTGAAACGCCCATATTTTTCCTCTCTCAAAAAAAAAAAAAAAAAAAAAATCAGATGTAGTTTCACCGGGGAAGCGCTTGGGATTGCACCTCTTCCCGTGAAATAGGACGGCTCGAGTGACCTTCCCAAGTTAAGAGAACTGGGGCCGCAACCGCGTCTGCCCTCCTCCGGCCCCTCGCCCGGAACTCGGCGGCGCCTTGGGGCCCGAGCGGCGGCCGGGTCAGGAGCGCCCGGGCCGGGTCGCGGGGCGCCACGGCCCGGGCTCCTGCTCCGGCGCTCGGGGCTCGGTCCCCGCCGGCGGCTCCGCGCCGCGGCTGGAAACCAGGGAGTGAGCAATCCCGAAGGATGGTCGGTGCCCTTCTCAGCTCCCGTTACAGCCTGGAGAAATGCGGGCAGTCGGGTAATCAGGAAGGCCTTGATAAAAGACCCCCCTTCTCCCTGCAAAAAATCAAGGAAAAAAATCCAAACAAACAAAAAACCCAAAACAACAACAACAAAACCCCAAACCCAAACAAAAACAAGCCCCCCCCCAAAAAATCCCCCAAACGGAACCCAAGGATCTTACACCTCGCGCCCTGAGGGGAGTTTGAGCTTTTGCTTTCATCAGGCTGAACAAATATCTAAGGAATCAAACTGACTTCAAACATTAGCAATTAGAACCCAAGAATCCTTCGCCCTAAGAACTTTTAATCCCTAACCATTTCCAAATGGATAATTCTAGGGTCAGTAAATATCCTAGCCAGTCTGTTAAAAAGGAAAGTCGTCCTGTGGGTTCTTGGAGAAGCAGAGGATTCCCGGGTGCCTCAGAGGGTTCATGATGGTAGAGATGCCCCTGCCTTCTTAGAAACCCGGCATTGCTCAACCGAGGCAAAGGGACGGCAAGCAATTGGCCTTCACGCTCTTTTTGGAGGTTAAAAGCAGTGAAGTAATTCCTCTAAAAAAAAGAAAAAAAAGAAACCACCCATAGAATTGACTACTAGTCATTGACTACTACATTCTGTAACAGGCGGGAACGGCTTCCCTGCTAAACTCCACATTAGCTCGGAGGGGACTCTTCCCTGGAGGCTCCAAAGTATCAATCACACCAAGCCTCAGGGCCCAGAATTGGTAACCTAGGGCTTAGGGAACTTGGGTGGTGCCGGGCTTGTGTTCTTGCTCCTGAAAAATATATAATTGATTTTCACCGTAGGGAGGGGCAGGTATTGGTGCCAGTAAGTGATTGTGAGCACAGCAGTACTTTCCCTGGGTTTGAGAAAGCTTCCTCCATATAGTAGCCTTATACTTTGATTTATTTATTTATTGGCAGCAAAGCTGGGCGAGGGGTTATATACCTATGCACTATTTAGGCAAAAAGAGGGTTTATGAGAAAATTAATCCTATGAGCAAGCTTGCAGAAGAATACTGAATTGTAAAAACATTTCAGGAAACTTAATTGCTTATGTGGACATCTATGAGTCTTCATTATACTACAAAGCTTTCAACACAGGCCCTCACATTCTAGATTATATCCATGTATTATAGAGGGCTCAAGGAAGTGGGCTTGACTAGCTTAAACTAGATTTAGAGTCTAGCGCTAGATTTATCATTAATTTTGGAACCAGGGATATTTGTTCTAAAGGCAGACATATAAACGTTGAAAAAAAATGTTTTAAAGTTGTTTCGTAGCCTCAGTTCCTGGTTTGTGAAATGAGGGAGAGAGATTCAAATGACACCTGAGGACTCTCTAGCTATAGGATTCTGTGATCTTGTTAACTTTAAAAAAAAAATATTAACATTTTCTCCTAAGGTACCTTGGCCATCACTTGACTCATCCCTTTGTTGGAACAAGGGGAGTTTTAACTGCAATTGTAGAGAGTAACAGTAATAGCAATTCAAGGTAAAAAAAACCCAAAAAACAAAAAAAGATTTTTTACTGCTAGAATTAAGAGCTTCCATAAAGCTCTTGAAAAGTTTTTAGATTAATATCACATGTTCAGAAGTTCTGGATCTAGTCCTTTCTGTTTGATGTAACCTATTGTTGCTTGTGTGACTGCCCAGGACCCTCCCGCTGGGAGAATTCTATGGCATTAGTGAATTTAAAGGAAATACAAGTTATCTACGCTTTGGACATTTTCTGTGCCATTCTCAGAAATATCTGAAAAACTATGCGTTTGAAAAGTGAAGCCTGAGAAAAACAACTTCATCATTAGTAAATTGAATTGATGGGACCTCCCTTCCCCCCAAGAAAATCAGTTGCCCCTCATTATTCTCTGAGCCTGATGGAAAGCACCAGTAACTGTTTTCCATGTCTAGTCTGCTAAGCCGAGGTCTTGATCTGGCAGAGATGTGAGAATGCTAAAAGGATGACTTAGTAACAGGCAAAACGCTTGTCAACAAGATAGATCAGAAGACAGCTTAGCATTCAAGACCTCTATTCATAGCTGCTGAACTTGAGGGCAGGGTCAGACAAAAAACTGGGCCCAGCACACACCTAGGAAGGGTTCTCATGTTTCTATCTCTCCTTATAGACTTATACAGCTGGGCCAGTGACAACTCCCCACTTGTATTTGATGCCCCCGTTCTCTACAGCGCCAGCCCCTGTGTACACTTGTGTCATCAAGGAGTTTTTGGACTTACTGTCATCCTCTTTCACTACCACCCTATAAACTGGTATAGGGCAGGGACCTTGTATTCACTGCTTTTGTATCTCCAGAGCCTAGCGCAAGTGGCTGGCACAGAGTAACACTTAATATATAATGATAATGAATAGCAACATTTGTTGAACACTATGTACCCGCCACTGTGCTAAGTTGTGTATTATATATTACAGTAACATAATATAATATATACTTGTATGTAATACATATTAAAATATATAGTAGAGTTATATTATTATATAATATATAATATATGTATTCCAAATTACAGTATATGATAATCATGTATATTACAAATAATACACCACTATATATATGGAATGTATAGATGTATGTGTATGTGTGTGCATATAAAATATACATAGTATACACAAACACACATTCCAAAGCACTGGTATGAGATAGTAATACTCTTACTATTATCTTATCATTTGTATTTGGTGCAATGAATGAATGAGTGATACAATATAGTGGTTAAAAGCTCAGGTTTTGAGCTTGGACTGCTTGTTTCTGAGCCCTGGTTCCAACACTTCCTAGTTGTATGACTTGGGCAAGTTCCTTAATCTCTCCCAACCCCAGTTTCTGCACCTAGGAGATTGCAATAATAAACATATTCATCAAAAGGTCGTTGTGAGGATTAAATTAGTGCCCATAGGGGAACAAAGGATTTAGCAGTGTCTGTGATTCCTGTCAATTGAATTGATAGTGAGTATTCACTTCGGTGACTAGCTTGATAAGAAATTGTTGCAAATTATAAATCTGGCAGGCACCAACTGCTGGGCAACCCCCCCCCCCCATCTTTTGCTTTAAATGGGATGTTTGGGACTTGGAGGGTGATCAGTTGGTACTTGGAATATAGCCTATGGTTAGAAACAGAGTAGAGAATCTGAGTACGAATGGCTGGCTAAGGAAGTCAAACAGGACTTGGCGGACTGTTGCTATTCAGGGTTCTGCTGAGGCAGAAAGCCCGCCACTGAGTAAGCATCTGAGGGAGGGAGAGAGGGCTTCAAGGGTGAGGACCAGCTGTCTGGCATTCAGTGTGAAGAGAGGGTAGGTGGAGGGTGGGGCAGGGAGCCTCAGCTTTACCAGCTCCCCAGGAACTAGGCTCTGCCAGAGGACAGAGGGGCCTTTCTGGATGTGGGAAAGTGGAAGAACACAAGCATGTTTCTCTGGTTAGTTTCTGATATTTCAGCCTGGAGCCCAGAAATCCCCACATGGTCAGGTTTTATCCTATGGGCAATGAGGAAGATTCATTTTCATAAGGCCTTTGTTTGTAAAGCCTGTGTTTTGATGGCCCCCAAGGTTGGGCAAAATGAACCAGTTGCATCCATTTATTGAAGCCGCAATAAAGGATTTGTAGGTGTTGCTTAGTTGAGTTAAAAAAAAAAAAGAGTAAAGGGACTAAGTTTAAGGAAAATCGATAACTAAGTTGACTGTCAGGAAGAGGAGACTGGGAAGTCTTTTTTTAAGGAAAGCAGCAGAAGCCCCAGTCGTTGTGTTAGAACTTACATCTGGCTGCACAATTTTGCAGTTTTCTTCCTTCCAGCAAACAGAAGCCTGGATTTGATCATTTACTATTTTGTTTTTTTTCAAAACTAGTTACACCCCAAACTTTGTTTATATTGATTCCTGGTAGCAGAGGGGGAAAGTGCATTCCCAGGGGAAGAGGAACAGAGACGATCCCTCCCAAGGCCTCCTTCATGGAGCCCAGCACCCTTCAGCAGCAGTACTCAGGCCCTGCCTGACCATCCGGAGGAGGGAGCTGCCCTTCTTGGAATTCAAGGTTCGGTCTTCCAAACAGATCTGTGCACCACATTTTATCTCCAAGACAGCTGTTTCTTTACTTCCCCAATCTTACAAACATCCTCTTCTCTCAGAGCACCCACGGTGCTGACCACTAAGAACTCTTCTGGATTGAGGGCACACTCTGTACCAGGCACTCTGCTCATGGTTTCATTCACATTGTCTCATTGCATTCACCCAATAGTCCTGGAAGGGAGGTAATTGTTTCCCCATTTTATGGATGAAAAAATTGAGGCGCAAAGAGATTAAATTAAAACTGGCCAGTGTCCTTAACCACTACATGATATTGCCTCCCCCGTAGATGGCTTGTTAGTGCTCTAGAGAGAACTTTGAACTTTTGTAGATGGAAATCTATCCTTGCTGCCTGTGCTGTTCCCCCAAACAGAAATTATTAAATCATAAATGAGAGAGAGCTCATTTATAGTTTCGCGGTCTCTGTCTTAAGGTGCCTTCTCCCTACAGGCTGGAGGAAGTCTCTGTGTGACAGTGATACAGGGCGGAGTTTCTGAGCCACGGTCTTTGGAATAGGGCATGTGCAGTCGTGCCAACCTGACTTGCTTTTCTTTGACTTTCATGCACAGAAATCTCAGTGTCTGAAGTGTGGGGGATACATATTGAATTTGATCTAAAACCTCCTCAACCTAAATCCCCTCATGCAGTGAAATTCAGGGGAAACTTTAACTGCCCTGTTTTACCCATTCCCTTCTCCATTCACAAGGAGATGGATGGAATCTTATTGGTAATTGATTCAAAATGGAACAGCTTAGAAACGTATCAGTTGCAGTGAGGAGCAATTTGTGCATTTCTAAGTACTGTTGATTTTTTCAAACTCAGCAATCACAGCTGAAATCCCTTTGCCATGGATTGAATTTACAAAGGAAAAGATTCTGATTTCCACAGTGGCTTCTTTTTAATGCCCGAGGATTAGGTAACCGCCTGAGGACCCACAGCAAGTACACTGCTCTCAGAGTCGTGGCTTTAACTTTAACCTCTGAGTGACTGCTCTGATTCATTTATTTTGTAACAGCTCTATTTAGAGCAGCCTCGTTTGGTATGGGATCAGTTATTTGCAGAGATCTCTCATCCCTAGACACACTTCCACCCTGTGCTCCTTCGCTCTTCTAGCATGTTCTACGTGGATGTGCCCCCAGCGGTGAGTTTCAGGGAGCTTAGTAATGGGCTTCAGGATTTCTGGTCCACCTGTTCGCTGTCTTTCCACCACTTTTCCTCCCACTCCAAGTAACCTTCCTCTCTTAGGAAGTCTGATGTCTCTAACAGGGATTTGGAGAAAAACTACACCCCCTGATTTCAGTGTGTGGACTGTACATTAATGTGTTTCTTGGCCGTGTAACTGTAAGGTCTATCAAATTCCTGTTTGTGGTGCCCAGTGTTAGAAAAGTGGCTTTTAGAAACTAAAAAGAGAAAGACGTAAAGTCCATCTCTGTTTTAAAGCTTTGCTTTTTCCGACAGCCCACCCCACTCCGTGCAGGCAACGATTGATGGGATTCAGTATGCTCTTGCATCAACAGAAGCATGTGAATCTCTGGGCCCATTTCCTTTCCCAAGGAACCAATGTGGAGCCAGACTCTTGAAATATAGAGTGTGGCAGAGGAGGGGATGAATGCTGCAATCTTGGATGGTTTGCTGGATCTCACTCAAGAGATCTGTTCAATTAGAAAGGTAGGTACTGCAAGATCTGAAACCAGCCAGGCCTTGGCCATTTCATTTTCCCTCCGGCATCCAGAGCCCCGGTTGCATGGCCAGTATTAATCCTGGGAACGTTAGATCCCATCTGGTGCAACTGTGCATTACCCAGATTAGACTGTGACATCACAGAGATTTAAGGCATCTCTGTGATATTCTGACTGGGTGGTAGGTACTGCAGGAGGCGCTCCCTACAGACACAGGACAATTTGACAGATGTAGGAATGAGCAAATAGTGAACGAAGCCCTGGTGAGAGAGTGTGTGTGTGCGTGTGTGTGTGAGAGTGAGTGTGTGTGTGTGTGTGTGTGTGTGTGTGTAGGGGAGGGTTGGCAGTGGTGCCGAGGGGTGTTATGGAGAGCTGGGAGGAACGGTTCCCCCAGCCTGCGTGGGTGAATTGGTTCCGGCTGTTAACATTTTTTCCTTGGGGCTTGCCTACATTTTTCTTTTTCTTTGCCTGTCTGTTTTCCTGCCCAAGCTCTTAGGCCTCCACAGCTGTGTGGCTCATTGCTGGTGAGTGTTTAGAATGACAGATCTGGCTTTATTGCAAGGGCAATTTGGGGGCATGTGTATAGGTAAACTTTTGAGAGGTTTTTGTCCAGCATCTTTCATAAATTTTGAGGGATTTTTTGGGGGGGGGCATCATCTTGTCAGCTTAGTACCAATCCTGTATTGCATTGGACGACCTCTATTGCAGATCAATTATAAAATGTTTTGGAAAGCAGATGGTCCTTCATATCCCAGAAGCAGAAGGAACTGGCTGGCGTGGGAGACTAAGACAATAGATGGAGGCCAAGGAGGCAGCAGAACACAGCCGAGAGCTTGGGGTGTGGGTCAGTCAGGGCGCATGATTCTGGCCGTGTGGCTTTGGGCAAGTGACTTCACTCTGTCTCAATTGAGTACATGGATGCTGAGGGTACCTTTGCCTGCTGCAGGGCTGCTGTGGGAAATCAGTGAGACAGCAAATGCCAGGCACTTGGCACAGTGCCAGGCGCATAGAAAGTACCCAGTATTAGCATCTGTCTCCCTTGATCGTACTTATCCTTTTAGTAAATTGAGAAAATGTAGAAGCTCTTCAGTGTTCTTATGAGAAACTTTTGGTGAGCGTCAGACACAGGATCATCCCAAACTACTCTTCTTAGCTGATTTCCACTGCTGCCCCATTCATAGAACAACCCTACATATAGGCTGACTAATATTTTCAGGGGACACATAATTGATATATACATTGTATATACATATACATATACATATACATTGCAATATGATTACCACTCTGTGGTACAGAAATTTAAGATGTAGTCTCTTAGCAACTTTCAAGTATATAATACAGTGTTGTCAACTATGTTGTCAATCACAGTGCTTTGCATTAGATCTTTAGTATTTATCTTCTCACTGCAAGTTTTGTTTTCTTTGACTGGTATCTCCCTGATTCTCCCTCCCTCTACCCCCTCCCAGGCCCTGGTAACCACCATTCTACTCTGTTTCTATGAATGCAGCTTTTTTAGAGTCCACATAGAAGTGAGATCATACAGGATTTGTCTTTGTCTGACTTATTTCACTCAGCCTAATGCGCTCAACGTCCATTCATACTGTGGCAAATGGGAGGATTTCCTTCTTTCTCTGAGTAATACTCCACTCTATCTGTCTGTCTGTCTAACATCTTCTTTATTCACCCATTGAATGGATACTTGTTTTCATATCTTAGCTATTGTGAATAATGCTACAGCGAACATAGGAGTGCACCTATCTTTTTTGAGATCCTGCTTTCATTTCCTTTGTACATAGGCTTTTTCATCATCCTCCATGAGTTTCTCCTGCTCCTCCTTCTGTTTGGAACACTGTCTTCCTTCTCCTCTCCTAAAATTCCTTCTGAAGAGAGCTTATCCTGCTTTCAAGACCCATCTTAAGCACTTAGTATGACGGAAATATTCCCAGATGAAAAAGGGCAATTTGATACAAATGTGAATTGGCATGATGCACAGATTCAAACATGCAGAGCTCACATACGATTGGGGTATTGTGCTAATGGAAGAAAGTTCTGGGATGTCACTAGCTTTATTTCCACTTGGAGTCTGCTCTAGAGAACTCCTCTTTCAGGGGTCTCTTTATGGTTTCCTCTCAAAATGGCGCCAGTGCCCTTCTGTCATTTTATAGTCACAAAGGAGTCTCAGATGATATTTGGATCTCATAGGAGTAGCCAAGAAGGTAAACATATAGGGATCCCTTGTTGGCTGCCATCGTCAGCAGGCTCCTCTTGAGAGGAAGTCTTCACCAAGTAATCTGATTAGACCATTTCTGAGCAAGGCTTCTGTCCTGTTTTGGCTTCATAGAATGGAAGGCTGCAGGCTCACCAACAGGCCAGTAATTTGAATTTAGTCTTTCTTTCCTTGGCAGGATATATGCCTGTTATCTTCTTATTGTCCGTGTAGATTGGTATGTACTTTTCGATTCTTGAGCAACTAATACCTATAGCCGAGACGGTGCCTAACCATCTCTCTTTGTTCTGTGGCTGTCTTTGCATATATGTGCACACGCACACACACACACACATACACACGCACACACTCACATAGTGGTTTTCGATTGTGCTTTTCTACATTTTAAAACTGGTCACTGGAGAAGGGGTAAAGTAGAAGCCTATAAAACTTAATGCTTTGTACTTTTTTATTACACTTAACATATCTTGCCTTGAATGATAACTTTTTGGAGAGCATATTTGTTTTATAAATGGACTAGAGTGGAAAACCCTGGGGACCACGGTGTCGTACTCATCTCTGAATCCCTGTTAGCTCTCTCTGAACATTTGTAAAATGGAATTGGTAGTTGTCAAACTTAAGTGATGGATTTTGTAACCGTTATAGCCACTTTGCAGCTGATTTGGCTTCACGATGGTCCTAGACGCCCAGCATGAGGTGTCTGCCAGTTGCCTGTAGGTGTGATCTTGGACGTGTCAATTGATGTCTCTATATTCTGGAGTCTCTCTATCTCTAATGGAGATAAGGCCACTGGATTTTGGTAAGAAGGAGAGGCTATCTCATTGTACTATTAACAAGGCATTTTTGTAGCTGATTGCTGAATGCTTTCTGCATGGAGCCTATTTTGGAAGCTCTCTCCTGGTGAGGCATTAGCATTTAGAAGCACGATTAGTTTGTGGGAGTACCTCTGCCCCATCCTACCCTGTTTTTTTCAGGCCTTATGTCCATGGCAGCCTCTGTTTTCTGCCCAGCATGGGAGAAAAAGAAATAGAATAAAAGGCAATCTGAAAATCCCCAGTGCTAAACTGAAGTGCAAAAATATCTCCAAATGAAAGACAGATTGCATGAGGTTGCCCAACAAAGCAGCATAGAGTTACATTGAACTGAAGCAGAATGACAGAAATTCTTCTGGTGGTTCCTTCCCATGAGCAGTAGGAAGATGTGAGTGAACTGACAGGAGGCCCCAGCTCAGGGCTCGGCCCCAGGATGTGGGAAAAGGCAAATTGTCAGGAGGAGAAAGGAGAAAATCCTCTGAACCATAAGGTAAGTTTTGAGCAGGGTAGGGGCCTAAGGGATGTAAGGGAGATCTGTGAGAATGCGTTTCGGAACCAGCATGCTCATAAAGAATAGTCAGGGACTGAGATGTACAAAGTGCCAAGTACTTTTGGGGACCTGTCAATTACATAGAAGATCCTTAGTGCTGTCCCGGGTCTGACTCAGATCATCAAGGGGAAAAACAGCCTCAGTTTGCTATTTCCCTTCCACCTTTATGCCTCAGCTGGAACCTGCTTTAGAGGAAAAGACTCTCCAGACTTGTCTTTGTTTGGGCTCTCAGCTGTTGTGCCCACAGTGGCGGCCGATCATTGGGACCAACCTGGTGTCATTATGGGTTTCCCAGGGCTCTTGGCTTCCAAGCCATTATTACATTCTGAATACAGCAAAGTGGAGGCAAACCTCAATGGAAGTCAACAGACCTAAAGCTCCAAGTTGTGGGTAAAGAGAGCTTCTCTGCACTTTGTATGTAAGCAAGTAGGATCATTCTGAGTCTGTCTTTCTCTGGTTGAATATCTTTGATCCTGAATCATGAGGATACTTCTTCAAGATGAGCCTGTGGGCCCCTAAATGTTAATTGCCAACAGACTCTGGGAATTGTTCAATGTCTTGGTGTCTTCTGGGAGTTCAGCATTCCAACATAGTGCTTATTCTAGATCCTCTTTAGAAAGAGAATATGTTTCAGAAAGTCAAACTTGGGAATGGAGCCCATGACAACGCACCAAGATCTAGTTGTAGGTCGCGAAGGACCCTATTGGCACACCTCTGAAGGACAACAGGGCTCTTCAGATGCTGTAGTGCATCCTGTGGAGTATACATTGTCATAAGAGGTTTAAAAGTTCATTATTCATGGGGCGCCTGAGTGGCTCAGTCTGTTGGGCGTCTGCCTTCACCTTGGGTCATGATCCTGGGGTCCTGGGATGGAGTCCCGCATTAGGCTCCCTGCTCAGCGGGGAGTCTGCTTCTCCCTCCCCCTGTGTTGCTCACCCTACTTGTGCTCTCTCTCTCTCTTTCTGTCAAATAAATAAATAAAATAAAATAAAATAGAAGTTCATTATTCATGCATTGGCATCCTGATTCTTTTTTTAAAAATTCAATTAGCCAACATAGAGTACATCATTAGTTTTTGATATAATGTTCAATGATACATTAGTTGCATATAACACCCAGTGCTCATCACAACACGTGCCCTCCTTAATGGCATCCTGATTCTTTTAATTTTTTTAAGATTTATTTATTTATTTATTTGACAGACGGCGAGAGAGGGAACATAAGCAGGGGGAGTGGGAGAGGGAGAAGCAGGCTTCCCGCGGAGCAGCGAGCCTGATGCGGGGCTCGATCCCAGGACCCTGAGATCATGACCTGAGCTGAACACAGACGCTTAATGACTGAGCCACCCAGGCGCCCCTGGCATCCTGATTCCTAACTAAACCTTAAGGTCTCTCATGGTCTAGATGATCAGGAGCAATTAACCACAGATAGTAACTCCAGAAGGTCACTGCCTTGTAGCCCTTGTGATAATCACACAGATTGAGCTCCTTTCTTTTCTATTTCACCAAGATATGGGGTGGAGGAGAGGATGATAGGATGTTGAGCTGTAGGATGAGGGGGAAGGCCACTCCTTCGAGAGGGAGTGAGCACCTTTGTCCAGGATGCTAAAGAACTTGGTACAGATACCCTGGGGAAAGAGACGCTCTGACCATTGTGCCAGTTGCCTCTCATGACTTGCAAAGCTTCTCTTTAACCCAGATCTTGTTAACAGTCCCTGGTAGGTGATGCAGTGGTTATTATATCTGGGCTCTTCTGCCTGAGGGAAATTCTGTCTTTATACATAAAACAAACAAACAAACAAACCCTGAAGTTCCTGGTACTCAAGATAGAGTTTGAGGCCCCGTGTCTTTGTCTGGAAGGGGCTCTGGACAAACAGAGAAGCTCCCTGTGCCTGACTCAGGGGCTGTGTTCATTGCAAACCTGAATCCAGCATCCACATCACACATTCTCTTTAGATGGGAAGTATGGCCCCAACACCCTTTTTCAGAAGCCCAAACCAGAGCCACCAGCCCCTCAAACTAGTTTCTATACTTAGAGCTTCTGGGTTTTTCCTTCCTCATGTAGCAATGTCAGCAAAACAGCCTGTTTCCCTATGAGTGCAAAATAGTATCACACCAATTCTTCTGATGTCTGAGTGAACCCTGTAAATAAATTTCTACTTAACTTTAACCAGTGGGATTTATAATTAGGTGCTGCTATACCTTACTCTGGAGTATGTGAATTTTTGCCAAATGGGTAATAGAATTTCTGGATGATAAACTTACTTTTCAAGGTACAAATGTTGTTTGCTCTTTTTAGGTATTCTAGAGTGAAATGCTATGCAGAACAAAAAAAAAATCCATTGATAAAGTGAAGGCAAATTCCTATCACGTCTTTAATGCCAGGTTTTCGAATATCAAATTTGTTAAAAGTAAGTTATATCTTCCTGTAGCAGATTCTATATTTTTGTTGAAGCTGGAAAATGGACCCATTTTATATATTTGATGACTTGGATTTCACCTCCTGCATTGGCCACGCTCACAGATTCCATCTATTACTGCTTGAAAATGAAAGGGTCCTGTTTCAGGGAATTTCTTAAAGAAAAATTCAAAATACTTCACAAGGGTGAATTTCAAAAACATTGCTTATGTTATGCTTAGGGAAAGGGCCCTAATTCCATTTTTGGGTTAGAATACTGAATGGAGTCTTTTTTTAAAAATTTAAATTCAATTAGCCAACATATAGAACATCATTAATTTCAGAGGTAGAGTTCAGCGCTTCATTAGTTGCATATAACACCCGGTGCTCATCACATCATGTGCTCTCCTTCATGCCCATCCCCCAGTGACCCCATCCCGCCACTCCCGAGGGATTGGAGCAACCCTCAATTTTGGAAAGTCTTCTTACAAGGGAAAAATGTCATGCACCTGCTAGTGGCGGGCAACTGGCAGTCCAGGTAAATCATCTGCCCTCTCCATACCCTTACTTCTCCCCGCAAATGGGGAAGAAGACGGCGTGGCACTCAGCTGTCTTTCAGAGGTAGTGGAAAATAGTTTCATCTGGCAGAAACAGGCTCTAGTTGCTATTATCGTTCTCTTTCAGACAACTAAACATTTTATTAGGAAACTTTCTCAACATGGAAGTACTGGGAGTCCTCCCGAGCCCTCCTTCACCTTGATCACTATTCTTGCTGTACTTGTCCACCATCTCTTTTCTCTTTTTTGCTGGAGCGTTTTGTATTCATTCATTCATTCATTAAAAGATTTTATTTATTAGGGAGAGAGAGCAAGCACAAGCAGGGTGAGAGGCAGAGAGAGAGAGAAAGGGAGAAGCCGACTCTCCACTGAGCAGAGAGCCCGATGCGGGACTCAATTTCATGACCCTGGGATCATGACCTGAGCCGAAGGCAGATGCTTAACCAACTGAGCCACCCCCAGGTGCCTCTGGGTGGAGCATTTTAAAGCAAACCTCAGGCTTTCTGGCATTTTACCAAAGTACTTCAGTACTTGAGTAGACCCGCAAAAAGGGTCATCTGCTGACCTAGATAAAATGACATCATCACATAATACAATCAATACTGATTCCTTGATACCATCTTAGTCAATCCACTCAAATTTCCTTGATTTGTTCAAAAACTGTTAAGCCCTCAGGGCCAACTTTTCTCCCCTGATTTTGCCCACCTGTTTTGTTTTGTTTTTTAAGGATGCCACACACCAAACAAAAGTCTGTACTAGGCTGACTGCCCGATATATCTGAAGGGTGCATTTCTAGGACGGATTCTGAGGCCCCAGCATGGTTGACTGTTTTTTTTTATTATTAACAAATAATGTATTATTTGTTTCAGGGGTACAGGTCTGTGATTCATCAGTCTTACACAATTCACAGCGCTCACCATAGCACATACCCTCCCCAGTGTCCATCGCCCAGCCACCCCATCCCTCCCACCCCCTCCAATCCAGCAACCCTCAGTTTGTTTCCTGAGATTAAGAGTCTCTTATGGTTTGTCTCCCTCTCTGGTTTTGTCTTGTTTCATTTTTCCCTCCCTTCCCCTATGATCCTCTGTCTTGTTTCTCAAATTGCATGGTTGACTTCTTTCAGGAGATCTGAACCAGGAGGAGGTGGTGAAGTCTGTGTTTTGGAAAAGTCTTCAGATGGTTTTGATGGGCAACCAGGTTTGGAAACCACTGTTCTTTACCACTGTGTTTTCCTTAGGAATGCCCGGGAGATGAGGGACTGGTCAGAGCACATTTGGCATATGACAAGAATTTTCTGGAACCTGTATTTTTAAGACTGTTGTTCTACTAGCACCCAAACAAATGTCATATCTGAGAACACTTGTTATTGTAATAACATCAGAAAATTACTTTTTGTTTTAATAGGAGTGACGAGTGACTATTGAAATAATATGGACCTGTAAGTAATATCTGATTACAGGCTCCCTAGGCAAATAAGGCTCAGGATGTTTTTCTGGTTGTGGCAAATACAACTTGTTTTATAGAGGTCATGGAAAATGAAACTCCTTCAGGGATTTCATATTGGCAATAGAATACCATTCTGGAAGGGAATTAAATTAGAATTAAATTTAATTCTATGCAGGTTAATTCAGGGAGCTCAGCCCAACATTTTCAACTCTTAGAATGAAATTTAGTCCCGAATGGAACACCAGGTTGAATAAAACACAAGTTTAAAAGTGAAACATTTGGTTAACCTTTCCTTTTGTCTACACGGCTCTAGAAAACTGCTTGGTATGTTTTATCTTCTACTTCTCAGTCTGCTCCTCTTAACTGATGTATGGGATCCACCGAGTTAGCAGGAGGATTACAGCTAGCTATGTTTTTCAGGCACATGGAGAACATAAAACCTGAACTTGGTGGTGAACTTATTATCTGAAGTTATCTTGATTAAAATATTGCCTAGTAATGCTGCTCCTTGCAGTCATTTCTTTATTTTTTAAAAAAGATTTTATTTATTTGAGAGAGAGAGAGCTCGCGAGCATGGGGGGGGGAGGGGCAGAGGGAGAGGGAGAAACAGGTTCCCCGCTGAGCAGGGAACCTGACGTGGGGCTCCATCCCAGGACCCTGGGATCATGACCTGAGCCAAAGTCAGACGCTTAGCTGACTGAGCCACTCAGGTGTCCCCATTTTTTAAATTTTTACCCAGTGTTCCTATGATTGTGAAATCTGAAATGACCACCTGTGACAGGGTCATTTTTGGTCCTTTAGTTTTGTGATTGTTCGATGACAGCCTTGACTAAATCAGAATGATACTAAAGAAATATGTTGATTAATATTCTGTTACAAAAATTATTGCTAATCTCTACTGGGTTCCTTACCAAATACATGTGCACTGTAGTAAGTAGTTGTCATTAGTCCATATACCTTGGTATTTGGTTTGTCTGTATTTGAAGGTTGATACTGTGAGTATCACAGGTCAACCTTTTTGTTTTTCTGCTGTGACACTGTGCTTGTACTTCTAATAAAATATAGTAGTGACAATAAGGGGGTACAATCATTTGTTCATGTATTTCCTTGACTAGACTTGGCATTTTCTCTAAGTCAGGAGTCTGGCTTCTCTAGCTCTGTAGATCCAGTCCTCACACCACCCTGCCTTTCAATAAGTGCTCAATTTATGTGTGTGGCAATTAATGAATGAAATCATTCGTTTTATGGGTTTTGTGAGTGTGACTGACTGCTTTGACTGAACCAACAGACTGCACAATGTAGTCAAATTGCTGGCTTTTCACCAAAAATGTCACTTGTGGAATACTGCTAATATTTTACATGTGTATAGAAGTTTATTTTCTCAAAGCATTGTCCGTCCTCGTATGAAAATTCATGATAATCTCTTGATTCTCTCAACACCACACAGAATGGAGCCACCAGTCATCTTCTTTTAGGGGTGGGAAAGCAGATGAAGACAAGTTGCCCCAAATCATAGCCAAGGAGGAGTAGAGCTCTGGGGTAGGCCTGCGGCTTTCCCGTGAACATTGTCCCCCACCAGCCTCAGTCCACCGTGCTTCCCTTATGCCGGCAGTGGGGTGGGAGGTGAGAGGGTGTTCTGGGGGCAGGCAGAATATTGATTTACACTGTGAGGGCCTCTGAGTGTGCAACGGGGTTTCCTCTAGTTCTGTAGGTGGCTGGCTGAGGGCTGCGCCTTCGGTAGATGGTAGTGATGGGGGGGGTTTCCTTCCGTCTTTTTGAGGAGCCAGTGTTTCTGGCCCAAAATGTCCACCTGTATGTTTCCTCAGCTGCTGCCTGGTAGGCCTAGGAGCACCTGCTCTGCACTGTTTGTTAAATTCCTGCTGAAGGATGGAGATCATCAGGTAACCTCCTTCTGGGGATGGGCCCCTGGTTACCTCTAGACATGTTGACTCTCTGTCTGCTTCGCAAGTGTGTTTGTAGGTTTTCCCCTGAAAGACTTGAAATCAAAGTCTCAGAATCATGGGATAGGTTCTGTTTTTCTTTTCCCCTTAAAGTACCAGTATCTGTGTCTGATCATGCTGACCTGCAAGATTCCATTCTCTAATAGGCTGTGACAGTTGTGACTTACTCTCCTATTTATAAATTAAAAAAAAAAAACGCTCAGATAATTTGTACATATATAGCACAAAAAGTAATTACTGAAAAGCATAAAGTGAAAAGTAATCTCCCATCCCTGGTCCCCTAGTTTATGATCCCAGGATCTCTCATCATTACCAGTGTCTTTTGCATCATTTCAGATAGATGCAGGATGTATACGAGTCATTTGATGAACGGTATGTATGAATCATTATATATACGTACATATGCAAATATGCAAACCTTTAAAATTAAAACACTAATTGTGGCATAATGCACATAACTTTGCACTTTATGACTTTAGTTTTGAATTGTTATACTAGTGAGCATTAAATGGACATACTTAGGAGTTCCCCTCCCTGCTGTTTAAAGGACACATAGTATTCCATTGTGTGGGTCTATCATAGGTTTTATTGAACCTATGTTAATGGACTTTTAGGTTGTTTTCAGTCATTTGTTTCTACAAATATAGTTCCATCATTTTTTTGGGTCACCCTTGTGATAGCATTTATAGAATAAATTCTAGAAGTAGAGTTGTATAGTTGAAGTTACAGCATTTAACATTTTGATAGGTGTTCCAAAATTGCCCTCCCCAAAAGGTGCAATTTACACTTCCACCCACTGGGTATGACAGCCTATTTTCCCACCCACTTGCCAACAGTATATTAGAAAATGTTTCCATCTTCACTAACTAATATCCTTGTCTTTGAAAAATGTTTGCAAATTGATATTGTCATAAATTCTCTTCAGCTCTCCCCCACCCCGACTTCCCAATTTTTTCCAGGTACAGAGCTTAAGTTTATAGGTCTATAGGGCAATTCCTTCTTCCTTTTAAACAGGCATAGGGTTTTGTTTAATCTCTCAGGTTTCCCTGCTCCTCCATTTACTACCAATCATTACTTTAACTTATTCTTTTAGGATCCTGGGGTGTAAGTCGTCAGTGCCGGAGGCTTTCAAGGTGTTGAGTAAATAAGAAATGGCAGCAAACATTTCTTGTTAGTGAGGGAGAGAATAAAAAGCATGTCACTCAGGGTTTCTGGGTGCAACTTTGGTTCAATTATCTTCAGATGTTTAAAATCAAGGCTGTTTCCAGACCATTTCAAAGAACAGCAGGGCAGCCTGCTGAGAACTGTGTGAAATGAACACCCTGTTACAACTAATTAGTGTTACTGTTTTCCTTGCAGTTGGGAGTGAGAGGAAATATATGAAGGGTGTTTATCCCTTCCTGTAGTAGGAAAGAATTGGGACCCCTGGAAAAACCTGGAGGGGGACCCAGGGTAAGATTCCTACACGACTAGCCCCCTTTGCCCAAAGAATGGCTGAGAGCACTCATGATCCATGGTGCTTATTCTATCCCTGTGCTGTGCTTTCTTTGACCCATGCACTAGCTCTTCAGGTTGTTTTTACAAGAGCCCCAAGACAAATAGTCCATTCAACTAAATTTAACAAGTATTTATTGAACACTTACAGCGTGCAGATGAGTAAGGAACGGTCCTTGCCCTAAGGACTTTAAAATTTAGGCACAAAGAATAAATGACTAGGTATTTGGAATTCCCGCAAGATTTTTGAGGAGCATAGTGATGAGCTTAGACAGGGTTTCAGTTGTGACTGTATCCTTGGAGCACACTCCAAGCAGGTGGCTTAACTTCTCCTTACTTCAACTTCCTTACCTATAAAGGTCGAAGAATTACATAAAGTCGTCCGTAGTTAGTGATCAGTTAATGTTAGCACGTCATCAGGACCGTGCCTTAGGAAGATTCATGTGACCGTAGCAAATAAGATGATAAAGCGTGGGATGGGGAAAGAGAAGGATGGGGAGACTGGAGTTGAGTCAGGACAGGTCAGTCTGCGCGGCAGTGACAAACCCTGAGTCACGCTCCTTTGTCCTAGCAAAGATGGCCGCCTCATCCCAACTCATGCAAATGTCCAGACTGCTCTACAGCACAAAAGCACCCCCCCCACCCAAGGTCAGCAGAGGGGACGAATCACACTCTTGTCATAGCGGTAGTTCTTTCACTCAAGCCTGAATCTCGCAGACAGGCTACTAGGTGCTGGGAGGCAGAAAGGCAGATAAACACAGTCCCTGTTCTCAAGAAGACAGATGCGTCAACAGAGAAATGTAACACAGGTGACGAGTACTCCCACGGAGCGTGTGCAGAGTCTGTAGGAGCACAGAGCAAGGGCACCTGACCCCTCCTGGGCTGGGAGGGAGCCGAGAGGTCATTCGTAGTTTCTCGATTCCCTCCAGGTGTCCCAGAAGCAGAGCCTGGATGAAGGAGGACCTTGCGTGAATTCCCTGTGCTTGTGGAGCCACCCCTCTCCCAAGCTGCCCGCACAGTCCATACCACTGCCACCCCACTTCTTCTGCTCTAGCCTCTGCTGGGACTGCTGCCTGCAGGTCTCTGGCTAAGGCTGCCCAGTGCCCATGACAGCAGCGGTAACAAATTGTTCCTCCCTCACACTGACAGGATAGGTTGGACCAAGCCCAGGATGATTAAATTGCCCTTTGAGCCACTGCTGTGTGGACCAGACCTCGGTTCCAGCCGGCCCTCCCCCCTTCAAAGCAATGAGTAGCAAACATTTGACTGAGTCAGAGTGGCCACTTGTCCCTGTTTCCTCACGCCTGCTGAGCTTTGGAACACAAAGGCCTGATCCTGAGGGAAACTGCCGGCTCACACACTAGCCTGCTTGGGAGGCTGTGTCACGTCCCATAAATTACAAGCCTGTGCATCCTGCCCTGGCCTGCATTCCTGCGGTCCTTGCCTTCATTCTCCAATTTGGGCTCCTGGTCACTCGGCGCTGTTGTGCAAACTTTGGCGCTTTTTGGAACTGGCTCCTTCTTTTGGGGGCCCTGGGGTGCTGGTAGCTGTGGACACCAAAGCCTGGAGGAGCTCCGTCATTGCATATGGTCACCCACGTCAGTCACCTCGAAGGCTGGATGAGAGAGCTGGCTGGTGGCAAGTGTGGTGAGGAGCTACAGATGTTCTCTGAATCTGATTTGCATTGTTGTTTCCATCCAGTTGCAAAAATGCACTGGGCTCCCGAAACCAGAGCTTCCTGCTGTGAATCAGATGGAACCTGGACTGTGTGGAAGGTGGCAAGTTTTCCAGCGCCGGCCTATGGAGTGTACTTGGGCGGAAAGTCACGTCAGGCCCATCAACAGCAAGATGAGGAGGCCGCCAAAAGCAGAGGCCGAAATAGCGGAGGGGGTCCCCCTATCCCGCCTCTCTCAAACCCACCAGCTCCTACCAGACCTTTCCCTCCCTCGCTCTGCCTCTCCTCCTTCTCTTCTTTGTTTTTCTTTCTCTCCCCAAGTTTTGTTTTGCTCCAGGGACTCCTCAGCTGGCTTGCAGGGCTGCAGTTGGCTTGATAATCTTGGAGTTGCTGGGTCTTTTTTTGGAGTGCAGGAGAGTTGCAGAGAAAGCTGGTCTCCTCCAAGGATTTCTACTCTCTGGGAAGCCACAGGAAACATGCCTCTCTGTTCCACCCCGGAGGCAATATAATCCAGGTGTTTCTCCTATAAGGAGGAGAAATCGGCTCCTAACTCAAGTTTTAATCAGGGTATTTTTGGAAATGTTGAATTTGTTGCAGATATTTGTGCTTATTCCGGTTTTGAAGTCAGATTTCATTTCTTTCTCACTTGGGCTGTAGGTAGCTCCCGTCGCACACTGAACTGAATTCATTCTCTACTGGAGAATGATGAATTAGGAGCCTGGCAATGGACTGACACCATTCTGCAGAGCACAGCTCGGCCTTTTGCTAGTGCTCAGAGTGGCAGGGTGATTTTAGGAGATGGCTAAAACACATAGGAATGGAAACAGGTGCTGCCGCTGCCGTAACTCCAGGGAGGGCTCGGCCCAGCTTGGCAGCGATGGCGTGAGTTTTCCAGCTCCAGAGACTGGAGCCCCCACGGTGCTGACAGAGGTCAGGTTCTGGAAATATCAAGGACCATGATCTCTCAGGCACCAGCCCGAGACACCTCGTACATTTCATGTTCGGATGCAGGAGCGCACCTGGCAGACCACAGCTTTCTGCCTTCCAGCAGGGAGAGCTGATGGTCTCTCACACAGATGTCTATAAATACTCGCTCTTATGTGCCTGAAAGCTTTCTGGCAGCTGGGAGAGTGATTCCTTCCTGGCCCAGCAGTCCGAGGTGGGAGGACTCAGCGAGGTAAATATGGGAAGCCCCTAGCCCAGCTCCTGGTGCAGAGCAGACGTGCTGCATCATCAGCCTTTCTTCCTCCCTTCCAACCAGCTCCTCCTCTTCATTCCTACCTTCCCCCTCCAGGGAAGTTACCAGAACCCACGTTTACTTTCCCATTATGTGTATATGTAGAAGGGAAGACGTTCTACTCTTTGATGACTGGTAGGACTTCTCGTCTCTGAGGGAGCTTCCCTGTTAAGTCGTATACGTAATACCGGGCCACTAATCCCTGTCTTCCACTCCCCCTCCCCCCACATCAACTTGCCATCTCACTTACTGTTCCAACCTCTATCTTGGGGTGAGACATCTGTTTAATATTTCCCTTCTTTGGAACCAGACAAGGCAGGGCTGGCCAGGTAGAATTGGCAGGGAGTTGGTGAGCACCTCAACATTGCCTAACAAGGCAAGACATTGGTAGGACCCAGGCCAGGAACCACAGGGTTTTGGCTAACTTTGCTGCGGGAGGGCAGGCTGCTGGCAAAAGGTGAGGATGTTGTGGGGGGAGCAGGGTTCAGCCTAGACAGTGTTTCCCAGGGCAGGGCCAGCCCTCAGGTGAGGCAACGCTTACCTCGCTATCAAGGTAAGTAATGTTTTAGTGCAATATTAAATTAATCAAATTTAATGTGAAAAAAATCCACAGTGAGCTAAATATCAAAATACTGAGGTGACAGTGATACCGATCCTGTCTGTCTTAGTCAACTTGGGCCGCCACAACAGAGTACAGACTGGGCGGCTTAAACAACAGACATTTATTTCCCTCAGTTCGGGAGGCTGGAAGTCCAATATCAAGGTCCAGTGGAGTCAGTTTCTGGTGAGAGCTCTTTTCCTGGCTTGCAGATGACTGCCCTCTCCCTGTGTCTGCACATGGTGGAAAGAGAGGGAGAGAGACAGAGACAGAGAGAGCATGCACACCACTGAGAGAGTGCACTCTGGTGTACCTTCCTAAAAGGGCAATAATCCCATTATGAGGGCCCCATCCTCATGAC
Organism: Eumetopias jubatus; assembly: GCF_037043125.1. NCBI lineage: Eukaryota > Metazoa > Chordata > Mammalia > Carnivora > Otariidae > Eumetopias > Eumetopias jubatus. The sequence goes on from NW_028274810.1 coordinate 6,788,150, forward strand.
CTCCTCTAGCTCTAATTATTTCTCCAAGTCCCATTTCCAAATAACATCACACTGGGGGTTAAAGTTTTAGCATACAAATTGTAGGGGGACACAAACATTCAGTCCATAACACCGTCTTTATTTAATAGTTTGGTATTTTGTTCATCACTGATTTTTGTATTAATTTTTATTTTTAAAAATATTGCATTAAAATATTGTGTATTTTGATTACTGAAGTTTTCGGTGCTGCCTTCAGTGTTGCCTTACGCACCTCATCCTTGTCCTGGCTCTAGGGAAACTCCAACTCCTGGATCTGGGGAAGGGGCATTGAGTCAAGGCATCATCCTGGGCTAAAGGTGGATCACTCATTGGATTGGTCCAATGCTGACCAAATTCTTCATTTCCTTTTTCTTCCTTGATTACTGCCAAGGGGAGGGTTGCATTTTCAACACTTAATTATTTCTATTGTTCCACAGGACTTTGCATTTCATCCAATACTGCAATAATTAGTTAAATATAATGTTCTATAATCAAATCTAATTTTTAAAGATTTTATTTATTTATTTGAGAGAAAGAGACAGAGAGAACATGAGTGGGGGTTGTAGAGGGAGAGGGACAAGCAGACTCCCCACTGATCAGGGAGCCCAACACAGAGCTGGATCCCAGGACCCCGAGTTCAGGACCTGAGCCAAAGGCGGAGGCTTAACCAGCTGAGCCACCCAGGTGCCCCAATCAAATCTAATTTTGAAAAATTTCTCCTATGAATGGAGGTAGTGAGGAACCAGAGAACCCATTCTTGAATCTTTAGCTTTATTAGGCAAACCTTTGCTGTAACTTCTGTAATTTTGGTATGTCTGCAGCTTTAATCTAATTTTAAAGACTGTAAGTGTCTTTTTAGCTCTCAGATAATGTGACTTTTTCCAAAATCTTTTTGATCGTTTCTCCAAAATAAATATTTTTTAACTTTTGATTTTGATATAATATCAAATTTACAGGAATGTTATAGGAACTATACAAAAGATTTCTGTCCATATACCCTTGCCTCAGTTTCACTGATTGTTTATATTTTGCCTCATTTATTTTCCGTTTCTCTGTGTATACATGCACACACACATATGTATGAACACACACACGTATGGACACACATTTATATATGAGCACACATAATACAGATGAGCACATGCATACATATAAATATATAATTGTTTTCTGAAACATTTGTTAGCAAATTGGGGACCTCATCATTGATATAATCTGTTATATAACCCACAGTCCATATTCAGTTTTCACCATTTGTCCTAATGTTCATTACAGCTATTCCTTTTTCCTTGGATCTAATCCAAGATCATGCATCACATTTGGTTGTCAAATTCCTTTAATCTCCTTTTATCTGGAACAGTTCCTCAGCCTTTCCTGTCTTTCTTGACCTTGTTAGTTTTTGAAGGGCACAGTTATTTTGTAGCCTGTTCCTAAATTTAGTTTGTCTGATGTTTTCTCATGTTTAGATTCAGGTTATGCATCTTTGGCAGGAATACCACAGAGTGATATATCCTCAGTTTACCATCTCAAAAGCCCATGATAGTGGTTTAACCCCAATTTTGGTGATGTTGACTTCCTTTTTTTTTTTTTTTTTTGAGAAGACATCACCCCAGCTGCTTTTTTTCCTCTCCTGTTTTTTTTCTCCAACTTGTATTGAGATTTCATTGACATATAACATTGTGTAAATTTTAGGTGTACAATGTGATAATTTGATATATGACTATATTGTGAAATAACTGCCACAATAGGGTTAGTTGCACCATCTTGGTGATAGTCCCTTCGGTCACTTGGTTAAGGTAGTGCCAGACAATTCTCTCCACCGTAAAGTTAGTTTGTTCTCCTTTGAAATTAATAATTTATAGAGAGTTATTTTGAGACTGTGTGTTTTGTTCCTAGTCAACCTTTTACCCACTTGTTTTAGCATCCATTGATGATTGTTTTCCATTTTCATTTAGTTCACAGTATTAAAAAAATTCTCCTGAGATTTCTTCTTTGATTTATGTGTTGTTTGGAAGTGTGTTGTTTACTTTCCAAGGATTTGGGGATTTTCCAGCTCTTTCTGTTATTGATTTTTAGTTTAGTTCCATTGTGGTGTGTGAGCAGACACTGTCGGAGGAGGGGAGAATTCTGTAGTGTCCTGTGATTGGGGCACAGGTGAACCTGTGCTCTTGGACCGTGAACTTCACCAGTTCCTCTTGGGTTCCCCCTCCCTCCCGTGTGGTTGGGACAAGATGGCTGGAGAGGGGCCAGAGTTGGGTAGTTCCCTTCCCCAGGTAGGTTAGGCTCTAGAAAATAGTTTCTTCTGAGGGTGGGCCTTGTTGAGAAGAGAATGTTGTGGCATATTTCAGAATGATTCCTTGTTTCCTCCCCAGACTGGAAACACGAGGGGATTTTTCTCTGCTAGTTGTTATGAAGAGCTCCTTGTAGAGCTCCTGGAGGTAAAAGTCACCCAAGTGTGGGAGCCCCCTAGGACCGAGTCCCCCTGGAGTTTCTAACTCTCATACTTGTCCAGATTGAGCCTCTAGCAATTTGTCAATTATAATCAGGTTTTCTGACCCTGGCCCCATTCCTGCAGGGGTTTGTGCTCATGGGTTTCTGCTCCAGTAAGTTATGAGTCTCAGTATCTGCCTGTCTGTCTCTTCAGTTCTGGGGAGGGGGGAGTGGTTTACCCTGTGACCTCATTTCTCTGACACATCCAAGTTTGTTCAGGTTTTTAGTTGTTGTTAAGATGGAGTGATGAGTTCTAAGCTCCTTACATGCTGGAACCAGAAACTGGAAGTCTATTGATGATGATATTTTTTTAAAAAGATTTAGTTATTTATTTATTTGACAGAGACAGAGAGCGCACAGACAGGCAGAGCGGCAGGCAGAGGGAGAGGGAGAAGCAGGTTCCCTTCTGAGCAGGGAGCCCGATGTGGGGCTCGATCCCAGGACCCTGAGATCATGACCCGAGCCAAAGGCAGCCGCTTAACCGACTGAGCCAGCCAGGCGCCCCGATGATGATATTTTTATCTCTATCATTCCTTCTGCATTTATTAGTTGACCTTCTAGTGCAAGGAAGAGCTTTTCTTTTTTATTAGTGAATTAAGTAAAATATTTATGTATTTATGCATTTATTTAAATGGACTCATGAACTTACAGGTTCCTATATCATTTAATGGATTATAACGCGTTCTTATTTATTTTGATACTCAGATCACTCCTGACTTGGCCAGTGGAAGTCTTTTCCAATTAGCTCTTGTATGCTTTGATATGTTTCCATTTTTCTTTGAGCACTTTCTTACTTTCTGATGCAACAAGATGTTCCAGGCTTGTCTTGCACTTTTCCTGCTCCAGCCCTAGAACAATATAATTAAATTTTAATACATTAACTACTTTCTGTTTTGGAGAGGTTATTCTAGCTGAAGATAGAGTTTGGATTCCCTGTTATTTGTTATGTTCATTGTACTACACACCATATTGTGTAGTGACGTCATCAACATTTCCAATGAAAAGATGTGATCAGTTAGTCTTTGAATCCATTGTTCTGCTCTGGTTTAGCATTTCAGGTCTGGGTATAATTTGCACAGGTGCACTGATGTATCATTTTGATTTAGGTAATTGCTTTATTTGAGTGTTTGTTAAGAACTGCAATTAAAATCCCCCAGTTAACTCAAGATATCTAGTGACGGTTGGTTCTGTGCTTAGTCCTTGTTAGATTCTCTAGAGCATAAAATACGGTTCCTGCTCCCAAGTAGTTTATATTCTAGTAGGGAAGGCAAGGAGAGCCTACATTAAGCCACGGCAAACGCCACATGAAAGTGTATAAATCATCACTGCATTATCTGGGTGCCAACAGTAGGTCTGTACCAACTCTTACGGATGAGATTGGAGAAGGCAAGCAAGACCCCACAGCTCATAATCATTAGGACAGGAAGCCTTTGCAGACCTAGGATGAACTCTGCACATTTGCCTTGCCTAGGAAGATGAACTGTTTCATAGATGACCTTTTAAACCTGGGCTATAAATCTCAGTGGGACGCACACAGGGAAGAGTGGGCTGCTCTAACTAATTCTTGGGTCTCACTGAATTTCCACACAGAAGCATTCCTTGGAGCCTAGAGCAGGGTAATGGAGTTAAAGTAGGAAAGCATGACCTTATGACATTCTCTGCCTTCATTCACTCCTGATTGTCCTAGAGCAGGGAGCTCTGAGTCTTTGTAAAATTGTTCTTGTGAGTGATGTTACCAGACTCTTGCAGAAAGGATATTACCTAGCAGAAAAGCATGCCAAGGTTTTTTTCAGGCCCAATAATTTTATATCTCCATACTGTCTACACTCTAGGTTGTAAATGCCTTGCGGGCTGGGCCCTGCATTATCCGTATTGGCATCTCCCATTGTATGTGCATAGGAGTTATTCATTGATTGATTGTTTTTCTGAAACAACTGCAACTGCCTTGGGATGTGTGACATGGGAGATACAGGGATGAGATTTGTTGAGTTGTGTAAATTCAAAGCTTTTTAGTGTGTGTGTGTTAGCTTAGCCTTGTGGCCCTGGAGTGGCTCTAGGCTTTCATTGTAGAAGCAAAATCACTATAGCAGTTCCAGACCTCACTTTTCCTAAAAAAAAAAAAATTTTTACCACAGTTTTCCTTATTTAAAAAGCAGATGTCCTTTTAAAAGAAAGGGGCGCCTATATATTGAAAAGTCTCTTTTAAATAAAAATAAAACTATGGCCTCAATGATCTTCAGTGTTGAACTATAGGCAAACTTAGAGCAAGAGGGGCCTTCCTTGCAATCCTAAGATGAAAGCATGTAGATGACTTCTTTGCTACCGTGAAGATGGATCCTGGAGAGATGGTTTACATTCTTTATGCTCCCTTCTTGGGCCTTACTTTTGGGCCCAGTGAAGCCTGAAGCTTGGTATCTTATAATTCTTCCAGCCAAGGAGGCACTTGGGATTCTGCCTTCTAAGGGGTAGGGGTAAGTTCTGGTAGAACTACAAGGCTCTGCTGAATAAGGAACTATCAAATCATGCAGCACTCACAGCTGGGATGCCCGTGTACATCAACTTTGGAAACCAGCAGTTGGATAAAGGAAATCCCCCAACCTGAAATGAATATCGGCTTGAGTTATTAAGCCCAGAAATATTTCCTGTCTTTGAGATTTGCTGGTAGGCCATGCTTGCCTTAAGCGAAAGGGTCAGATTTTCCCGTAAGCACTTGAGCTCTCTTGCTATTTTGGGTAATCACCTCTCCACACACATATGCTTAATCAGGAGCCGGAGCATAGGGAGTTTCATCGACTTTGTCCTGTGCTGCATTAGGCTCCCTTCCTTGGCCAAGTGAGGGCTCTTGATGAATTCGCCCCCTTCTGTGATCATGTTGTAGGGCTTTTGATTAGACATTGTTGTTTGTAATCCATCCCCATGTTAACAGGCATTCCTCCAAGTGACGACAAGATCTGGCCTGCAGTGGATGATGGCTCTCCCCTGGGATCTCCTGGGGACAGGCTGGTGCTTTTAGAACTGCCGTGTGCCTTGATCTTAATTTATCTGTTGTATTCAATATCATTGGAAGCCGGGAAAAGGCCAAATACTTGACCTCTGTTCCAGGGCTGTGGTATTGCACCCACTCCAAGCTTCCTTTGATCCTGGCTTTGGCAAGCCAAGTAGGGGAACGTCTTGGTCCCCAAAGGTTCATCTGACTTTGTCCATTTGTGACATTAGTCTTCAAATTACAGTTTGATTTGATTGCAGGTTGGAGAAAAAGAAGGCTTTGACAGTCTGCTAGAAAGTAGCTGATCAGACTGAGGCTTTTCCAAGTGTCCACATGAAGATTAGTATTCCCCCCAGTCATTGCCTGGCTGTCATGTGACAACTCTTGAGGGATAGGACATTGGGCTTTGTTTGGGCTTCCCGGTTATGAGACTTGGAAAGGTGGGCAAAGCCATTAAAGAGAGCCTACTGTGTTTATGTTAGGGCCACTCCCAGTCCAAATACAGACCACTTCTTGGCCTTTTTAATTTTAGAGTGTTTGCTTAGAATGAATTCAAATTTGCTAAAATAATGTCTTCCTTTGTAGGGGGCAAGAAAATATTCACCAATTTTTATTGAAAAAATTTCATGGAGGCAATTGTTGACTTACTTGAGCATGAAGGCCAATAAACTGGAAAGAAAAAAAGAAAGAACAACTTGAAACAGCCTTGTATGTAAAATATTAGTGCTGAGTTAGGAAGACATGGGTTTCAGACAATTCCCATATGTGTAACATCATACATATTATGGGCACACGGCTTTTCTCATGCATCTTCTGTTCCCATCTGAAGTCTTATTGTGTGAACTAGGAAATAATGAAACTGCATTTTAAAATGTGTTTTATAATTAGAAGCAGTGGCCTTGATGAATTTTGTCACAAAATCAAATCTTCAACTCTCAGTCTTAGAGGGAACAAGCTGGAAACCAGTCGCTGGCAATGTGGAAAAATGTCAGGACTGGGTCTATATACTTAAAAAAAAAATGAAATGCCTCCTTTTCTTCCAACCTCCTTTTGGGGCTGCTTTCTCTGTTTCTCTACTGCTATAAGATGCTTGAACTGAGGGTGGATCTAAATAGCTGGGGGATGTACCATTCCTTAAATTGCTAAGAGCCTTTTGCTGGTGGTGTCCTGTGCTTGGTGTTCTGAGACAAAGAATTTCAGGTAAAGAAAGTTCTTGATTTCTGTTTTTTGTGGGCTCTAGAGCAGGTTCTTGGGCAAGAAAAAAGTCTTTGTCAGCCTTCCCAGAGCCAAACAGTAACTATGATTCTGTCTATGGAGCCTCTTATGGCTAGCCCAGCTGGGAAGTTCAGCCATACTTCATGTGGGCACCCAGTCTGGACATTTGTAGGTGTTCAGGGCTGTGTTCAGGGCTATGTTCAGGGCTGCCAGGGAGACAGAGGGGTTCAACAGCTGGCACTGCTGGTTGGCTCCAGGATTGTAACAAGGCTTATAAAAAGAGAGTGCCGAACAAGGTTGCCTCTCTGTAAGGGTCCATCTGAGACGTGAGAGTCTTGGTTTCAGCCTGAAGACCTGGCTGGTTTTAAGCACAGAGAAACTGTGCTCCTTGTAGTACACTTACATCATCTGCCACCGCGGCCCTACGTTCCCTGGAGCTGAAGGCACGGCTCGAGGGTCCCATTCAGATATCTGACACTTCTGGGGATGGGCTCCTCTCCCATGTGCAGCAGAGATGGCCCCAGTAGGGGCTGTAGGTCTGGAGAAGCAGCAAGGCCCATGTAGGGATAGGAAGCATTGACATCAAGCTGGTGACCTTTGGAGTGTGTGGTGCAAATTGGCAGGGATGGGAGCAGGAAGCAGTTTTGGCCCAGGCCAATGGTGACCTTCAGGCTCCCCCCCTGGGATCAGGAACAGTGGGGTGTTGCAACCAAGGCCATGAGGCGGAGCAGAGAATGGCACCTGTGGTTGCAGCAGGTGAACTTTAATGACTGCCAAGGAGAGCTCAAGAGCCATTTGGAGACCCTGCCAGCCAAAGGGGGAAGACCAGGGCCTGGGATTTCACAGATCTCCTGCCCCAGGCTTGGAGCCAATGTCTGGTATTCTTGTTACTCAAAACCCCTCCAGTGGCCTTTCTCCAGCTGGGAGAAGGAGGAGTGGCCCAGGTTACTCCTATTTCTTAGCAGAGAGACCTCCCTGATTCTTATTCTGGGGGACTGCATGTGAGCAGTGTGTGGGACTCCACTAAAGTCAATGTAGGGGTCTATGAAGAACTTAGAATACCAAGTCAAGCGGGGACAGTATCTGCTACAGTGGAGACATAAACTCCCTCCTCATGATTTTGTTATCCTCTGACAGCTGGAATTTGGACATTTCTAGCCTTTGGGTGAGGAGATTCATTTCTCCACTGTCAAGGAAATTTATTCCAAGCTAGGTGTTTTATGACATTAGGGATGTAGGTTTTTTTTCTAGTCATTGTTTTCTGGAATATTCCATTCTTATTGTATATAGCTAGATGACATCTGAACGGTGCAATGATTTTATCTGTTCTTAAAAATTTACATTTGCTATAGTATGAACATTGCTCACGGGTGCTACTTTTTTGGGTGGTATAAATGCTCGCAGTCATTCAGAGTGCCCCTGTGACATGCTGGGCTTTCCTGTTTTGACTGCCTCATTTGGCAAAGGCCCAAGGTCACACATGCTGATGTTGAGAATGACCCACCTGGTCCTCCAGTGAGGGATATGGAATACACCGTGCTTTCATACCAGCAAGTGTTGAGAAATTGAAGCTGTCCTTTCTTACTCTTCTTGGTAATAAATAGTGTTTGAACTCCGTGTGGTATTCTGATTAAAGCTTACCTGTCGGAGGGTGAAGGGCAGGCTCGTAGTTATCAAGATATGATTATCAGATATTCTTTTAAACAACAAAACAGTAGCAGCAAAACCATAGCAGAGGCTGTGTGGCTCAGGCCCGTGCCACTTGAACAGGCTTCTCTGGGAAGGCCTCAGGCCTGGCGCTATATGTGGAGTTTGCTCTGAGGGAAGGTGCTTATGTATCTTCTGCAGCAATTAGCAGATTCTTCAATGGTCCAACACGGCTCTGGCCTCCTTAAATTCTGTTTAAGGCCAAAAACGAGACCACATCATGTGGGCTTCTGCCCCCAGGATGCATGCAGCGGGAAGTTCTCTGCATGCTAGTGTGTCTTGGCTCTGCATCGGGCAGCTTCGTCTTGGGTCCTTTACCCTCAATCCTTTTTTGTCGCCTCCCAGTGGAGAACAAGTCAGGCATGGTCTTGCCTGAAGAAGCTGCAGAGTAATCTGTCCTTCAACCAGCCACGTATGCCCAGCCCCCAAGGCTGCATGACTGTTACAGCCGAGGGGTAGGTACTTTCTGTTTCTGTCCTGGGAGAGCAGTCCTTTAAAGTTTTTTTTTGACGTTGTGCCACTTTTTCCTTTACCCTCCTTACCGACTTCCTGCCAGTTGTGCCATTTGGCCAGAATGTGCCAAATTAAAAGTTAAGTATTTTATTGTGTAGTTATGCTAAAGGATGGTTTTTCAAGCCAGATATTAGGATGTTATCTCCTATCTGTATACTTTAAATGGAAATGTATTTCAAGAGCCACAGAATGGAATATTTGAAATTAGGACTGTCTTAGAGAATCTGGGCTGGGGGTTTGCTACAACCATAGGGCATAGAAAAGAATAAGATCATTTTTGCCTTGAGGTTGTTAGTTTCAAAGCATCTGTGTGTTCCTTCTATGTGCTCCTAGTCTTGGGGTCCTGGCAATCTAGACCACCTTTCCCCATTGAACCAGTACTGCCTGAGGGGCAGAAAAAGTAGCAGCTTTTTCTCTTGCCTTCAGCCTCAAAGGCCGAGGCCAAGGACCTCGCTGCTAGGTGCCTGCCAAGGCCTTTTGGCTTTCTTGAATGACTTGATCACACACTGATGTTTCAAGGCTGGGTGCTCCCCAGCTGGAGCCCTGAAAAATGCTTGCATGGCATCCCTAGAGAAGGAAACTAACTTGAAAGAAACTCCCACAAAGTAAATCACCAGGACCGGATGGTTTTCATCCAAGAGCTGGGGAAGGAAATGAAGTGTGAAATAGCACAGATACTGATGAAGACATTAGTTCTCCATTAAAACCACAACTGTGTCAGAGCAGAGGAAGTTTGCTAACATGAGGACCTTATTGCTAGAGGAGAGAGATTAGTGGCCTATCTGCTGCCTTCAGAAAACCTGGTCCACTTGGAAATAATGGCACAAAATATGAACAATAGCATGTTCGCCTTTATTCCCATAAAGCAGGTAAGAGGGACAGTGTGCTGATGCGTGCATGATAGCATTTTAGGAGAAGCCTTGGAACGAATATAATAGTGAATATGTCACACATAGGCTGCTATCCCCTACTTCTGTGCCCTTGGCAGACATCACTCATCAATCTGGTGCTCTTCCCTTTGAGCTTGGATTGGGCCTCATATGCCTCAATTTTGTGCTCCTGACTGCCACCATCAAACGACCAGAGTTGACATATGTGTTAAAACTCATTTTCCCTCCTCGCTTAAGGGGATGTATTTTTCATGGACCACAAGGGTTTGTAATTAAATTATAAATAATGATGAGAAGGAAGTCTTTCACAGGTAGTTTAGTTTAAGAGCATGACAAGAAACATGTCACATTCTTTCTTCTAAAGACTGAGTTAGCAGAACATCCATCTCCACAGATAAATAGTTTTGTGAGAACTGAATCCAGATGCGTAATCCCAACTTGAATCATAGGAGGATCTTTCTGGAGGGAAGAGATGTCACTTCCTCTCTGGCAACAAGCAGCATGCTCTGGAAAGTTCTTTTGAGGAATGAGAATCAACAGCAGCCTCTTTCATTACACATTTCCTTGCAGAGTTTGTAAGCATTGTTGAATCCTGCCACAATAGTGAGTCAGTGGGGCAAAGAAGTGAGGCATACTTTAAGAGAAGAGCTACACTGAAGTCCAGAGAGAAGAGAGGCAGGAATGTTAGACCCTGGAGAATCTGAGTGACTTTATGGAAAACTTGCAGTTTCACTGGGACTGGCTTTCATTTCACACTAAGGGAGCAGAAGGCCAGTTCTGCTGCAGGTCTGCGAATCCCATGGGCCTATCCACAAAACATTTTGCCATTGGAATGAACAAAGCCTCCTGTCACTGACAATGACAAAGCAATTTGGCTATAATAACTGTCCTACAGCCTAGGGATCTCCATATGAAGGGGTTTGTGATGGAACAGATCTCCTGGAGTATGTAATGTAATCTGATCATTTAAAGACAACTACCTGCCTGCCCCCATTAGGGGATGGGCTATTTTTCTTGACCAGTGAAGAGACACTACCCACTTTGGTTAACAGAGAATCAGAATATAATAAAAGGTACACATAGCATGGGAGAGCCCCTAATCCTGATAGTTCAGGATCTTGTCATGCCGCAGGGTCATCACGGGGGCGATGGCCAGGTGTTGTAGCTCGGGGGCTGTGGCGGCAATGATATGGTGGGATCCATTGGTCAGCAGACCTGGGCACTAGTCCCCACCCCACAATTAGGTACCCTGAAACCTTGCTCAGATCTAGCAGAACCATAGGTCATGGGATGAGATGCTCAGGAGGGCATTTTGTCTAGATCTTTGCCTCAAGGAACTAGGGATTTTAAAGCGAGGCAGTAGTTGCTCAGCAAGAGTAAGTCAAGTGCACAACGTGGGGGAGTGAGAGGAGAGAGTGCAGGCTCCCAGCCAGCAGACCTCATGTCACCACTTTGCTTCTGAGCCTCAGTTTCCTGTCTTTAATGGGCATGGACCCAACAGGGCGAGTTTAGCACGGTGTTCTGAGCACAGGGAGAAATCTCTGCGGGTTAAATGATGAAATGTAGTGCTGAAGACTTATATTTTGAAGGCATATTGTAGTTGGTAAAGTGCTTTCATTGGCATGATTTCACCCTGCTGAGGACTCATCGAGTGGGGTAAGCCGTGGGATTCCTTATCCACTTTCTACAGATGCCTCAGCTGACACTCAGCGGGATGCAATGGCTTCCTCGAGGTCATATCAAGGTCAGAACCAGGGCTCAAACTCCTGCCTTCTGGTTCTGAATCCAGGGTTCCTTTCACCACAGAACGATAGATAATGGAGAGTTTACTCTATTTATCATTCATTTTTGTGACAGTGGAGTCTTCCACGTCACAACCTGGTAAAAATAGACTGTGAGGGCAAGGAGGTTCTCAGTAGCAAACAAACTGAGCTCACCAAAATGTTCTCGTGGGCAGGCTCGGTTGCCGTGGCCTTTAGGAAAGCCTTGGCAGTCCTGCAGCGGGCAGTGTCACCTACTCGCTGTGCCCAGCCTTCCCTGAGGAGCTGCCTCTTACAGGCACTGCCCTGGAGGACACGGCGGGGGCGGGGTGGGGACTGGGAAGAGGGTTTCTTCTGAGGTATGGGAACCACCAACCTGGAGCCAGTCCCTGGTGAGGGGGCCAGACCGTTTGTCCCACAGTAGCAAACTTACGGTGGTTTTGGCACACAGAAGGAGAAACGGCCTGGTGAGCCTGGGCTTCCTTTGCCAACTGAGGATTTTCTGAGAGGCAGGGGTAAGGAGAGCGAGGGAGTATGAATGAGTAAAAGCATCAAAGCTGAAGAAAAAGCCCCATTTTCGTTCACTTAAAGATAATTTTTAATTCCCCCTACCTCTCCAAATGATTAAAAAAAACCATTTATACATACATGTATTTGTGGTTAAAATACAGATAAATGATAAATAAGGAACCATACAGAGGAAGTTTAACATTGGCAGAGAAACACAACCACTTTGACTTTATAAGGGAGACAAAGAATGTGTTTTTGTGAAGATGCACCACTAGTATTCTGTGTTGTCATTTGAATATTTTTCCTGTTGAAAATATCTGGCGAAGGGAAAATGCTTTACATTACAGCAGAAGAACTTAGAAATTAGACATTTTCCCCACTGGGAGAAAGTCTTTCAAACCAGTGGTCCTCATCCTTTTAAAGTCATGGATTGCTTTGAGAATCCCATAAATACCATACATTCTCTTCTCCGAGAAATGCAAGCTCTTACAAATTTAACTTATGACTTTAGGTCATATAAAGCCCTAAAGCACATCCGCTGACATTAGGTTAATAACCTCTTCATTGAAAAAATTAGAAATTAATATTTTACGAAACAGTTTTTCCCTTACAAAAAGATTCACTGCATGCAATTGAGATGGTTATAATTAGAATGTCGGTATACAACCAGTGTCACACAAAATATTCTGATTTCTGTGAAATGCCGTAGCCTATAATATGTATATATATTTTTAAGTAAGCTCTTCGCTCAACGTGGGGCTCGAACTCACGACCCTGAGATCAAGAGTCACATGCTCCACCGACTGAGCCAGCTAGGTGCCCCCACATTCACTTATAATTTTATCTTACCTTTTTATTGGTTCTTTTAAAGATGCTGTGTAGTGTGTACTCCATTGTAATTTCTGTCTGATAACACGTGATATTTGGCATAATAAGGAAAATCAGCCTTCACTGTTAAATCAATTTTGATTACACATAGAATATGGTATATAAAATAATATTTTAATATATGCAACAGCCCACACGCCATCAATAAGATCTCATCCTTCAGACTTGTGAATTCTGGGAAAAAATTACTTCCACATGTTCCTAAAACTACTTAAGATTTTTGACTGGTTGGTGGTCTATTGATTGTAAATATCTGACCTGTCAAAACGCCATCTTTAAACTCCAGTGATGCATAGAGGCTCGGAATTAGCCAGGGCTGAATTTATTACAGAACAAAGGGAGGTGATGATTAACACACCCATCTGAGAATAGGGGGGTGCCAATAATCCTTGAATGGATTAGATGCCATGATCCTAAAACCACATTCTCTGAGTGTTGGGTCCTTGCCCAGAAATGGGGAGAGACCAAACACTGATGCCTTTTAAATGACAGGGTATCTCCATGGGACTCTGGTCAGGGACACTGGTTGAGGATCAGTGGGGAAGAAGCCTTTCTTTCTCTTATGCTCTAGAAGAGTTGAGGACTAGACCCACTCCACGTGCAGTAACCCTCAAAACAGACAGCCCACCCAATTAGTGTTACACAATTATCAGTCTGCCTGTCTGGGTGGTGATTACATTCAAGTGTAAATAAAAAAGGTTTTTTTTGTTGTTGTTGTTTTTTTAACCAGTAACTGGGAATAACACTTTTTTTTTTGGACTCCGGTAAGCTACTTTCAAGATGGGCATAGAGTCTGCCAAGAAGATGAAGTGAAATATTACGTACTGTCCCCCAAGAAGTTAAGAGTCCTAGGCAGGCTCTCTCTGTTCACTGGCAGTATCTGGTAGATTCTGTCCACTCCCAGGATATAATTCTAGGGAAATTTATGTTTGTAAGAATAGTCCATGGACAGACCACTAAACCCATTTTCTGATAGATTTTCCCATGACTCTCTTTCCTCTAACATGTCTTATAAGCTTTATAAAAAGTCTGGATTTTTACAATAGCTTGATATGATAGCATTGATGGAGACTGAGTCTTCGAGAGAGGACTGTAGCAGATGGGGACCCTCCTGAGAAGGAAACAAAGTCCTCTTGACCCCCCATTCTCTGGAGGGAATCACAAGCCCAGGTGCTCAGGAAATCTCCTGTCGCCCTGAGATGGGTCAGGACACTGTGCCATGTCTGAAGCTTCTAAATACAGTTCAGGCTGGGTCATCATGACAGATGCCGAACTGGCACCACGACGGGGACTGAAGTGGGAACTCTGACAGTGCTTAAATGCCACAGCCCCTGGGCTCTAAGTCTTCCTGGGCTGGGGCAGGGAGAGGCAGTGCTGAGCCTTATGGGGAGGAGGGTAGGAGCAACTTTGGCAAGGAAATCCTGCTGCCTCAGTGACACCTCCACTCCTTTGGAGAGCAACACACACCCAGCAACAGCCCACCAGCTATTTTAGAAGCTGTCAGGGTTTGAATTGCTGACACACTTGGAGGACACTGTCTCTTCAAGAGTCATTCTGACCAAGGTAGGTAGGCCTGGGGGAAAACAGAAGCATGCTGTAGCCAAGGTGTTGGTGGAGGAACGAGTGGAGTTAAGTGATCTAGGCAAGATTACTCAAGGAGGCAGGAATGGAGTTAGGAATAACATGTTGACTTTGGGATTCCCAAGTCAGCCTTTATGCAGAGGAGTGTTAGGTAATCCTTTACCTTGCTGCACCCTCTTCTTGGCCATCACCAAAAATCTGCCCTAAGGTGAGCATCCTTTGACAACTCAATCTCTTCTGGGGAGGGCTATAGAGGGAAGAAAGAAGGCCAGAGAAGACAGGACGGGGGGCTTTTCCTGGAGGGTTCTGGGGACTTGGGATGTGAGGATGGACTTCCAAGTTCGGTAAGCATGTCCAGCTGGGGTCAGTGAATTGTAAATTTAAAGACACTGCCATGAATATGATTAACCCAGGGTGTGGGTTAATCACTCTCAATGCTTGCCCTATACTCCAAAACTGGATTCTGTTCCCTTATCAAAGCGTTTGGCTTTAGGATTTCTGAAGGAAGTGTGGCACAGTGGATGAATTCAAGCTTCAGAGCAAGACCCGGGTCCTTTGCTTCTCTGTGGTACTTCTGGGTGGGTGGCACTGGGCAGGTCACCTTGGCTAAGTCTCAGCGATAGGGTTATAGTGAACAACTCTCAGACCTCATCCCCATTCTCCCTGGGAGACTCCCTTAAGCTCTAGATCTTTCCTGCCTCCTCAGTGTGTATTTTCCTTAGCTGAGCCAGAGGGTGAGTGCTTTGACAAGTGTGTCAATTTGGAGTCAGGCTGTGGCCTCCCGACTCTTTCCTGTGTCCCCCTTTTTCACGGAACACTGCCCTTGGACTGCTTCTCCAGCCAAGGCTGACCAAAGTCAAGGTTCGATTTTACTTCCCCAGCCCCATTTCCTTACTGAAGGTCCAACATACATACATATTTGCCCAGTGGTATTCCCTGTTGTCTCTTCTCTCAGATTCTAGTCATTTTCCTTCCCAATAGTGTGGCAGTCATTGTCGACTAGGGGAGCATCACGTAGGCAGGCCCACACAAAAGGAGGCTTTCTCAAGATGTCCATCAACAGATGAATGGATAAAGAAGATGTGGTATATATACACAATGGAATATTATGCAGCCATCAAAAGGAATGAGATCTTGCCATTTGCAACGACGTGGATGGAACTGGAGGCTGTTATGCTGAGTGAAATAAGTCAATCAGAGAAAGACCTCACTGATATGAGGAATTCTTAAACTCAGGAAACAAACTGAGTGTTGCTGGAGTGGTGGGGGGTGGGAGGGATGGGGTGGCTGGGTGATAGACATTGGGGAGGGTATGTGCTATGGTGAGCTCTGTGAATTGTGCAAGACTGCTGAATCACAGATCTGTACTTTTGAAACAAATAATGCA
Organism: Eumetopias jubatus; assembly: GCF_037043125.1. NCBI lineage: Eukaryota > Metazoa > Chordata > Mammalia > Carnivora > Otariidae > Eumetopias > Eumetopias jubatus. The sequence continues at coordinate 6,804,095 of NW_028274810.1, forward strand.
ACATATGTTAAGAAAAAGGAAAAAGAAGAAATAGCAGGAGGGGAAGAATGAAGGGGAGTAAGTCGGAGAGGGGGACGAACCATGAGAGACGATGGACTCTGAAAAACAAACTGAGGGTTCTAGAGGGGAGGAGGGTGGGGGAATGGGTTAGCCTGGTGATGGGTATTAAAGAGGGCACATTCTGCGTGGAGCACTGGGTGTTATGCACAAACAATGAATCATGGAACACTACATCAAAAGCTAATGATGTAATGTATGGTGATTAACATAACAATAAAAATTAAATAAAAAAACAAAGGATATGTACTATAAGGGATTGACAGAATTTAGAAAATGCAGAAGAAAAATTTTTGATAGAATCGTATTGAATCTGTAGATCTATTTGCATAGTATTGCCATATGAACTACATTAAATCTTCCAATGCATGCAAAAAAAAAAAAGGAGGCTTTCTTAGCTGACATTTTCACTATTTCTTTGCTTTCCTTCCTTCTGCCTTTCCACCATTTCTTCTAACACCATTCAGTTTTGATGATTTCTGCTCCAGGCCCTGAATTATTTTCTCACCATGTGATCTTTTCCTGTTCTACATGTTACATTTTCTTTATTAGGATTTCTTTACATCTTCTTTTCTCTCTTTGAAAGAACACAAACCTTCTTTCTCTCTCTCAGATATGCACAGGGAAGTGATTGGGAAAAGATCTAACCCTTGTGGTCACTCCCCTTTCCACATGATGGAAGGAGCTAACATTTAATATACTCCTGCTGTGTGCCAGGAGCTTTACTGAGAGTTATTGGCATCTCTATTTTAGATGAGGAAATTGGCCTAGAAAGGTTAAGTTGCTTGCTCAAAGTCATACCTCTGGGTCTGTGTGGTTCTAAAGAAGGACTGTGCATTATTATCCCCTTCCTGGATGCATCTCTGAACACCCTGCTTTACTGTAGACAGCACAGACCCTAGCTGAATGGGGGTGTGGAGGGGGCAGGAATCACTCCGTTTCTGAAGGAGAGGGCTTGCGTGCCACCGTTCTTCTCCCTCAGCATCACTAGCTCTAGCGCTTGAAGACCTTACTCTTTCCCCCTTTTTTATCCTCATGACCACTGGCACCTTCTCCTCTTGAGCTGCCGTGGAAAAGAATTAGTATCAGAATTTTCCAGATGCTTGGCTGGGAGCGCTACTCACAGAAGTGATTGAATTCACTGAACTCATTTGGAGCCTGTGAAAAACTTCAGGTCAGACCTTGCCAATCAGCTTAACACAGCTCACGGTCATGGAAGGAAAAGTGGGTGGGATTCAAATAATTTAGGTTATATGTGGAGGTGACCCTCTTGGGATTTCACTGGGAACATGGCATTCAATGAAGATAGCTCATTACCAGAGGTATATTGGTCTCTGGAAGAAGATCAGAAGATGAATAGCATTCAAGATTCTTCATCTGGCTTCAGTCTATACTCCCCAGCTCTGGTCACATCTCTTCTCCTGTCTTGCTAAACACACAACATTTCATTCATTCATTTATTCAAAAAACCAACATTTTATTGAGTGCATAGTAGGTGCCAGGCACTGTCCCAGGTGCTGAGGATATAAGAGGACTAATGCAGATGTGTTCTGAATTACTTGCTGTTCTCTAAACCTGTCTGGTAGACTTTACTGCCATGCCTCTGCCATAAAGTTTCCCTTTCCTGGAAGACCCTTCTCCTCCTTTCCCCCATTTCTGCGTTTTTATTGCAGACATCTCTTCACTAGGCCCAGAAAAGACCACTGGGCTGGAAGAGATTCTTCTCATCTCTAAACTTCCATAGAATTTTGTTGATATTTCTCTTAGAAGAACATGAAAATTAGCGTTTATCTGTCCCTTTTACTGTTTTACTGTTGATAAGGTATTCACATAAACATACATACATTCTGTGTTAGTGATTCACACAGTAGGTACTAATGATATCCTCATTTTACAAATGATAAAACTAAGGCTTCAAGAGGTTAAGTGACTTGTTCAAGATTAGACAGTTGGAAAGGAAGAGGTGAACTTTAGAACTTGGTCTTTTGAATTCCAAATTCCAGTCCCTAGTGTGCTATGTGCCATGTTGGATTTTGACTATTCTATTTTTATTAGATTATTTATTGACCTAGGCTGACTTCTAAGTGATTTTGTAAGTTCCTGAGAGCATAGATCATATCTTATTCAGTGTTGTGCCCCTTATAGTCCCTAGCACATTGCTAGGTCTAAGTGAGTTAATCAGTAATTATTTGCTGAATAAATAAGTGATTTATCAAACGGTTGGATTTAGATTATTGGGGAGGTTGTTACATAGTTGCCAGCCATGTAGCTCTCTTATAATCCTAAAACAGGATGGCTCTCTATGTTTGGCACGATACGTTGGGTTTTAAACTTAGTGTAGCTGGTGGTCTCTTTCATATAATTTGAAGGGAATTTCATGTTCCTGGTTGTACTCAAAGGTCTATTCTACTTACATGTTTGAGATAGCCATCTCCAAGGGCACTGTCTCTGGAAGTTAAATTATACTTATTGCTTGAAAATTGGCTGTTTCTTCTTCCCCTTTAGTGTATTAGCACGAATTTGTTTATTTATTGGTGCTCAGTGAGAATATCCTAACAAGGTATAAGGCAAGTTCTTCTAGGGCCTATGGGAGAAGGGCTCCTTCTCACTTCATGGAAATTAAAGACCACTATGGCAGATGACTGATGGTGCTATAACAGTGGCCGGGGTGGTAGTGGGAGGTTAGAAGTAGTTGTGGTTGCAAAGAGCAAACAAGCACTGGCTTGGGGATGAACTAATGTGTCATTTCACCCAGAAAATATGCCAAGAGCCTCAAGGAGGGGCCTGTGTTGACAGCTGCTGGCTCAAAATTGACTGGTAAATCTTGAAGACCACCCAGTCAATTAGGATCAACTTTTGGAGGACCTCTGGTGTAAGAGGTATTTAGATCGAATATTGCCATGTGGCTTGTGACCAATTTTTTATTATTCTATTTATGCATTTTTTGTGCTTTCCATCAGGAATATTTTCTGAACTAAAAGTCAATCTCAAAAATTTTAATTTTGTAGGAAGAATGAAATAAAATATTTGAAATTAGGATGGTTCTAGGAAACCCAAGACCCATATTTGTCTTTATTTTTTCTTGGTCTTCCTGATTAACTTTATCATTGGCATGTAATCTTGTATGTTAATTTGATACTTTACTGTTTATAAATGCTTTCACATACATTGTTGTCAGATGAATTCTCCTCAAATATAGATATCCATTTAAAACTATCAAAAACTCTTGGGCCGTGAACTGTGACCTGAGTTAAGCCTAAATAAACCAAATTCTGTGTAAGTAGGAACTACCTCAGCTGCCTTTTCTTATCTTTCAATGGTGTCATTACACATTTCTCAAAGTCCAAACATTTTCTGAGTACCTTCTAATGTTGTTTTGCTTATGGTCTAGGCTAGAGTGAAAGAGTGGCTTGACATTGACGGTGATCTTCAGTGACCTGTCACCTTTAGATGTTTTACCCAAGGGGGACTGGGGGCAGGAAGTGAAATACAACAAAAAGTGTTCTTTTTTCTTTTTTCTTTTGTACTTGTGCTTACTTATTAAATAATATTAAGTTGGTGAAGATATCTCAAATATTCCTGAACACAACTGCCCAGCTACTGAGAAAGTAAAATTCCTATCTGACTTTGGCTTGAATTTTCCCCTCTCCCCAAAGAACTGACAATGTCTTAGTTTCCACAGAGCTGTCTTCTGCCTGAACTGCCTGAATGTTAGCTCTGCATTTCCAAGTTCATTGTGAGAAGCACCCAGCTCTGTAGGTCTTGTTCTGAAAATGGGGAAAGAGTGTATAGTGGAAAGAACATCAACTCTAGTGTCAGGAGGACTCAAATCCCGCTATGACTAGTTATATAATGTGAGGAAGCCTCTCAGTCTCACCAAGCCCCAGCCCTACTTCATAGGGTTTTCTATGAAAAATGCATGAGATAATGTATATGGAATATCTAGTGTAGTGCTCATAACTTCTCTTCCTTTTTGCTTCCACTTGCAAAATGTGCTGGAGCATTAGAGACTGAACCTTTCATGACATTGAGCCTTTGTTTGATCAACAAGAAATATATATAAAGATTACTGCTGCCACTTCTTTGCAAAGCCTCTTTAAAAGGCTGAGTTCTCAGGGATGACTTTGGGTCCTTGCATCTGGTTCTGTGTATCACTGACAGAGATGCTGGTTGTCAGGTGGAGAGTGCTTTAGGCAGCTGAGAGATATGTGCTTTTGGTCTCCTTAATTGCCTTATTGGCATGGGAATTGCAGGCTTCAAGTTACCTCCCCCCTTTTTCCCAAATAGAACTTGGAGGGCATGAAGAGCTCAGAGACTTCATTCCATCACTAAAGTCATCTAACAGGCTTGTTTGAGTGTTTGCTATCATCATAATTTTACTTTAATCCAACCTGGGTTATAGTTCATTCCCTTGAAGCTCTGGACTGGGTATCAAATTTGGGCTCAGTCCGTACTCGGGTCAGTGCCAAATGCTCTGCTTCTGCCATATTTGGAATTACTCTATGAAAAGTTTCATCACCAGGTTTTGCTAAGCTACCTGATAAAATCTGACATCCCAGAACCAATTTCCACTGCAGAGATCCTCTAGAAATGGGAGTTTACTTGAGCTTGGTACAGAGAGTGCTGCCTGGGTTATAAGCTTCTGATGCCTGTCCTGGTGTGAATGTGAGCCCTTAGATGGCTGTGGGAGTCTTGGTTTTGGAGACTTCAGGACTTAAGAAATAGACCAAGGAGTGGCTGCCCCACTCATATCAGATAGGAAGTACCACTCAATATAGTCATGTTCCAGTTACTGGTAGAAAAAAAGGATTGTTTGATTATCATCTGGGTTGTGTCTTTTGCCTTTGTTTTAAACTGTTTTCTGCCTTAGAGTAAAATATGATAGCTGAAGTCCAGGTTTATGGAAGTGGCACTGTACATCTAATCTCAGAAAATTCTGCATCTCTTATCTGAGTATAGTAGTCTTCTATGACCCATCTCTCACAATGAAACCGGGCTATTGTACATCATTCATATAGAAGATGTGACAGAGCATTAGATTCAGCTTGTGGAATTCATAGTTTAGAAGGGAAGACAGAACTATCATCACCTCCACTTAAAAAAAAAAAAAAACCTTTGGTATAAAGAAAACCAAGTGTAAATTCCATATTATGACACCCAAGTTCCTCCTAGAATATAAACTCCATGTGGCCAGAGATTTTTTCCCCCGATTTCTCAAGGATCTAGAAGAGTGACTGGCACATAGTAAATGTTAAATAAATAGTCATTTAGTTGAGTTTGAGTTGAACCTGGCTTTCCACCTTTATGTCTTATCTCACCTCCCCTCTTCCCTTAAGTATTTTAAGCTCTGGCCATATCAGTGTGCTTGTAATTCTCTAAAAATGGCAAGTCCTTACTGATGCTATTCCCACTACCTTTAATTCCATTCCCATAAATTCTTTGTGTGCTCATATTGAACTTATATTTCAAGTCCATCCTCAGAATGTCACCTTGTGAAGTCTTCTTGATCCCAAATCACTGACTTGCTTGTTTTTCAAAGCTCCTTAATACCTTGCTCCCAAATCTATTGGAACACCTATCATAGCCAGTCTTCTTTAATAGTTTGTGTGTCCTTTCCCATGAAATTGGATTGTGAGCTCCTTCGGAGCAAGAACCTATTTTATCTGTCTTGGTCTATTACTATATAACCTGATATATACAAAGCAGAAATGTTTGGTGAAATAGAAGTGGAATTAAATGTAGTCTCACGTGCCTGCAATCCTCAGGAGGTGGAGCTGATGTAATCTGGATTTTGGTGTTAATAATATATAAAATGGAGGTAATAATAATAGCTCTTAGATTTGTTTTATTAAATAATGTTATCTGTATATAAAACACTTATATATATATATAAAGTCTTAGCAGAGCATCATATACTTAGTAGGTGTTCAATAGATGTTTACCATTAACCCTTTGGTTGGGATAGTTCTTGTGGGCTTATATTCATCTCACAGTCCAAAGTCACTAGCATTGTTATCAACAGAATCATTAATTTCTATTTTATCATAAAGCTATAAATACAATTTCCTAAGCGAGAAGATATCTTCCCCCAGTCCCTAATAGTAAAGATAAGAAAATAGTAATAGATATGATAAGGAACTAGTTAAGATATGGAAACTGAGGCTCTGTGATGAAGTGACTCTCCAACATCCCACTCATGGTGAGGAGCAGAGCCCCAGGCGTAAATGTTCTGTGTTCACTGTAGTAATTAATTATTCCTCAAAATTATTAGTTAAGTGGAGATGAAAATTGCCTGGAAGACTGTGAAATCTGTTTTAACAGTATCTGGTTTTGATGTTAAGTCAAAATACACATAAATTAGGCATTTTCTGTGCATGCCAACCAACTCACCTTGTCATGGTTGAGTTGCTGTTGTTAGAATTGGTGGTCTTTAAGTTGCACTACTAATCTATCCAGTAAACATTAGACTTAAAGGGACTTTAGAGCACCTGTAATTAAATGTGCATATGCTGTGCTAAAATGATTAAGGAAAATGAGGGCCAGAATAGTTATGTGACTTGGCCAGGATCAAACATATTAAGCCATTTCATTTGTAAGGATGGTTACAATAGTTGAGGGTTATTACAGATTGCTGGGGCTCTTTTGGCCGGGGTTGAACCTGATATGATCTTGGGAGAGACCTGATCATTGGGTCAGGAGACAGAAGACCTACCTCCTAGGCCATGTTGTTGTTTTTAATATTCTTAGTCTCAATTTTCTCATCTATGTAATGGACCTAAAAATATGCTGCTTCTACCTCATCAAATGGAAGGATATATTAAACAGTGTGTAAGATGTAAAAGAAGAAACTATTATTGCTCTTATTTTGCATAAATTGAGAATTGAACTTGCTGTAAGTTAAACTCAACTTTCTATGGGAACTTAGTGTTACTGTGTCCATTTTATCAACACGAAATAGGTCAGAGATAGAAAACAAGTAACACTATGAGCTGATGGTTAGAATCTCTTGTTTAGGGATTTTTTTGGATGGTAATAGATATGTTGGTTTGACTGTGTGAGTCACACGATGTTCTCCAGTGACTTGTAACTGGATCCATGCAAGTTCTCAAAGATTTCTTTAACTTCCTTAGTTATATATAACTTTATCATTTATGTTCCTGATTTACTAAAACTTCCCTTGTTCAAATGCTATCCACAAGAGACATCTGACAGCCAAGAAGTCTTTCCAGGTCATTCAAATGAGTTCCTAATGGTTAGTTTTTTGAAGGCAGGAAGTCACAAATTGCCGAGAAAAAAGAAAAAAACTTGAAAACGCAGAGGTGTTTTCTGATATTCAAGGGACTGGTTGTATTTCTGAATGGATGTCCCCATTTGATTGAAATAATCTGTTCTGCATTTCTTATATTAATGACATAGTTAACTGGATTATGCATTCTGATTAATAGTTGAAAATAAATGATCTGGTTAACCTAAATATTTTATCTAAATATGATTTAGAAACACATTTTACAAAGGATTCAACTTTATTTTTACCTAAGGTGTTGATCTTAACCCTATTTTAAGGGTATTATAGGGTAGCTTAATTTATGTTATTGAAAATGTGGGCTGGTGCCTGTATTCTGTACGTAGAAGTCACTGGGGCTCTATTTTGTGAGGAATTGAGAATCCAGGAGCACAGAGTACTTCCAGGGAAACAAATAACTGTGTTTGAAAATCCTCTTCATGGGCAAATGCTACCTATATCTGCACATCTTGTACCCTTCTTTTCTAGTAAGCATGAGTTCGCCAGGACTGTTCCAGTCCTCTCAGATCCCTCTCTTTGCTGGATTCCTGTGAGACATGCAAGGCAATATGTAGTGGTGTGGGAAACTGTGTGGTAGCATTTGTCTTGGTCTCTATTTGTGAATGTGCTCAGCTTCCATTTGTATTGTAAATACTTTTAGGTGGAGCCTCACTCTGTACTTAGGTATTTCTCAGGATCTAGCACAGTGCTGGGCACATAGTAAGCACCCAATAAACACATAATTAATCAGCACTAACTGGGAAACTTCTC